>NC_052049.1:175961895-176270109 GCF_903992535.2 Arvicola amphibius
CAGTAACCAAAAACTGACTAGCACAATGGCTTTGCCCATTTTGTCTCATGTTGCTATGGTTACAGCAGATTTCCTAAGGTTAGTGTTTGCAAATGTGTATGTAAGTCTAGTCTTTTCTTTTTTTTCAACCCTCCTGTATCTTTTTTACTGCAGACATTTATCTTGTAAACAACATATGGACGGTTTTACTGGCATGGAAATATTGTTTAATGGAAACATTCCATCTTTAATATTATATCACTAATAAATTTGGGTTTGAATACTCATTTTGCTATGCACTTTATCTTCTGGGTTCCTAATTTAATTTTATTCTTTCTTACCATTTCTTTTTCTTTTTCTTTTTCTTTTTTTTTTTTTTTTGGTTTTTTGAGACAGGGTTTCCCTGTAGTTTCTAGAGTCTGTCCTGGAACTAGCTCTTGTAGACCAGGCTGGCCTCGAACTCAGAGATCCGCCTGCCTCCGCCTCCCGAGTGCTGGGATTAAAGGCATGTGCCACCACCGCCCAGCTTTCTTACCATTTCTTAGATTTGTGGTTTTTTGTTTTTTTGAGACAAGATTTCTCTGTGTAGCCCTGTCTGTCCTGGAACTCACTCTGTAGACCAGGCTAGCTTCGAATTCAGAGATGCTGCTGCCTCTGCCTCTGCCTCCCGAATGGTAAGACTGACGGTGTGTGCTGTCACTGCCTGGCATCACTCCATTTCTGTGTGCATGGTCTGAGGGTCTCCTGCTTGCTGGAGAAATGGTCTTTCACTGAGCTCCATCCCCATCCCCCAATAACCATTACTTATTTTATAAATTGACCAATGGCAATGAAGAAAAGCATTTTTGCCTGCTTGTCCATACATGCAGTACCCGAGGGGGTCAGTAAAGGACATCAGATCCTCAGGAACTAGAGTGATAGGCAGTTGTGAGCAGCCCAGTATATTTTAAAGTTTTGGTATAATATTGTATGTGAACACACACACACACACACACACACACACACACACACCACAGCAAGAATATGGAGGTCAGAAGAAAAATTTCAGTGATGTGGGATTCCCCCTGTATGATGTGAATATGTTTTATTGCCATTGGTTAATAAAGAAGCTGCTTTTGGCCAATGGCTTAAACAGAATAGAGCTAGGCAGGAAAGCTAAACTGAATGCTGGGAGAAAGTAGGTGGAGTTAGAGAGATGCCATGTAGCAGCCACAGGAGACAGACACCAGAACTTTGCCTGATATGCCACAGCCACATGGCGATACACAGATAAATAGAAATGGATTTATTTAAGATGTAAGACTAACTATAAATATTCACAAGCTAATAGGCCAAGCAGTGATGTAATTAATATAGTTTCTGTGTGGTCATTTGGGTCTGGGCGGTCGGGAAACAAACAAGCAGCCTCGGCCAACATTTCAGGAGTTGGTTGTCTCCATCATGTGCAACTAAGGGATCAAACCCAAGTCAGCAGGCTTGGAGACAAGGACTTTTACCCACTGAGCAGATGACAATATTCAATAATTGGAATCAAGGCTGATGGGTATGGTGGTGCACACCTTTAATCCCAGCACTCAGGAGGCAGAGGCAGGAACATCTCTGAGTCCTAGGCCAGACAGAACGCCAGGACTACTACACAGAGAAACTCTATCTCAGAAAAAAATACAAAAGCAAAACAAAAAATATTTTTTTATTATTCCACATTTTGCCACTGTGGCTTCGAAAGTTATTGTTTCATAGTTTTCTGACAAAGGTGAGGTATGGAGTTTGAAGTCACTCTTTATCTGTTCCTTTGAGCTTACCTACAACAGTTCAGGCCAAGTTTCCTTTCTGTGAGGCCTGGGAAAGTCTGTGTTGATGCTGTCCAGATTCATGGTTTGACCACAACATTAAATGAGCATTTGATGTTTGTTTTGAGATAGGATCTCAATTAGCCAAGGTTGGCTTTAAACTCCAGTGTCGGAGAGTGACCTGGACCTCCTGTCTCCACCTTCCGTGTTCAGGAGTTACAAGCAAGCACCACCTTGTCTGTCTGTGTGGGGCTGGGGATGGAGCCCAGGGTTTTGTACATGCTGGGTAAGCAGTCTGTCTACCAGCTGAGCTGCATCCCCAGCCCAGGCCTGAACTTTTAAAATGTGAAAAAACTGAGAAACTGAGTCTGTCTCTGTCTCTGTCTCTGTCTCTGTCCCTCTCTCTCTCTCTCTCTCTCTCTCTCTCTCTCTCTCTCTCTCTCTCTCTGTTTATCTATCTGTCTGTCTGTCTGTCTATCTGTAGGGCATCAGTCACTGTGTAGTCCAAGATGGTCTTGAATCGCCAGTCCTCCTATCTCTGTCTCCCTTGTGCTGGGAATACAGGCGTGCCCAACCATGTCCAGCCCTGGATTTTCAATAGTTTTACTTATGCTCACATGTGCACATGTTGCATAGCATAGCTCTAAGATGTATGTGTCCCTTTCTTGTCTGTGTCTGATAATGGGACATGTAGGCAATCCTTGATATCTTGTCAGTGACTTGATAAATAAATAAATTATTTTTTGTTATATTTTATTTATTTACTGTGTGTGCACTTGTAGGCCAGAGGGCAAGTTTGTTTCCTTCATGTGGCTCCCAGGGTTTGAATTCAGGTTTGGTGTCTAAAGCCTTTTCCCACTGAGCTGTATCGCAGCCCACTAGTGATTTGCTGTAAGTGTGATCATGTGACCCTGCTCTTAACTGAGGCGTGATCTCAGTTGGCCTTGTTCCTAGGTTTCTTCTTGCCTGAAGCGCACACCATCTGAACTTTCACCTCCTCTAAGACTCTACTAGTCCATATCCTCCCCAGGTCAACTTCTTTCCTAAACTTTATTTTACTTATACTTTATGGTGTTTTGTGACATATACGTCTGTGTACCACATGCATGCAGTATCAGAAGAGGGTGTCGGACCCCCTAGAACAGGAGTTACAGAGCATTGTGAGCTGCCATGTGGGTGCTGGGAATCGAGGAATCGAACCTGGATCCTCTGGGAAAGCAACCAGTGCTCTTAACTGCTGAGCCATTTCTTCAGCCTCCAGATCAGATTCCTTCATAGAACTATCGTTTCTAGGAACTTTTTGTGTTTGTGACCGTGAGTTTTTATGTAGTGTTTTTACATGTGTGTGTGTGTCCGTGTGTGTGTCCGTGTGTGTGTGTGTGTGTGTGTGTGTGTGCACTCCCTTCTTTGTGTACACATGGAAGCTAGAAGTCATTGCTGGGTGTCTTTCTCTGTCACGCTTCACTTTAGTTTTTGAGACAGATATCTCACTGATCCTAGGGTTTGCTCTTTTAGCTAGACTGTTTGGCCAGAGAGCTCCGGGGGTCCTCCTGTCTCTGTACCCCAAACCCAGCACTGTAGTTACAGGTGTGGGTGCTGGGGATCTGAACTGACACCCTCATGCTTGCCCAGCAAGCAATTTTTTTTTTTCAATTCAGGGTTTCTCTTTAGTTTTGGAACCTGTCCTGGAACTAGCTCTTTTTTGTTTGTTTGTTTGTTTTTTGTTTTTTCAAGACAGGGTTTCTCTGTAGCTTTGAAGCCTGCCCTGGAGCTAGGTCTTGTAGACCAGGCTGGCCTCGAACTCACAGAGATCTGCCTGCCTCTGCCTCCCGAGTGCTGGGATTAAAGGCGTGCGCCACCACCACTGCCCAGTTTGCCCCACAAGCAATTTACTCACTGAGCTGTCTCCCAGCTCTAGAGGCCTTATTTAAAATTTAGCACAATTGACTGACATTTACTATTCAGAAGGAACAGTTTAGAATAATTACTAACTGTAATTACTAACTCCTTTAACCCTTTTAATTCGTATATGATGAGTACTTAATTGTCCCTGCCTTCCAGAGGAAGAAGCCAGGCAAACAGGAAGAGCCAGACACGGTAACTCATGGAGACAGGAGGATCTCTTCAGCCTTGGCATTTGAGACCAGGCTGGGACATAGAGAGAAGGCTGAGAATGTCACCCAGCTGGTGGGAAACTTGCCTCGCATGCCTGAAGCCCTGGGTTCCATTCCCAGCATGGCATAAACTGGACATGTGACATAAACCTATAATCCTAGCCTCAGCTGGCAGGGACTGAAAGACCAGAAGTTCAAAGATACCTTCAGCTCCATAGTGAGGTTGAGGCCAGCCTGGGCTACATGAGACCCTGTCTCAGAGCTGGGGTTCAAACTGATACCCATAAACCAACTCTGCTGCCTCTGATTGTTTTCCTCACAAGTTAATTTACTTTTCATCTGGCTTCCATAGAAGAAAGATTTTTGAGATTCAGTTGTTCACAGGGTATTCTGTAGGTGGCAGCCCTTGTCGAATGAATGAATGAAAGAATGAATGAATGAACAGATGAATAGCAGACAGACATTTGCTTGTTTGTACCCAGGACCCCTATCCTGGAAGAAGGCTGAGCCTTCCTTGGGAGGCAGTGATAGGGCCTGTGGGATCATGACTTTCCTGGCTCTCTGATGATACCCTTCTTTCTGACTCCAGAAAAGGACTTGTGCTGAGAAGCCCTTTGGGTTCACCCTGCTTCTGCTGGGTTCTGCAGCTGGCTTCCCTGTGGAAGCAGAGAGAGCGGCCTTCCTCTTTGGCAGCCCTTGTGGTCCTTTGATGTTCCGGAGGCCAGGCCCAGCGGGCAACTAGGCTTCTGCTGTTAATCACACAGCCTGCTGAGGCCTGTCCACGTGGCTGGCTTTGAGGGTCAGCCAGAGCTCTGGTGGGAACTGCTTACTGCTCTAATTGGGCCTCTCTTGGGAGGCAGCAGACCCTGGGTCTCCCTTGTCTTTACTCTGGCAACAGCTTCACCCTCTCAAGGAGGACATCGTGCGTCCTGATGCAGCTGGTTCTGTGGCCAGCCTGGGCAGAAGTTCACTCTTGTTCTACAGAAACCCTGGGGCAGACTGGATTCTAGCCAAAGGCCACAACAAGGCCAAACTAAGTTGCCAGGAGTAACCTTCAGAAAGCCCAGTGACACGGCTCTATGCCCTACTCGCTGGCAACTGGAATGAGTTCCCACAGGAAAAGACTTTCCCTCAGCTCCCTTGGCCACCCAGGCCCTGCTTCTGGTATTCGTGAAGAGGTAGCCATGTGTGGTAGTTGGATGCAATTGTTCCCCATAATCTCGTAGGGAGAGGCACTATTAGGAGGTGTGGCTTTGTCGCAGTGGGTGTGGCTTTGTCGCAGTGGGTGTGGCATTGTTAGAGGAAGTGTGTCACGGTGGGGACAGGCTCTGAGGTTTCCTATGCTCAGGATATTCACTAGTGTCTCAGTCAACTTCCTGTTGCCTGCAAGATGTAAGACTCTCAGCTACCTCTCCAGTACCCTGTCTGCTTGCACGCTGCCATGCTCCCCACCATATGATAATGGACTGAACCTCTGTAACTGTAAGCCAGCCACCCCAGCTAAATGTTTTCCTTAGAGGATTTGCTGTGGTCATGATATATTTTCACAGCAATTAAACATGTGAATACTGTCATACACTCCAGAGTTCCGGCACACCTAAAAGCCCGAGGTAACCATGCCCATCCAGAGCAGACTTGGGACCCTACTGTTAACTAGCAGGACAAACTGGTTTCTAGGCCCCACTGTCTCGCCCCTTGCCTTGATTTACCTCTCCTGCACAAGTGAAAGAATGTCAGGTGCCAAGGGAATTTCCTTTCAGAGAGCCTGGCAACATGTCTTCCACCTTCCGGACTCCAAGGGCCTCCCAGAGGAAGGAGGAGCTGGTCCTTGTCACCTGTTGGTGGTTGACATCACCTCTGTGAAGTTCCAAAGTCTGCGAGCCTGGACCAATTGGACTTAACTCTAGCAAGAATGTCCCATGTGCTCCTACCTTAGCCCAATCTGTTTCATTTCTATTGTGACCTCTGTGTGTGTGTTTGGTATATGGGCACATGAATGCACATGTACAAAATCCAGAAGAGGACATTAAGTGGTCTTCTCTATCACTCGACCTTATTCCTGTGAAACACAGTCTCACTGAACCTAGAATTCACTATTTTGACGAGACTGGCTGGCCAGCAAGTCCCAGCAATTCTCCTGCCACCCCTACTTATAGCACCGGAGTCACAGTCTCTCGTAACCCCCCATGGTGGTTTGAATGTAATTGGCCCCTTTAAGCTCATAGGGAGTGGCACTACTGAGAGGTGTGGCCTTGTTGGAGGAAGTGTCACTGTGGGGGCAGGCTTTGAGGTCTCCTATGCTCAAGTTATACCTAGAGCAGTTCATTTCCAGCTGCCTGCAGATCAAGATGTAGGACTCTCAGCTCCTTCTTCAACACCATGTCTGCCTGCATGCCACCATGTCCTGTCATGATGAAAATGGACTAAATCTCTGAACTATAAGCCAGTACCAATTAAATGTTTTCCTTTATAAGAGTTGCCATGATCATGGTGTCTCTTCACAGCAATAGAAACCCCAACTAAGACAGAAGTTGGTATTGTTGTGATAGGCCCGGCCATGGTTTTACTTGAAGGCCTGTGGAGTAGAAAAGCAGTTGAGTGGGTTAAGGGCTGTTCAATGGGCCACACTAGGAGGAACATGGAAGAGTGGGGTTGAGCATGATTTGATGAACTCCGGGGCCTGGATCAAGAGGTTTCAGAGAAGAATTTTAGTATGTTGCCTAGAGATTGTTCTTATGATGATTTGGTGAAGAATGTGGCTCCCTTTTGCTCTTGTCCAAAAGTCTGCCTGATGCTAAACTGAAGAGATTGAATTAATTCCATTGGCAGAGGAAATGTCAAAACAGCCTAGTATAGACTCTGCCATGTGGTTATTAGTGTTAACTCTCATGAAGACTTACAATGAAAGAGAGGAAGCTGAGAAAGTAAAATTACAAAATGTACAATTTAAGGAGAAAAGGAGCACCAGGAAGTAGAATGGAGCTAAACCTGTGTTCAAGGAGATAAACAGATTAAGAAATAGAATAAACAGAGTGGAGACCTCGAGCAAGATCCCACCCAACTAAGTTTCCAACTTGTAAAAAAGAATTAAAGAAAAATAATTTTCATTTCAAGACAGGGTTTCTCTGTGTAGTCTTGGTTGTCCTGGAACTCACTCTGTAAACCAGGCTGGCCTCAAACTCACAGGGATCTGCCTACCTCTGCCTCCTGAGTGCGGAGACTAAAGGTGTGTTGTACCACCGCCCAGCAAAGAAGGAAAATCTTAGATCTGTGAAGGAAACCATCAAAAGCAGAAAGCTGGTGAAGATATAATTGAATGAGGGGGCCGTGTTCCAGACCCAGCAAGCAGTAGAACTTGGCAGCTTCTGCCACGTGCTTCTGGCTTTAGAATCAAGGACAGAAGAAAGGGGAATGGAATGTTCTTCTACTACCAAGGAAAGCTGCTGAGGCCAGGACTGTGTCAGGGGTGTCCTCAAATGGAGGCCCAGAGAGGCCATTGAGTGAAGCTGTGAAGGTGAAGCCCGGGTTGCCTTGGAGACCCCAAGATGTTAGAGATGCCAGAGCCGTGGGATATCTGCCGAGGAGAGCTGCTAACCAGCCCAGGAGAAAGAAGTGTGTTGCAATAAACAAAGCTGAAATGAACTGGAGATCTGAAGAGTGTTCTGATATCAAACATGGAGATGCAGAGTTTTGAGTTTGCCCAGCTGGCTTTTGGTCTTGCTTTGGTCCAGTATTTCCTCACTATTTTCTCTTTCCTACATTTTGGTTTTTTTTTGTTTTGTTTTGTTTTTTTGTTTTTTTGTTTTTTCGAGACAGGGTTTCTCTGCAGCTTTAGAGACTGTCCTGGAACTAGCTCTTGTAGACCAGGCTGGTCTCGAACTCACAGAGATCCGCCTGCCTCTGCCTCCTGATTTTGTTTCGCTTGTTTTTGGGGTTTGGCAAGAATGAGCATTTCAGGGGGGATGGGGGGGTTTGGTAAGCAAAGTTTTTTGATAAATTTATGTCTGTCAAACATGAAAAATTTAGCCTACGAGGCTGGGTGGGAGGATTACAGTATTTGCAATAATAGGACTGCTTAACTATATGTCCCGGATCCATTGATTAATATGTTGGTAAGGTATTCATGTGGATAAATGATACTTGAATGAGAAGTCCAGCTACAGGACAAGGTGACCTTCATGCCTTGACGGCTATGCTGAGTGATACCATCCCGAAAATTAAAAAATACCAACTGCCCGAGACCACAGTTATGTTAGGCATGGGCTGATTAGACCCGTACCATCGAGATGTCTTATTTAAGGGGAACGTATGGACGATAAAACATTAATATGGCCCTGAAGTAAGAACCAGATGTCTGATAAAGTTTCACATTAGCTACCCCCAAGTTAAAATGGGCCCGGAGCGAGAAGAGGGGCATGGGTGGGCGGGTTGTTGGTTTCACGGAGGATGGTAGATGAATAGACCAAATGTGGTGGGGGATAGGCATATGGACAAGAAAGGTTTATGACGGGTATGGTGTATGTAAGATAACGCAGATGTGTCCGGTAAAACATTAATTAAATAATTGAGATAAATAGACATGGTTGTGTAAAGTTATGTTGATAAAGAGATTAGAATGTCTAGTATAATTGATAGTTAGTACATGCTTATATGCATGGGGAATATAATTTAATGCACGTTATACATAGAATGTATTATGTACTAAATAAATTTATGTACAAGAAGTAGTTTAGGTAGAATATCAGCTTTGGGTGTTGATGGCGGGGGACAAGTCCTTCCTTCTTGATATCCTGAGAAAAATAAATTTTCATTTCTGGTTTACAAGACCAGTGTAATGTTTATACTATCAGGACATTTAATCTAGGTCTAGGATGTTGTTTTCGATCATACCTGCGATTGGTATTAGGATAACAATGATAGCAAAATAAGCAATTGAGGCTGCTTGTCCGATAATGATAAAGGGGTATTCAACAGGTTGGCCACCAATTCATGTAAGGACTAAGAGATCGGATACTAGGATTCAGTAAATAATTTGTGTGATTGGGCGGAATGTTAACCCTCGTTGTTTTGAGGTGTGCAGGAGTGGTATGAGGGCTAGGATTAGGATAGATAAAATAAGTGCTAGGACGCCTCCTAGTTTATTTGGGATAGAACGTAGGATGGCGTAAGCAAATAGGAAATATCATTCTGGTTTAATGTGTGGTGGAGTGTTGAGTGGATTTGCAGGAGTAAAATTATCAGGGTCTCCTAGAACATCTGGGAAAAATAAAACCAAAATTATGAGAACTATTAATAAGATAAGAACCCCTAGGAGGTCTTTGATTGTGTAATAAGGATGGAAGGGGATTTTATCTGCGTCTGAGTTTAGTCCTGATGGGTTATTTGATCCTGTTTCGTGTAAGAATAAGAGGTGAACTAAGACAAGGGCGGCGATGATAAATGGAAGAATAAAATGGAATGCGAAGAATCGTGTGAGAGTGGCTTTGTCAACTGAGAATCCCCCTCAGATTCATTCAACTAGAGTTGTGCCGATATAGGGAATGGCTGATAGGAGATTTGTAATTACTGTAGCCCCTCAAAAGGATATCTGTCCTCATGGAAGTACATAGCCTATAAATGCTGTTGCTATAACGGCAAATAGGAGGACAATGCCTATGTTTCAGGTTTCGATTATGTTGTAGGAGCCGTAGTAGACCCCTCGTCCTACGTGGAGGAATAGGCAGATAAAAAATATTGAAGCTCCGTTGGCGTGGGCATAGCGGATCAACCATCCATAGTTTACGTCTCGGCAGATATGGGCGACTGATGAGAATGCTATTGATGTGTCTGATGTATAGTGTATAGCTAGGAAAAGTCCTGTAAGGATTTGAATTACTAGGCATAGGCCAAGAAGTGAGCCAAAGTTTCATCAGGATGAGATGTTTGATGGGGCTGGTAAATCGATGAATGAGTGGTTGATAATTTTGATTAGTGGGTGTTTTTTTCGAATGATTGTCATTAGATGTTTCTATAGTTGAATTACAACGATGATTTTTCATGTCATTGGTCATAGTTAAAGTCTATGTAGGAATTATGATAGAATCAATTTATTTTTTAAGCTTATTAGTTTCGTTAGGTTGTTTAGGGGCTACTTTGAAGCCTTCACCTATTTACGGCGGGTTATGTTTGGTTGTTAGTGGGTGTTCTGGTTGTTTAGCGGTGTTGGGGTTTGGGGGGTCATTTTTGGGTTTAATAGTATTTTTAATTTATTTGGGTGGTATGTTGGTTGTATTTGGCTATACTACTGCTATGTCTGCGGAAAATTATCCTGAGGCTTGAGTATCGAGTTGATTAACTTTGGGGATTTTGGTGATGAGTATTTTGTTGGAGTTAGGGGTGTTGTTTGTAAGTGATGTGTATGAGGGTACGGAGATTGTGTTAGAGTTTAATAGCGTAGGTGGGTGAGTGGTATATGATGGTGATGGGTTAGGGTTAATAGGTGAGGGGGGTGCTGGTGTAGCTGCTTTATACAGTTGTTCTGCATGGCTTATGGTTGTTTCTGGTTGAACGTTGCTTATAGGGGTATTTATTATTATTGAGATTACTCGTGGGAATTAAGTGTTCAGTAGAATTGGTAGAGATAGGAGAGTAATAAGGAATGATAGGAAATAGAGCTTGACTAGGCCCTTTTGGTTGCTTAGGGTTGATGAGGTGAGAGTGTGTAGGGTGGAGGTGGCTTTTGGGATTGATTTTTCTAGTCAGATAAGGTCCATTAAGGTTAAGGCTGTATTGAAGCTTGTATTTAATATTTTTAGGGGAATCAGACGATGGATGATTGTTGGGAAATAACCTAGGGAGGTTGAGAATGAGTTGGTAGGTGATGGTTTCATTAATAGGAGGTTGTTAGTTAGATTATTGAGTTCTAGTGAGATTACTAGACCTGTGATTGTTACTATTAAGGCTGCAGTTTTTAGGTATCAGGGTATGGTTATTACTTGGATAGTTGTTGGTGGAATGTTATATGAGATTAAGAACCCTGCTATAATACTTCCTAGTGCTAAGCGTTTAATTGGGTTAATTAGTAGTGGGTTGTTTTCATTAATAGAGATTTGGGGGGAAAATCGGGGTTTATTTATTAATACGAAGTAAATGATTCGTATGCTGTAGACGGCTGTTATAGAGGTGGCTACTAGTGTAATTAAGAGGGCTCAGGCGTTGGTATAACAGGTGTTAGCGGCTTCAATGATTAGGTCTTTTGAATAGAATCCTGTTAGGAAAGGAGTTCCTGTTAGTGCAAGGCTGCCAATTATTAGGCAGGAAGATGTGAATGGTATTGCTTTTGCTAGGCCCCCCATTTTTCGGATATCTTGTTCATCATTGAGGCTGTGGATAATGGATCCGGAGCATATAAATAATATAGCTTTAAAAAATGCGTGGGTACAGATATGCAGGAAGGCTAGGTGAGGTTGGTTAATACCTAGGGTTACTATTATTAGGCCTAGTTGGCTAGATGTTGAAAAAGCTACAATTTTTTTGATGTCGTTTTGGGTAAGTGCGCAGATAGCTGTAATAAGGTGGTGATTGCGCCTAGGCACAGTATAGCTGTTAGGATAATATTATTGTTGGAAATGAGAGGGTGGAATCGGATTAGTAGAAATACCCCTGCTACTACTATAGTGCTTGAGTGAAGAAGTGCTGACACAGGGGTAGGGCCTTCTATTGCTGAGGGGAGTCATGGGTGAAGGCCGAATTGGGCTGATTTTCCTGTGGCTGCGATTAGAAGACCTATGAGTGGGACGATGTTTGGGTTGTCTGAGATAAAAATTTGCTGTAGTTCTCATGAGTTAATATTTGTGCAGAATCAGGCTATTGCTAGGATAAACCCAATATCGCCGATGCGGTTATATAGAATGGCTTGTAGGGCTGCTGTGTTTGCATCAGCTCGTCCATACCACCATCCGATTAGTAGGAAAGATATAATACCAACTCCCTCTCAGCCAATGAAAAGTTGAAGCAGGTTGTTAGCTGAGGTTAAAATAACCATTGTGATCAAAAATATAAGTAGGTATTTGATGAAACGGTCTAAGTTTGGGTCTGAGTGTATATACCATAAGGAAAACTCCATGATTGATCACGTTACGTAGAGAGCTACTGGTAAAAAGATAATTGAGAAGTAGTCAAACTTTAGACTAATAGATAGTTTTAGGGGTCCGATGGTGATTCAATGTCAGTTTACAATTATTCGTTCTGTGTTAGAAAAGATAAATGAGGTAAGTGGGATAAGGCTAATAAAGAATGCGGACTTGATGCATGAATTTACGTGATTTGGAAAGTTGATGTGTTTTGTTAAGTTGGTAAGTGAAATTATTATAGGAAATATTTTTTAAAAAAATATTTATTTATTTATTTATTTATTTATTATGTATACAATATTCTGTCTGTGTGTATGCCTACAGGCCAGAAGAGGGCACCAGACCCTATTACAAATGGTTGTGAGCCACCATGTGGTTGCTGGGAATTGAACTCAGGACCTTTGGAAGAGCAGGCAATGCTCTTAACCTCTGAGCCATCTCTCCAGCCCCCTATAGGAAATATTATAGGAAGTATGAGGATGAGGAAAATGGATGATGTAATTGTGTTAATTACTTTCATTTGGAGTTGCACCAAGTTTTTGGCTCCTAAGACCAATGGATTACTACTATCCTATAAAAGTAAGAAAGCCGCATTTTTAAATATGGGGGCATGAGTTAGCAGCTCTTGCATTTCTTTCTCGGTAAATAAGGAGGTTTATTTCCTATCTTCAGATTCACAGTCTGGTGTTTTTTTTTAAACTATATTGACATAATGTGGGTCCTAAAATTAGTTTAGGGTTTGTTGTTAGCAGTAAAAGTGGAATTACATGAAGGGCTATTAGTGTGAGTTCTCGTGTATGGGATGGTTGGAGGTTGTTAATATGGTTGGTTAGTTTGCCTCGTTGTGTGGTTACAATTATGTAAATTGAATATAATGAGGTAATAAGAATATTAGTCCCCAAAAGAATAATTGATGAGTTGGATCAAGAGTATATGGAGACTGTAATTATAAGTTCCCCAACTAAGTTGATTGTTGGTGGAAGAGCAAGGTTAGCTAAACTTGCTAGGATTCACAACGTGGCCATCAATGGAAAGATTATTTGTAGGCCTCGAGCCATGATTATGGTTCGGCTATGAATTCATTCATAGTTTGTATTAGCTAGACAGAATAATAAGGAGGATGTTAACCCATGGGCAATTATAAGTGCTGTTGCTCCTATAAAGCTCCATGGGGTTTGGATTATAATGGTGGCAATGACTAGGGCCATGTGGCTTACTGAGGAATAAGCGATGAGTGATTTTAGGTCTGTTTGTCGTAGACAAATTGAGCTAGTTATAATTATTCCTCATAATGATAGTAGAATGAACGGGTAGGCTATGGTTTTAGTTACGGGGTCTAAGATTATGGAAATGCGCATTATTCCATACCCTCCTAATTTTAATAGAATTGCCGCTAGGATCATGGATCCTGCAATTGGGGCTTCTACGTGGGCCTTTGGAAGTCAAAGATGTACACCGTATAGTGGTATTTTTACTATAAAAGCTATTATGCACGCTAGTCATAGGATATTATTGGATCATGTTTGGTCTATTGGTGAAGGAAATATTGATATAAGAATAAAGTTTAGTGTTCCTGTTAGGTTATTGATAAAAATTAGGGCAATTAAGCCGGGCGGCGGTGGCGCACGCCTTTAATCCCAGCACTCGGGAGGCAGAGGCAGGCGGATCTCTGTGAGTTCCTGGAACAAGAGCTAGTTCCAGGACAGGCTCCAAAGCCACAGAGAAACCCTGTCTCGAAAAACCAAAAAAAAAAAAAAAAAATAGGGCAATTAGTAGAGGGATAGACCCTACTAGAATATAAAATAGGAAGTAAATTCCTGCGTTTAAACGTTCTGTTTGATTCCCTCATCGTGTGATGATAATGAGTGTAGGGATAAGGGTGGCTTCAAATAGGATATAAAATATGATTAATTCGTTTGCAGAGAATGTTATGACAAGCAAGATTTGAAGAGAAACTAGAAGGGAGATGTATAGTTTTTTATTATGTTCGTGTTCTTTTTTAATATGATTTTGGCTAGCTAAGAGTATGAGTGGAAGAAGCCAGGTTGTTAGAACTAATAGTGGGGCTGATAATGGGTCTGTGGAAAATATAATTGAAGAGCTAAGATTGTTTTCATTGTTTTGTCATAGAAGGTTTATAGAAATTATAGGTTAATAAGTAGGCTGTAGGTTGTTACATTGATTCAAACTTTTTTGTTACACGATAGTCATATTAGTGGGAGTAGTATTATTGAGGGAAAAATAATTTTTAGCATTGTAGTAAGTTCAAATTTTGTACATAATCAGATCCATGGGTGTTTGAGATTTTTGCTAGTAAGGCTAGGCCCACGGCGGCTTCGCAAGCAGCGAATACTAGGATTACAATGGGAATAGGGAATATGATTATTGAGTGGGTGTTTAGTGGTGTAATTGTGGCTAGCATGAATAAGGAGAGTATTATTCCTTCTAGGCATAGGAGGGTGGATATCAGATGTGTTCGGAATACGAGTGTTCCTACGAATGAAAAAGAAAAAGCTAAGGAGATGAAGAATAGAGCAGGAGTCATGTTTGGTAATTATGATATTTGATCATAATCCAATGAGTCGAAATCATTAATTTTAATTAAACTAATTACCAGTTATTCTGTCCATTCTAAACCTTTTTGTTTTCACTCGTAGGCTAGGCCTAGGCCAAGGACAGTGATTAGGGTGGATGCTATAATGATTGGGAGGCCTACATTTGGAAATTGGAGGGCTCATGGCAGGGGAAGCAGTAGTGCGATTTCAAGGTCAAAAAGCAAAAAAGTAATGGCTACTAGGAAAAATTTTATAGAGAATGGTAGTCGAGCTGAGCTCATGGGGTCAAATCCGCATTCATATGGGTTAGCTTTTTCTGTGTATACATTATAGTGGGGAAGTCAGAAGGCTACAGAGATTAATAGAATTGATAGGGTTAAGTTAATAAATAAGATTAATGTTATATTAATTACTTTCTTCCAGAGTTTTTTGGAGCTAGCTGATTGGAAGTCAGCTGTACTTACTATACTAAGAAAGTAAGATCCTCATCAATAAATGGATACGTAGAGGAATAGTCATACTACGTCTACAAAGTGTCAGTATCATGCTGCTGCTTCAAATCCGAAATGATGTTTGGATGTAAAGTGAAATTTTTTTTTTAATTCCACCTATTTTTATTTATTTTGATGGATTTTTTTGCATTTATAAATAAAAAAATCACAATTGATTTTTTCTTTTTATAATTCTTATTTTTTCTCTTCAGTGTTCCTTTTAAGCATTTTTATTAGCAAAAATATATTTACTGTTTTTATTGAAATATACTAAGGAAATTTGGAGGTGGCCCTTTATCCACTGACCAAGTCCAACACTGAGATTCAGGGAAAACTGAAATCCAGTATTCATTGGGTCCAACCACCTAGTAAAGTGATATTGTAAAGTGAAATTTTAACTGTCGAATAAGGCAAATAATAAGGAAAGTTGATCCGATAATTACGTGTAGGCTGTGAAATCCTGTTGCTATGAAGAATGTTGATCCGTAAATTCCGTCTGAGATAGAGAAGGGGGTTTCGAAATATTCTGAGGCTTGAAGAATAGTAAAGTAAACACCTAGTATGATTGTGATAAATAGGGCTTGGTTTATGTTGTTACGTTTTCCTTCTATTAGGCTGTGATGGGCTCAAGTGATAGATACTCCAGATGCCAGAAGGACCGATGTATTAAGTAGGGGAACTTCTAGAGGATTAAGTGGGGTAATCCCTGTTGGTGGTCAGCAGCCCCCTAGATCGTGTGTTGGGACAAGGCTTGAGTGATAAAATGCTCAGAAGAATCCTGCAAAAAAGAAAACTTCGGAAACGATAAACAGGATTATTCCGTAGCGTAGGCCTTTTTGTACGATGGGGGTGTGGTGGCCTTGGTAAGTTCCTTCTCGGATAATATCACGTCATCATTGGTATATTGTAAGTAGATTTCCTATAAGGCCTAGGGATAGAAGAATTGATGAGTTGTAGTGGAATCATATTACTAAGCCTGATGTTAGTAGGAGGGCAGAGAAGGCTCCTGTAAGTGGTCATGGGCTTGGGTTAACTATGTGGAAAGCATGTGTTTGGTGGGTCATTATGTGTTGTCGTGTAGATAGAGTGCTGGGATTAAAGGCGTGCGCCACCACCGCCCGGCTCTTTCCTACATTTTGGAATGGTAATGTATATCTTGTGCCATTATATGTTAGAAGTATGGGATTCTTTTTTTTTTTTTTTTAGTTTTGATTTTATAGGGTATTACAGTTAAGAGATTGCATAAATCTCAGAAGAAACTTTGAACTTTGTACTTTACAATATTGTTATGGGGACTTTTGAACTTGGACTAGGAGCATTTTGAGTTATAACATGGTTATAAGCTTATGGGGGCCAGGGAGTGGAATGTAGTAGTTTGAATGTAATTGGCCCCCATAATCTCATAGGGAGTGGCACTACTGAGAAGTGTGACCTTGTTGAAGTGGGTGTGGCCTTATTGGAGGAGTGTCACTGTGGGGGCGGGCTGAGAGGTCTCCTATGCTCTGTCCTAGTACACTTCACTTCCAGCTGCCTGCAGATCAAGATGTAGGACTCTCAGCTCCTTCTTCAGCACCTTGTCTGCCTGCATGCCATCTTGTCACATCGTGATGATGATGGACTACACCTCTGAACTGTAAGCCAGCCCCAGTTTAATGTTTTCCTTTATTAGAGTTGCTGTGGTCATGGTAAATTTCAGGGATCGGGATGTAATGTATGAGAGAAGAATTAGCTGAGTGGCGGTGGCACACATCTTCAACCCCAGCACTTGTGGATCTCTCTGAGTTCAAGGCCAGCCTGGTCTACAGAGCAAGTTCTAGGACAGCCAGGGCTACCCAGAGAAATCCTGTCTTGAAGAAAAAAAAAAAGACAAAAGAATAAAAGTTTAAAAAAAATAATTTGTTGGGCCGGGCGGTGGTGGCGCACGCCTTTAATCCGAGCACTTGGGAGGCAGAGGCAGGCGGATCTCTGAGTTCGAGGCCAGCCTGGTCTATAAGAGGTAGGTCCAGGACAGGCTCTAGAAACTACAGGGAAACCCTGTCTCGAAAAAACCAAAATAATAATAATTATTATTATAATTATTATTATATATTATTATATAATTATTATATATTTATATATATTATATAATTATATATAATATATAATTATTATATAATTATATATATTATATAATTATATATAATATATAATTATTATATAATTATATTATTATTATTATTTATTGTTAATCTGTATGGACATGTGTGGTATGAATGTGAGTGCGTACATGCCACAGTATATTACATGCCACAGAATATTACATGCCACAGTCCACGTGGAGGTCAGAGGACAGCCTGGGCTATCAGTCCTTACCTTAGTCTTGCCTTTGTTGTTCACACTGGGTAAACCAGGCTACCTGGCCCAGGGGCTTTGAGGAATTCACCTTTACCTCCCATCTCACTGTGAGAATCCTAGAATTGCAGATCTGCTACTACATCTGACTCAGTGGGTTCCAGGGATTTGAACTCAGATCCACATGCTTGCACAGCAAGCCTTTTACCCACTGAGCCAGCTCCCTGGCCGCGTTCCTGAGCGTCAGCTATGGCTGTTCCCTCGGCTCTTGCCCTATCCTAAGTGCTCTTCTCAGGTACTCTGAGTTCAAAGATGTTGCTGTGCTTTGGTTTCTAAGCTCAGAGGGGCACATGGCCCTCCCCAACATTTACAAAAAACTAAAATACATATGAAGGTCCATGTCCAAAAGGAAGCACAATTAATAAAAACCCAGAGACAGATATTGGGGTTCAACCTGAAGATCAGAAAAGCAAAACAACCTCTACCTCAGCCCAAAATGGAGACCCTGCCTCCAGGAATCTCAGAGTGAGACTGTGTGAGAGCTGTCTCCTCCCATTTTATATTCCTCTCTAGTGCTGGGGTTAAAGGCGTGTACCACTGGGATTAAAGGCATGCATCACCCTGTTTCTATGGCAACTAGTGTGGCTACTGGAATTAAAAGTGTGTGTTACTACTGCCTGGCCTGTAAGGCTGACCAGTGGGGCTGTTTTACTCTCTGATCTCCAGGCAAGCTTTATTTATTAAAATACAAATGAAATATCACTACACTCAAGTCAAACTTCTATGAAAACCTTCACAATGACTTAGAAAGCCCCATCCCCCCTCTGTGTATTTAAGTTTTATTTTGTTTTTAATTACTTAAGTGTGGGTGTGTGTCCTAGTTTTGTTTCTCTGATCTGTAATAAAACCCCAAGAACAAAAGCAATTTACAGGTTACCGGCCATTACTGTGGGAAGCCCAAGACAGGAACTCAGGCCGGGCAGGAACCTAGAGGCAGAAACTGAAGCACAGACCATGGAGAAATGTTGCTTCTTTGCTTGCTCCTCATGAGTTACTCAGCCTGCTTTCTTTCTAGGACATTTTACTCAGGGCAAACACTGCTCTCAGTGATCTGGGCCCTGCAGCTAGCTGTGATGGCATACACCTTTAATCCCAGCACTTAGGTAGCAGAGGCAGGGGATCTCTGAGTTCAAGGCCAGCCTGGTCTACAGAGTAATTATCAGGAAGTCCAGGACTACACAGAGAAACCCAGTCTTGAAAAAAGAAAGAAAGAAAATGCCCTCCAGACTTGCCTACAGGCCAATCTGATGGATGCATTTTCTCAGCTGAGGTTTCCTCTTCTCAAATGACCCTAGCTTGTGTTAAATTGATTAAAAAGCTAACCAGTCCAATGAGTCTATGTACGTGATTGCCATACCTGTAAGGCCAGAGCACTGAATATCTCTAGAGCTGGATTAGAAGCTATTATGCATTTCTCAAAGTGGGTCCTGGCACATGAACTTGGGTACTCTGAAAGAACAGTATACTTGGGCTGGAGAGTTGGAAGAGCACTGCTTGCTCTTCCAGAGGTCCTGAGTTCAATTCCCAGCAACGAAATGGTCACTCAAAACCATCTGTAATAAGATTTGGCACCCTCTCCTGACCAGCAGGCATACATGTAGACAGAACACTATGTACATAATAAATAATTAAAAAAAAAAGAACAGTACACTCTCTGAACTGATGAGCCATCTCTCCAGCCCCTAGGTCTTTATTTGGATTTACTGACCTCCTCAGAGTTGTGCTTCAGAATAGCCTAGGAACCTCCCTCCTTCCCCTCACCTGAGTTTCCTCTGCTCTTCTTTCTTGATCTACCTGCAGGGAAGTTGCTTCAGGAAGGCACATCTGGACGCCAGAGTCCACACGTTTCAGATCTGTGAATAGCCCCTGCCCCTGCCCCTGTTTTTTTTTTTTTTAATTTTGTTTTGTTTTGGTTGTTGTTGTTGGGGATGTGTGTGTGTGTGTGTGTGTGTGTGTGTGTGTTTCAAGTCAGGGTTTCTCTGTGAAGCCCTGGGTATCCCAGTACTTGCACTGTAGACCAGGCTGGCCTTGAACTTAGAGATCAGCCTATATTTGCCTCCTGAGTGCTGGGATTAAAGGTTTGTACTACCACCTCCCAGCCTCAAAACCGGTTCTTAAGGGAGCAGGTTTGAGGCTTTCTGAACAAAAGATCTTGGTGTACTTTGTGGTGTGGATAACAGCAGGAGGGGGTGGTTCCGGAGTCAGTGCGTCCTTTGGCCCTGAGGTCCCCTTGCTCCATGAAAAGAATCAGAGCCCTACTTGCTCTTTATCTCTATTAAGTCACACTGAGCGGATACTCACCCAGTCCCCAAGGTCATGGAAGTGCTGTTCTATTTGCTTGCTGGAGCTTGGGGCCCAAGTCTGGGACATAACTTGTAAAACCTAAGTATAGTGTAGGAGTGCCTTCTGTTTATGTGTTTGTTGTGTGGTTAATGAATAAAGAAATTGCTTTGGGACTGATAGGGCAGAACTTAGGTAGGCAGAGAAGACAAAACTGAATTCTGGGAGGAAGAAAGCAGAGTCAGGAGAGAGCCGCCATGGAGCCACCAGAAACAGACATGCTGAATCTCTCCTGGTAGGCCATGAATTTGTGGTGATATACAGATTAATAGAAATGGGTTAAATCAAGATGTGAGAGTTAGCCAATAAGAGGCTAGAGATAATGGGCCAAGCAGTGTTTTAATCAATACAATTTCTGTGTGGTTATTTCTTGAATGTAAACTAGTCGAGCGGCCGGGACAAACAAGTGGGCCTTTCCCCTACAACACTAAGTATCCTGTTTCTAGTATCTGAAGATCATTTTCAAGACTCAAACTGTCCTCTACTATCGCCTTGAGGACATTGTAAGTGCCACCTGTAACCTGTGCCTCTGTTGAGGTTATGGTTTAAAACCCAAAGCCGGGCGGTGGTGGCGCACGCCTTTAATCCCAGCACTCGGGAGGCAGAGGCAGGCGGATCTCTGTGAGTTCGAGACCAGCCTGGTCTACAAGAGCTAGTTCCAGGACAAGCTCCAAAGCCACAGAGAAACCCTGTCTCGAAAAACCAAAAAAAAAAAAAAAAAAAAAAAAAAAAAAAACCCAAGCAAGCCCTGGGGCCTGGCTGGTTCACCTGGTGTCACATTCCTCTCTGGCTCTGTTGGTCCCCAGAGTGCTTGCTGTTAATGAGGGCAAAAGCCAGCTAATGATGGTGGGGAGCACAGAGTGTGAACAGCACTTTGTAAACTGTGAAGATCCCATTCTTCCTTTTTTTCCATTCTAAAAAATTTAAGAAGTGTTTTGCCTGTGTGCTTATATATGCACCATGTACATGCCTGGGATCCGATTCCCTCTTCTGACCTTCTCAGGCACCAGGTATGTATCTGTCACATACATGAACACATGCAAGCAAAACACTCATACACATAAAAGAAAAGCAAGCAAATCTTTGTTAGGGTTTCTTCTGCTGTGAAGAGACGCCACAAGCACAGCCACTCTGATAAAGGAAAACATTTAATTGAGGAGGTGGCTTCCAGTTTCACAGGTTCAGTCCGTTATCATCATGGTGGGGAGCATGGCATTGTGCAGGCAGACGTGGTGCTGGAAAATTCTACATCTTGATCCAAAGGCTGCAAGAAGTAAAGTAAGTGTCACACTAAGGGAAGCTTGAGCAAAGGAAACCTCGAAGCCCAGCCCCACGGTGACACAGTTCCTCCAACAAGGCCACACCCACTGACCAGAGCCACACCTACTAATAGTACCGTTCCCATTTATTTTCAAACCACGACAAAATCTTATAAAATGTTGTAGTGTAGTGTTTGCATATGACTAATATGCATCCTCTCATACACTCAAAAATTATTTTTACATTATTGGTTTATTTTGCATGTGACTCTGTGTGTGTGTGTGTGTGTGTGTGTGTAAGCGCGTGCGCGTGTGCGTGCATGCAAACATGAGCCACAGCACACATGTGGATAACAGAGAACAACTTGTAGAGGAGAGTTCTCTCATTCCACCATGGGTCCCAGGTCAGGTTGTCAGGCCTGGCAGCAGGCGCCTTTGCTCACTAAAGCATCTCACCAGCCCCTCCTCTATATTTAACTCATCTCCAGATGGTTGTAATACTAACTCAGTATAAATGTTATATAGTCACCGTGATGTGTGGCTTAGGGACTGACAATGAAAATGTTCAGTGCGGACACAATTCTTAAATATATTTCTGGTTGAACCTGTGGATGTGAAGGACTGAACTTCACTCAATGCTTACAGACATGCTACCTTTTCTGGGTTTTGAAAGATTCAAAAGAAAGAAGCAAGCCAGGCCGTGGTGGCACACACCTTTAATCCCAACACTCAGGAGGCAGAGGCAGGAGGATCTCAGTGAATTTGAGGCCAGCTTGGTCTACAAGAGCGAGTTCCAGGGCAGGCAACAAAGCAACATAGAGAAATCCTGTCTCAAAAAAACCAATAAATAAATAAATAAATGAATAAATAAATAAATAAAAGAAGCAGAAACCCAGTGCAGTTCAACAAGGCTACACTGCGGGAAAAGTGATGTCGCCTAGACTCATAGTTCAAAACCTCTGCAGACTTCACAACAGGACTCATTTCTCAACCATCCTATGTAGTCACTCAAATAGCTCCACACAGGTGGAAGCTCTGTACTTTGATTAATCATTTAGGGAAAATATTTTGAAATTTCTACTCTTTATTTTTATGAAGCAATTGGGTTTAATTAGGCTTAAGTATAAAGATTAAGAGAAAGAGAGATCCAGGTACGGTGGAGCGCAGACTTAATCCCAGCACTCGGAAGACAGAAGCAGGTGGGTCTCTGTGAATCCCAGGCCAGCCTGGAGTACATAGTGAGACCCTGTTCTAAAACACAAACACACACACACACACACACACACACCACACACACACACACGAGAGACAGGGTGAGTGACTGAGACTCAGAAGAAAGTATGATGTGTTCAAGAGTGTCTTCTCTTGTGTAGATGTCTTTAAAAAGAATCACAGAAGCTAACAGATACCAAGTGTGAGGATAGGCTCCCCATGGGAGAATAGCCTATTTTTAAAAAGTGTGGGTGTGGGTGTGGGTATGCGTATATGTGTGTTTGTGAGTGTGGGGTTCCACAGGGGTGGACATGCACCTGTTTGTGGGAGCCAGAGGACAGAATAACCTCAGGTGTCATCCTCAGGACTGCTGTCCACCTTCCTTGGAGACAGACTGTCTCACACACCTTTAATTCCAGCACTCACAAGAGCAGTGGCAGGTAGATCTCTGTGAGTTTGAGGCCAGCCTGGTCTCCAGAGCTAGTTCCAGGACAGCCAGGGCTGTGCAGAGAAACCCTGTCTCGAAAATCAAAAATAAATAAATAAATAAATAAGCCGAGCGTGGTGGTATATGCCTTTAATCCCGTCATCGGTGGTTAAGATCACTGGCTGCTCTTCCAGTGGACTGGAGTTCAGGTTCCAGCACCTGCATGACAGCTCACAACTGTCTGTAACTCCAGTTCCAGGGGATCCAGCACATATCCCTGACTTCTGCAAGCACTGCACACATGTGGGGGCACAGACATACATGCAGGTGAAACATCAGGGACATAAGATAAATTTTAAAGACAAACAAATAAAAATGTATATACCACGGTGTGAAGTAACTCAGTGGCGTCTGGCAGTTACACCATGTGAGGACTCTTGGGAGAGCTCTTTTAACTTCTTAGTTCTGAACTACATTTAAAGTTTTTAAGTTTATTCTGTGTGTGTGTGTGATGTTGTGGGGGCAGGGGGTGGGGGATGAGGCATGTACACCATGCAGACATAGAGATGGGCCGGATGGCCGACTGTATGGAGTCAACTCTCTATCTTGATGTGGATTCCGGGGATCAAACTCAGGTCTCCAGGTTTGCATGGCCAGTGCCTTTCGCTGCTGAGCCATCTCACCTGCCCTTGCCAGATTTTTGTCCTCCAGACCATGTGGTGTCTGTTTGGCGTGCAAGGCTGGAGTTAAGCAGTGGATTAGGGCAGTGAGGTACAGAAGGAAGAAGAGGATGTTCTTTTGCCAATACCAGTTGAGGGCTGATTATTACTGTTGGTTTATTTTTATTTTAAATATTTATTTATTTTTGCTGTTGTTTTTGGTGTCTTTTTTTGTGAGACAGGGTTTCTCTGTGTAGCTCTAGCTGTTCTAGAACTCAATTTGCAGACCAGGCTGGCCTTGAACTCAAAGAGATCCACCTGCCTCTGCCTCCCAGTTGCTGAGATTAGAGGTGTGCACCACCACCACCTGGCTATTTTCATTTAAAAATTTTTTTTTAGGAATGTGTAAGTCTGTGTGAGAGTGTGGAGAGACACACACAGGAGCCAGAAGAGAAGATTAGATGTCTTCCCCTGTGACTCTCCGCCTAC
The DNA here is from genome assembly GCF_903992535.2 of Arvicola amphibius. NCBI lineage: Eukaryota > Metazoa > Chordata > Mammalia > Rodentia > Cricetidae > Arvicola > Arvicola amphibius. Next base: position 175,985,713 of record NC_052049.1, read on the forward strand.
TCCTTTGAGGCGAGGTCTCTCCCTGAGCCTAAGGTTGTTCTCTCAGCCACAGTAGAAACCAGGAAACTCAGATGAGCAGGGCTTACAGGTGTGTTCAGGAAAGACCTGGCTTGTCACATGATGCTGGGTCTAAACTCGGATCCTCGTGATTGCGCAGTAAGTGCTCTTAATGTCTGAGCCACCTCTCCAGCCCCCAGTGATAAAGTAGAGCTGGGGCCCCTGTGAGCTCTGCCTGAGCACTGGCGCCCACAGAGGAGGAACCTGCCAGGACACTGAAAAGGTGGCCAGTCAGTCAGGGAACTTGTGCCAAGGGATGAGCCACTATGGGAAAGATGCTGGTACCCAGGTAAGATGGAAGGGACCTGACCGCAGAATGCAGCTCTTTGCTGTCTTTGACCCAAGAGGGCCTGGGAAGGAATAAAAAACAAATGTATATTTAGACGGAATCACAAGAAGAGAAGCAGCCCCACAATGTGCGGGTATCCCTGTTGTGGAATATTAGTTTAAGATGTGTTACATTTGTTTATGATGTGGAATATTTGTTTAATGATGCAAAGATGTGTTGCGTTATTTTATATTGCATTTGTTTAACTCTGTAAAGCTGAGGTTACTTTGTCTGCCTAAAACACCTAATTGGTCTAACAATGAGCTCAATGGCCAATAGCTAGGCAGGAGAGAGAGCTAGGTGGGACTAGCAGGCAGAGAGAATAAATAGTAGAAATCTAGGCTAAAGAAGAAGAAGAGGGAGGAGTGAGAGGAGGAGAGGAGGATACCAGGGGCCAGCCGCTCAGCCTCAGAGTAAGAAGGAAAGCAAGATATACAGAATAAAGAGAGGTAAAAAGCCCAGAGGCAAAATGTAGTTAAAGGGAATCAGGATAATTTAAGTTAAAAAAAGCTGGCTAGAAGCAAGCCAAACTAAGGTCAAGCATTCATAAGTAAGAATAAGTCTCCATGTATTTATTTGGGAACTGCAGCCCACACTGCAGAGTTTCCCTCTCTCTCTGCCCCCCAAGCATCTGCAGCTATCTTGGCTTTTATAGCAGCAGAACCTGCGGCCTCACCTGCCCTCACTACCGCTCTGGTTTTTGTCCCCAAACATCTATCCCTTGTTATCCCAGCTCTTCTAGTTTGATGCCATCTCTTCTGCTCATGGGACGGTAGCACTTGCTTGTGCGTTCCTCTTGCCGTGGTCCAAGGGCACAACTCCCTGCCTTGGCCTGTGCTTTGAAGAGACATATGTAATGGCTGATTCTGCCCTTACTGTGAGGCGTTAAATTCAGGCCATGAGCCAGATTCGGTGGCTCACACCTGTGATACCAGCACTTGGAAGTCTGAGACGGGAAGATTGGGAGTTCAAACCCAGCTTGGGAAATACAGTGAGTTCCAGGCCAGAGTGAGACCTTATGAATAAAAAGAAGTTAATTATTGACATACCGGTCATGATGAGCCTTCCTCCCTTCTCCTCACTGATCTCTCTGATGAGTTATGGTTGTCTGACTTGATTGGCAGGGTGACCTATATGTCTCTGCCCCGTTTTTGTTTTGTTTTGTTTTTAAAGACAGCAGAGTCCAGTGTTGCAAATTATACACTTCTTCAAAATCTCTTTGCTACTTTTTAAAAATTCATGTTGTTGGTGGTGGTTGGTAGGTTTTTGTTTTGAGACAGGGTCTTACTACACAGCATTGGCTGGCCTGGAACTCCCTATGGTAACCAGGCTGGCCAGGAACTCGCAGAGTTCACTGGCCTCTGCCTTTCCAATGCTAGAATTAAAGGTGTTCACCACCGTACCTGACTGTTTGGTGAGACAAGCTCTCACTACAGAGTAGGCCGCGTCTGAACTCCTCATCTGCTGCCTGTGTCTCCTAGGTGTGAGGTTATAGGTATGTGCCACCACAATTAGTTAAAAAAAAAAAAAAAACTGAGCCTTGGTGGGTACTCCTTTAATCTGAGCACTCAGGAGGCAGAGGAGGCAGATCTCTGTAAATTCGAGGCCAGCCTGGTCTGCAGAGAGAGTTCCAGGACAGTCGGGGCTACACAGAGAAATCCTGTCTCAAAAAAAAAAAAAAAAAAAAAGCAAGCAGATTCTGCCTCAAAGTTTATTTATAGTAACAGCACAGGATAGCAGCCATCTGCAAACAGTGAGGAGAGAGGGTCAGCAGTCCATCTGTCTTCTCTTTGGCAGACAGAGGCTGGGCCTTTTCACAGGAGCCTGGGAATCTTTGGGAGCCTGAGCTGGAAGCAGAGCAGGTGTTAGGTCCAAAGTAGGCCCCCGAATGGCAGTGCTGGTGACAATGCCCTAAACAGGAGGATCGTTATTTGTGGGAACACGGTCAAAAGAATGATGCATGTTGACAAGGCCTTGGGGAACCGGGAGAGAAGCTCCAAACAACAGGCAAAGGGCCTTTACCACAGGTGCATCTTGCTCCCTGGATTGCTCCTGGGTGCAATTTCATGCCTCCTGTGTTAAACCTCTACCTTCAATTTATAAGACATGTGTGTTCTTGATGGATGTCATTTGGTGAAAGGACATGCTCAATGATGTCCTCCGTGTACCCTGAATCTGGATACGGCCTTCTGCCTTATTTTCACGCTTGCCAGACATAATCTATAGTGTGTACCAGACAATAGTATTTAAATTGATCTGGGAAAGTCTACAGCATTAGACTCTAGTCAGCCCCACTCTTGAAGGTCCTCAAATCCCAGGTCTTGCAGATAGATCTGCATAGGTCATGGAAAGTCAACAGTTATGGGGTAAACAGAACCCTAAATCCTGCATTCCTTGGGAATCTCATAAGGCCCATTTCTGTTTACCAGGATCTCCCTTAATCCTCCCCAAAGATCAGTTCCCTCAGACAGGTACCTCTAAATCTGGGTCAATCCAGCAGCCTGATTCCGCTCAAAGATCCCCAACCTGCTGTCATACAAAATCCACTTGCATTTCTGACATTTTCTTCTCTCTCTCTGCCCCCCAAGAGACAGCATTGGCAGTTTGATCCCCAATAAACCTTTCTTTCTACATGCAGAGTGATCCAGTTCAGTGAGTTCACTTCATCCTCACAGCAGAAGGTGAAGCCTGGACCAGGAGTTACAGCCTCAGCTTTGGTTTGGGTCTTAGTCTTCGGCTGACAGAGCCTGAGAACCTTGGCTATGTAGCCATGAACCAGTTTCATAATCTGGGGGTTCAGAGTTCACAGTGGGACCCGCTGGTATCTTGGATTGAGTCTCCTTAGATTTCATAAGGACCTTGATAGTCTTAAAATCAATAGTCAGTGCCTTCATATTGTGTAGGCAGAGTTTTCCCATCCCCGGAGCCACTTCCAAATTACCACACAGAGACTTATATTAATTGTAAATGCTCGGGCAATAACTCAGGCTTATTACTAACTAGTTCCTACATTTTAAATTAACCCTTATTCTTTATTTAAGCTCTGCCACATGGTAGTATTTTTATTAGTGTGGCAAGTTCATCTTGCTTCTCAGTGGCTCCTCTTTTTTTTTTTTTTTTTTTGGTTTTTCAAGACAGGGTTTTCCTGTAGTTTCTAGAGCCTGTCCTGGAGCTAGCTCTTGTAGATCAGGCTGGTCTCAAACTCACAGAGATCCTCCTGCCTCTGCCTCCCGAGTGCTAGGATTAAAGGCGTGTGCCACCACCACCCAGCTCCGTGGCTCCTCTTGACACTCTGACCCCACCAGTCTTTCTCTCTGTATCCTCTGTTCGATCACCCCACCTATATTTTTTGCTTGGTTATTGGCCAATTAGCATTTATTAGCTAATTAAAGTAATACATATTCATAGTGTATAAAAGGATTGTCCCACAGCAATATTGTTTACAGAATATTCTTCAGGTCTTCCTGCTGTGTTTCTTGTCAAAACATATATTCCTCTTGAGGGTTGACCCTTTAATAGAGAGATTCCTATCTTTGTGATCTGCTTGCTTGCTTCCTTCCTTCTTTCCTCCCTTCCTTCCTTTCCTCTTTCTTCCATCCTTTCTTTTTTTTGAGACAGGGTTCCTCTGTATAGCCTTGGCTATCCTATAGACCAGGCTGGCCTCAAACTCATGGATATCCACCTGCCTCTGCCTCCTGAGTGTTAGGATTCAAGGCATGTGCCACCACTACTTATCTGGTTTCTTGATGCCACTCTGTGCCGTTTAGGTACTGACTGTGTGTCGAATGAAGACTTGGGCCATGTTTTCACAATAACCTGTGGCTCCCAAGGGTTGGAACTAGAAGAGATGTTTGTTTGTTTAAAGATTTATTTATTTATTATGTATACAACATTCTGCCTCCATGTATGCCCGCACGCCAGAGGAGGGTGCCAGATCTCAGTACAGATGGTTGTGAGCCATGTGGTTGCTGGGGATTGAACTCAGGACCTCTGGAAGAGCAGCCAGTGCTCTTAACCTCTGAGCCATCTCTCCAGCCCCGAGATGTTTGGTTTTTTGAGACAAGAGTCTCATGGAGACCCAGGCTGACCTCAGTCTCGCCATGTAGCTCAGGATGACTCTGAACTCCTGGTCCTCTTGTCTCCATCTCTGGAGTGCTGGAGTTACAGGCAAGTGCTTCACATTCATCTTTTAAATTTTCCTTTTAAATCATTGACTTTTTAGCCTTTTCTTGTTGAATTCTTAATTCACTAAATGAATTGGTTTGTCCCAGGCATCCCAAAGCCCTTCCCACTGGACATCAGATGCTCAGGCCTTTGGTGTCTCGTGCATGCTTTACGGTTTCCATGCCCCGTTGCCAGCTGCTCCCCCAGGGCTCGGGATACCAGCTCCTATCTGCCCTACTCTCTCCACTCCAACCAAGTCCCCTGACCTCTCTTGCCTCCTGGTCAACACCTTGTACCTTGACTCCCTAGGTCTTGCAGGGAGGTGGGTCTTGTGAGCACAATGGCATGTGCTTCTTCTCCATGTTTTGGGGATGTCTGCCCTACATTATACTTGATGGAACCTACCAGTCTCAGTCAGAAGCAGGGTTTTAATCTGAAATTTCTAAAGAAATAAATGAGAAAAGAGAGACCTTGTGAACACCCAGTCCAATCTAACCTTTCTTATTACTTGAAGATCAATCCAGGCTTCCAGAAGAGGGAAGCAGAACCCTTGGCCAGGACACGCTGGATGTGGTTGGAGCTCTAAAATATCCTATGGCTTCCTTGGGACAAGGTGAGTCCTCAGACTCATCTGTGCCATTCAAGCCCTGATCCAGAGCTAACATTCTGAACAATTCAGCACCAGGGATGAAGGGACGATTACACTCAGTTGTGTGGCAGCTTGGCAGAGGCAGCAGCTCTCTGTGATGAGATCCAGTTGGCACCAGAGTGTGGGACAAAGAACTAGCTGGCAGGGAATCAGAGAATCCCTTCTGCCACCAGCTCCGGCTTTCCGCTGGGGATATGTAAGAGGATTAGGGCTCAGAACTCTGGACAAGGGGCTTTTATTCACTGGACTGAATTTTCATTGGCTTACAAAACCTAAGTGGACGGGGAGGGTCTGACCCCTGGTCTCTTTTAGGGGAGCACAGCGAGCGTTGTCCCGCTCAGTGATGGATGGAGACTTCCAGCCCCTACCACATCTGTCTTAGGCAAACACTCCAGGTCCATAGAAGCAGAGCCATTTACAGATTAGCAGGGCATTTCCTGAGTCAGCAGTGGCTTATGCCGGAATCAAAGTCCTGAAACGTCAGGGCAGCAGAGGCCTGTTGCCACCATTCCATTCTCCTAATGTTTGTCTGGGGAAACTGAGTTCCAGAAGGAGGTGTGATATGTTGGGGTTCTTCTGGGCCAGAGTACTAGTGCTTTCTCTCGGTGTAATGGTTTTGAGTGTTGGATGCATCATTTATTACTGAGTTTCCACAGTCTGTCCTGTAGTCTAACACTAACAAACATTTGATTCATTTCCTTTTTTTGTCTATTACAAACGAATGTTATGAACATCCTCATAAAAATCTTATTCACATAAGAATTTTATGGTGGGAAGTGTCAAAGATCATGTGGCAAAAGATTGTGTTGTTGTTCTGGTTGGTTTTGGTTTTTGTTTTTGAGGCAGGGTTTTCTGTGTAGTCCTGGTTGTCCTGGAAATCACTCCATAGACCAGGCTGACCTCGAATTCAGAAATCCATCTTCCTCTGCCTCCTGAGTGCTGGAATTAAAGGGTGTGCACCACTATGTATGACTTTTTTTTAAAGACGTGTTCTCAAGTAGCCCAGGCTTGCCCCACACTTGCTATGTGTAACCCAGAATGACTGTGGAACTCTGATCCTGCAGCTTTCGTTTCCTAAGAATGGGACCATAAGCGTGTGACACCACAGCCCTTGGGTAGAGGTCAGAGGACGACTTTCAAGGTGAGTCCTCTTCCTCTTCTTGTAACTTCTAAGGAGCCAATTTAGGTCATTAGACTTAGTGACAAACACCCATAACCACTGAGTCATTCCCTGGGTCCTGCACGCGCGCGCGCACACACACACACACCAATTAAAATTTACTCTCTTTCATTTTTGCTTGTTTTTCTTGAAAATAATATGAAGTGCATCTTGGTGGTGGAGCACATGCTTAGCACAGGAAGGAAGGGAGGGAGGGAAGAAGGCAATACACAGGAAACTAAATCCCCTGATAGTTGTGGCCACCCTCTCCCTCCAGAAACGAGCACCGACAAGACTCTAATGTTGATTCTTCTTGTCTATGTAATTTACAAATCCCGAGCTCAGACTCTTCAGTACAATACATACACTGGGAGTGCAGCACTAAACTCCACAGGCAAAACGTTCTTCCCTTGGTCAACGTTTAGATAAATAACTGAAACATAGGATTGTCAGTATGAGAAATGCTGATGAGGAAAATACAGCCGAGAAGGGGTCACCAGGGTGCTGGGTGATATCATGGCTTGGCATTTGAAACAGGTCACATAGAAAGCTCTGGTTTCTATGAATATCTAACACCTAACCCCCAGACGTGGTGGCTCAAACACAACCAGTTCTGACCTATCCTGGTGTCTGTGGCCAGAGATGTGGAACATCCCAGCTGGCGACTCTGGCCCGGGTCTCTTTTGGGATTGTGATCAGATGCGAGATGATGCTGAGATCTTCACTTTGAAGATCACAAGTCCGGGCAATAGACACAGCCGGGCATCCTTGGCATCTCTCACTGTCTCCCATGATCTTCACACGTGACTTCTCCGGAAAATCAGAGTCCAAGCCAGACTCCTCTCAAAGCTATGAAGGCTCTACCGTAATGCATCTAAGAGCAACCTACAGAGAAGAAATGCCTTTCACCCTGCAGTTTTGAAGATCTGCTGAGTTCTTGATCAAAGCACTTATAATCTGGTGGTGCAGCCTATAATCCAAGCTATTTGGAAGGCTGAGACAGAAGGATCACAGGTTCAAGGCCCACCTAGACCACTTATTGAGACTCTTACAAAATAAAAAAGTTAAAAGAAAGATGAGGGATAGCTTAGTAGCTCAATGTCAGGGCACTTGCCTAGCATGTGTGATGCCCAGACGCAATCTCCCTTAATGAAAAGTGTGTGTGTGTGTGTGTGTGTGTGTATACATGCATGTGTGGGTGTGTATGTGTTTTCCTTAGTTTAAGGAAGAAAAAAAACTATTGTAATCTCTCAGTGAGGGTCACTGTGAAGTTGTGGGACGAATATGTGGATTGTTCTATTACCCAAGATAGGTCTGCTGGACAAGTGCTCTGTTTTTAGATCTAGAAATGCCTTTATTTTTAATTTTTGCCTTTTCCACCTTTCTTTTTTGTTTGTTGTTTTGTTTTGAGAGAGGGTCTTGCTATGGAATAGTCATTCTGTACACTGTGAAATGTGTTGCTCTCACTGTTAATAAAAAGCTGGCTGGCTGATAGCTAAGCAGGATTTTAGGGCCAGAGAGAATGCTGGGAAGAAGAAGGGTGGAGTCAGAGGACTCCCCAGTGAAACACAGGGAGGAAACAGGAGGTGCAAGATGAAAGAGAGGTAATGCCATGTGGCAGAATGTAGATGAATAGAAGTGGGTTCATTTAAGTTTTGTAAGAGCTAATTAATAATAAGTCTGAGCTATTGACAAAGCATTTATAGTTAATATTATATTTCTGTGTTGATTATTTGGGAACTGGTGGGCAGGAAAGAAAAGTTCACCTAGGCCGGGCGGTGGTGGCGCATGCCCTTAATCCCAGCACTTGGGAGGCAAAGGCAGGTGGATCTCTGTGAGTTCGAGGCCAGCCTGATCTACAAGAGCTAGTTCCAGGACAAGCTCCAGAGCCACAGAGAAACCACATACAGGGTCTTACTATGTAGCCCTGGCTACCCTGGAACTCTTTCTGTTGACCAGGCTGACCTTGAACTCACAGAGATCCACCTGCCTCTGCCTGCTGAGTGCTGGGATTAAAGACATGCACCACCACCCTCTGGCCCTCACCTTCATTTTAAGAAGAGTTTTTTGTTCTCTCAATACCTATAACACCCATTCTTAAATCTTTATTAAAAACCTTTTTTTGAGGCTAGAGAGATGATGGCTCTACTGTTAAGAGCACTTGACCTGTAGATCCCGGGAAGACAGTTCTTTGATTGGCAGTTGGGAGGACAGGGCTAGTTTGTATGGTAGTTTGTATGAGCCCCAATAGGCTCATAAAGAGTGGCATGATTAGAAAGTGTGGCCTAGTTGGAGGAAGCATGTTGCTGGGGATGAGCTTTGAGGTTTTAGATGCGCAAACCAGGTCCAGTGTCAGTCTCTCCTCCTGCTGCCTGCCAATCCAGATGCAGAACTCTTGGTTGACAAGCTTCCTGTCATGAGGATAATGGGCTCTGAACTGTAAGCCAGCTCCATTTATTATTTATTTATTTATTTATTTATTTATTTATTTATTTATTGTTTTTTGAGACAGGGTTTCACTGTAGCTATGAAGCCTGTCCTGGAGCTAGCTCTTGTAGACCAGGCTGGCCTCAAACTCACAGGGATCCGCCTGCCTCTGCCTCCCGAGGGCTGGGATCAAAGGTGTGTACCACTACCGTCTGGCTGCCAGCTCTAATTATGTTTCCCTTGATAAGAGTTGCCATAGTTATGGTGTGTCTTCATAGCAATAGAAACCCTAACTAAAACACTTGTATCCAATTTTGTATCTGTTGTTTGTTTGGTTTGACAAGGCCTCTCTATGTAGTCTTGGCTAGACTGGAACTTACTCTATAAACCAGGCCAACCCTGAACTCATAGATATCTGCTGGCCTCTACCTCTGAAATTTTGGAATTAAAGGTATATGCCATCACTCCAAGCTAAGTCCTGTATTTGGTATTTTGCCTGCAAGTCTATCTAGATGAGGGTTTCAAACTCCTTGGAACAGGAGTTACAGATAGTTGTTTGCTATTATGTGGGTGCTGGGAATTAAACCAGGTCCTCTGAGAGAGGAGTCAGTTCTTTCAACCACTGAGCCCTCTCTCCAGCCCTAAATCCTGTATTCTTAACCATATGAGTCTGGAGTGGGATTTCCAGAACCCACACAAGAAATCAGGCAAGGCGGCATACGCTCGTAATCCCAGTGATGGCAAGATGGGAGGCAGAAACCCTGGGGTTCACTGGCCAGCAAGTCTGTCCTACTTGGTGAAGTTCCAGGCAGGGAGAGCCTCTGTCTCACACCAAAGGTAGATGGCACCTGCAGTTACCCTCTGACTCTCACATCACAGAGAGCAGACACCACAAGTTATTCTCTTCCCTGGTCATGCACGCACCATGGCAGGAGAATGCTCAAAAATCCCCAATAAATAATACACAAATAAAACTATAATGTTAGAAGAGATGTTTAAGGCCATCTTCTGCCACATAGTGAATTTGAGGCTAGTCCTGGCCTACATAAGACCTTGTCTCAAACAAACAACACTGGGCACGAGGGCATGTGCCTTTTAACCCCAGCACTCTGGAGGCAGAGGCAGTTTGAGCTCTGTGAGTTCAAAACCAGCCTGGTCTACATAGGAAGTTCTACACAGAGAGACCCTATCTCAAAAAAAAAAAAAAAATTAGCCTGGCAGTGGTGGCACACGACTTTAATCCCAGCACTCGGGAGGGTAGAGGCAGGCGGATCTCTGTGAGTTTGAGGCCAGCCTGGTCTACAGAGTGAGTTCTAGGACAGTCAGGGCTACACAGAGAAACCGTATCTCAAAAAACAAAAAACAAAAAATCCGAAAGGAAGGAAGAAAGAAAGAAAGAAAAAAGAAAACACAGCTGAAGCATCTTGGGCTTTTCTGGCTACCTCCCCAGCCGTGCCGTGCCCCCCCCCCCCCCCCCCCCCCCCCCCCCCGTTGGCACAGAATCCTTGCAGAAGTAGGCAGGGCTTATGGCTTACGACCAGGACCTACTTCCCAAGCCTGGGAAGCCAGGATGGACATCGCTTAAATAGCAACTAACTAAGCTCGGGCAAGAAAGCAGGCTATAGACCGAGAAAATGCTCCTACTGAGGTATCTATCACAGGGGACAGAAACAGAAGACACCCTAGGCTGTAGCCACGGTCTCTTCTTATCAAGATACCCAGAGCTTTCCGGTCCCTTAACTGCTTCTGCCTCTCTGAGTGGCCTCTACTACCGATGGAATCATTTATTTCAGGGCTTAGAGTGGTGGCAGGCTCACAACACGGAAGGGCTCAAGAGGCCTCGATGTTAGATAGCTCTGTTCTTCTAAGTGCTCTGGCAGCTGTGGGCCCCTCCTGCTTCCACGGCCCGGGCTCCTCCTCACCTCCCCACCCCTCACCCTCCACCCTCCCATCCCCTCCACCCCCCAGCCCCTCCACCCTCCCATCCCCTCCACCACCCCTACCCCCTCAACCCCCCCCCACCCCCGCTTCCGGAAAGCCCGCATTCATGGCTTCTCTCAAGGTCTCATCCCAACCCTGCCTCCCCGGTCCACACAAAGCCACCCTTTCTTCTCAAGGATCCAGGTGGCAGTTGAAACTGTCAATAGTGACGTATCTTCTTGTGGCCCCATAAAGCCCCCAAAGGGCTGCGCAGATTGAAGATCAGCTTTGTCTGTTCATGCCAAGGAGTCAGATGAGGGCGCTTGATCTCCGTTTTAGCCAGAACTGAGCAGGGCAGCACCCAGACAAGACACAGACAGGGTTCCTACTCTCCGCCGGAGCAGTGAAGGCTCCCTGCCCTCCACCTTCAGCTCTACGTCTTGAGTGGGTTGTTGGGCTGGCCTGCTGCGGTCTCCTCCAGGCCGCAAACTCGCTAGCTGAGTCCTGCACTTGCGCCTTTCCTCCGTGACCTCCACTGGTTACTGATGAATCGCGCTCTTAGTCTTTCATGGGGTGCTCAGGGTCCTGCCCCTTTTGACTATTTGACCGACTCCACTGCCAGGCAGGGTTCAGCGGCTCCTGGCTTCCTGACCCACCTTCTCTAATGCTAGAAGTACAAACCTCCGCACACTGCTTCGCCTCAGCAGCGGGATGCCCGAGGCCCTGCCTTGTTTCTGTTCACCCTACCTCAGACCTCTTCTCAGCCTAGCACTGACCGACCGACTCACTTTGTGTGCTCTGCCTCTCACCTCAGCGTGAGTGTCGAGACTCGGCACACAATCAGCGCTGCTGCCGCCACTACTTGAGAAAACTGGGTAGAAAACACATCCCCGGGGCCGGAGGAGTAGCGCAGTGAAAAGCTTGCTTGCTTTGCAAACGGGAGTTCCATCCCTGGCATTTGTGTAACCCCAGTGCCGGGGAAGTGGAAACAGGGAGATCGTTCTTTGCAGCCAACCTACCCCAACTGGCAAGCCTAAAATCCTAGAGAGAAGTCCCACCTCCTCTGGCAAGATGGCTCAGTGGGTAAAGGTGTCTGCCAAGCCTAATGACCTGAGCTGGAGCCCCCAGGACCCATATGGTGGAAGGAGATAACCAGCTACTGAAAGCTGCCCTCTGACCTTCACAGCCAAGTTAGCTAGTAACTAACTAGTAAGCAGATGCATGTAATTTAAAAAAAAAAAAAAAAAAAAAAGAATCTTGTTTTAAAAACCAAGGCATTCCCTGAGACCCATATGAAGGAAGTAAGAACTGACTCCTGAAATTTTCCTCTGACCTCCATATATGTACCATGGCACACCTACTCCCACCCACCTAAAATACAATAAAATTTTAAGAAAAATTGCATTCTTATTACATAAGAAAAATCTACTTGTCCATCTGTCCTGTCAGGTCCACAGTTCTGAGAGAGGCTCTGCTGGCTTTTCCCAGAACTCTGCAGTTTCCGATTTGACAACAGGACCCTGTCCAGGCCTTTCCTGCTTCTGTCTCACCCTAGAGTTCCCTTCCAAGTTCCTTTCCTCTCAGCACATTCATTTGGAGAAGCCTGGCTAAAACCACTCTCTCTTTCTCTCTTGCCTGTCTTCCTCTGACTGCACCAAACCAACCACAGGTCCTTGCATTCATTGTGTATTTTGGTATTCAGGGTTCTAGCAATGCATCAATGAGGAAAAAAGACAAAACCCCTGCCCTCTGGGGCTGGAGAAATGTCTTGTCAGTTAAGAGCACTTGTGCTCTTCCATAGGACCCCAAAGACCCATTCCCCGCACCTGTGTCAGGCAGTTTAGCATCCTCTGAAACATCAGCTGTAGGGGACCAAGGGGACCCGATGCCTCTGAGTCCCAGGGCACCTGCACTCATGTGCACACATCCACCCGCATGTTCCACATACATACACATAGTTTAAAACAATAAAAATAAGTATTCTTAGAAAATTCTCGTTGGGAGGTGGTGGCACATGCCTTTAATCCCAGCATTTGGGAGGTAGAGGCAGATAGATCTCTGTGAGTTCAAGACCAGCCTGGTCTACAAAGCAAGTTCCAGGATATCAAGGATGTTACACATGGAAACTCTGTCTTGAAAAACAAAACAAAAAAAAGTTATAAAAAGTCTCTGGGGCCGGGCGGTGGTGGCGCACGCCTTTAATCCTAGCACTCGGGAGGTCTCTGGGACTGGAGAGAGAGCTAAGAGGTTAAGAGCACTGGCTGCTCTTCCAGAAAGCCCAGATTTGACTCCCAGCACCCACATGGCAGCTCACAGTCCGATCTGTAACCCCTCTTCCAAGGGATATGAATTCTACCTTCTGGCCTCTGAAGGAACCAGGCACACATGTGATGCATGGGCTTACATGTAGGCAAAACACCCATACACATGCACACAAAAATCGAAATTAAAGTCTTTGTGCATATCCAACTTGCATTCTAGTGAGGAAGAACTGTGGGCAAGGGACCTGAACTGTGAGTTGGATGGAGATAATTTCTATGGATACAAATACAGAATCAAGAGTAAGTGATGGGTGCTACAGGTTGGATCATCTGTTAGAAAATGCTGGTCAAAAAAATGCTGGAATGGAGTGTGGGGTCAGCACATGTGAAAGAAAGGGACAAGAAACAGCACTGGCTGCAGGAAGAATGTGGAAGTGATGGGGACCTAACAAAACCTCAGAAGTTTCTAGAATATTCTATCCGTGTCCCACGTGGAGTAGAAATGGTCAATCCTGTAGCCCCACCCCCTCAGGTATCAGATGGAAAGTGTGAACTTGGGGAAACTGAGAGCTGGAGGTTGCTTGGTGGTTACTATCCCCACAGATGCCTTCTAGAGAGATCTGGTGGGTACCTCCATGCCTATCACACAGGCCTTGTGTACCAGTGGAAGCTATCCCTGTGGATTGATGAGGAACAGTCTCAAGACAAGAGGTGTGGAGGCAGAGAGACCAGGTGACTCCCAATAGGGAATGTGAGCTGCCGAACAGCAGGGACCAGATGGTTACCTGAGGTCCTTGACTTTCACTTTGAGAGCAAAGATATGGACCACCGACGGCTGATAGAGACCCTGTCACTGTAGTGCCCTGCTGGCCTTGAACTTGCTATGGAGAGCAGGCTGGCCTTGAACTCACAGAGACCCTCCAGCCTCAGCTTCATAAGATGAGAGCAAAAGGTCTGTGGAGAGAGTCAAGAGTATAAAGTACTCATCCATGTCCATTGGATCCAAGTTCAGTTCCCAGCACCCCAGTATCAAGTGGTTTTCAACTGCCTAAACACATTTACTGATGCCTCTGGCTTCTGAGGGCACCTGTACTGTTTGTGCATGCATGCACACACACAGAGTTAAAAATAAAAATAAAAAGCCTTGTAGTAAAGATACATGCCTTAACTCTAACACTCAGGAGGCAGAGGCCCTGAATTTGAGGTCAGCCTGGTCTACAGAGCAAGTTCCAGGATAGCCAGGGCTACACAGAGAAACCCTGTCTCAAACTCTTTCCTCCATCCCCCAAAAAGAGACAATGCTAAGACAACTGGCTGGAAATTGTACTTGGGAATCACACGGGCAGACACATGACCTCTATTTAATAAATCCTCTGGATTTGTTAACTTGGCAGCATTAGCCAGTGTCTGCTGCCCTCTGGTGGGCATTTAGGAAATGGCCCAATTTGCTTCCAGGTTTTTGGGGTTTTTTTTTAGCCAGCTGTGCATTACAAAGGTTCACCTTCAGCTCCATCCTAGACAGATGGCAGAAACAAGTGGTAGGCCCAGGAGGTAAACAACGTGAAGACACCCACAGTGTTTATCAGAGAGGTGACTTCAAGGGCACAGTCATGGGAGGGAAGGCTTTGAAGCTGAGAAGGCCCGAGGCCGTCATCATCATCATCATCACCACCATCATCATCACCATCATCATCACCACCATCACCACCATCATCACCATCATCATCACCATCACCATCATCATCACCATCATCATCACCATCACCACCATCATCATCATCACCACCATCATCATCACCATCACCACCATCATCATCATCACCACCATCACCATCATCACCATCATCATCATCACCATCATCATCACCTTCTTCTTCTTCTTCTTCTTCTTCTTCTTCTTCTTCTTCTTCTTCTTCTTCTTCTTCTTCTTCTTCTTCTTCTTCTTCTTCTTCTTCTTCTTCTTCTTCTTCTGTACTGAGACAAGATCTCATTGTGTGTCCCTAGCTGGTCTCAAACTCACAGAGATCCACCTGGTGCTGCCTCTCGAGTGCTAGGATTAAAAGCATTCCTGGCTATTTAATTCTGTGTAAGCCAGTGTTTTGCTTGCATCTAAATATGTGTACCACATGTGTGTCTGGTGCATGTGGAGGTCAGAAGAGGGTGTCAGATCCCACTGGGCATCATGTCGGTGTTGAGAACTGAACCAGTGCCTTTAGCCCTTGAGCCATCTCTTTAATCACATTTATTATTT
Organism: Arvicola amphibius; assembly: GCF_903992535.2. Lineage (NCBI taxonomy): Eukaryota > Metazoa > Chordata > Mammalia > Rodentia > Cricetidae > Arvicola > Arvicola amphibius. Next base: position 176,000,929 of record NC_052049.1, read on the forward strand.
TTAATGTGTATGTGTGTATATGCCAATGTGTCTGCCATGTGTGTGGATGCTTAAAGAGGCCAGAAAAGGGCATCAGATCTCCTGCAGGTAGAGTTACAAGCCATTTCCTAAATGCCCACAAGAGGGCAGCAGAGTAACTATGATTGCCAGGAACCGAACTCACGACCTTGGGAAACAGCAAGAGTCTTAGTTGGTGAGCTACCTCTCCAGCTCCCAGAATAGTCTCTGAGTTGGAAAGACTGGGCTGAGGAGGCGGGGAGACAAGGAGGACACTTAGAGTTCTTAGGACAGCATGCGAGCGAAGACAGTGAGACCCAGAGAGAGTCTGGAATCTGCACAGGGTCACTCTCGAACGTTCAGAATATGAAGCTGCTCCCCATGGCCAGGGAGAAAACAAAAAAAAACAAAAAGCAACTAAGAGGGCACAGCTAGGAAAAGGAGGGAAATTTTCAACCTGATTTTTTTTCAACCTAATAGATCGCAGCTATGAAGAACCCAAAACTCACATCCTATTTCATGGTGATAAACCAACTGCTTTCCCTTAAAATGAGAACACGATAAAGATGTACGTATTTTCACCATTTCCTGCCAATGTATTTAAACAAGAAAATACAGTACCTACGAGGGAAGGGAAGCGATAGAACTACCCGGTTCACGGACACCCTGGTCATTTACTCAGACAATCCAGTGAGATCTTTTACAAAGCTATGGGAATTAATGCGTTTAGCATGGCTGAAGGTAACACAATATACAAAAGTAGACTGTAACTGGGGGTGCACTTGCCTAGCACATATGAAATACTCCCCAGCAGCACACCGCAAAGCAAAGCAGAGCTGGAGAGATGGCTCAGGGTTAGAGATATTTCCTACCAAAGCTTGGCAACCTGATTTTACGTCCCCAAACCCACAGAGAGGCAGGATAGAACAGACTCCACCAAGTTGTCCTCTGACTTCCACATACACACGGGGTACATTCACCCACTTAATAATCACAATAACGACATTTGTGCCAGGCCTAGAATCAAATTCATTTCATCTCAGCACTAGTGAGGAAGAGGCAGGCAAATCTCTGTAAGTCCAAAGCTGGCCTGGCTTACATAAAGAGTTCCTGGCTAGCCAGGACTACATGGTGAAACGCTCTCAGAAACAAAAATGAAAGCAATTATGTTTCTGTATATTATTGACAATGTAAAAAAATTGAAAATTTATGAATACTTTTTATAGTAGGGTATGGTAATCCCAGCACTCAGGGGGCAGAGGTAAGTGAATCTCTGTGAGTTTGAGGTCAGCCTGGTCTACAGAGTGAGCTCCAGGACAGGCTCCAAAGCTACAGAGAAACCCTGTCTCAAAAAAAGAAAACAAACAAAGAACATAAAAATAAAATCTTTTAAAACAATAGAAAAAGAACAAAACAGCGGGTGGTGGCAGCACATGCCTTTAATCCCAGCACTCAGGAGGCAGAGGAAGTTGGATCTCTGTGAGTTAGCGGCCAGCCTGGTCTATAGAGCGAGTTCCAGGACAGGCTCCATAGCTACTGAGAAACCCTGTCTTGAAAAACCAAAACCAAACAAACAAACAAAACCCTGGTAGATTAGTTTGGTAGTTTGTGACACTGTTTGTGTTCAACATAAGAGACCTAGCTGTGAGTGCCAGGCCAACTCCTGGGTCAGCTGTGGAAAAATCTTTTTGTACACTGTGAAGACGTGCTGCGCTCATTGGTTTAATAAAGAGCTAACTGGCCAATAGCTAGGCAGGAAGAGGTGGGAGAGTCAGATAGAATGCTGGGAAGAAGGTGGATCAGGTTAGCCTTGAACTCACAGAGATCTGCCTGCCTATGCCTCCTGAGTGCAGAGATTAAAATATGTACCACTGTGCCCTGTTCAAAAAGCCCATTTTTGGCTGTAATTCTAAGTGATTTTGATTCAGAGAAGTAGGCCTTGAGTTCCATCCCAAGAGCAGAGCTTCTTCAGATCAGACATTTTGTTCCTTGATCTTGTAGCTTTTGCAAAAATACCCAGGCCAATTATTGGCCTTTTTACACACAGCTGTATTTAGCTTTGAGTTTATAAAAACATTGCTTCACTTACATTTCACCTGAATTAAATAGAACAAAAATAAACAAAAATAAACAAAAAGCAAAAATTCACCTAAACTCCACGCACCCTTTCCCGAATCCTATTAACTCTCTTTTCCCTTGGTACCAGGCCCTAGGCATGCTATTTCCACAGTAATATAGGTAAGCTTGACTTTGGTGAATCTGTTTTTCTCTCATGATCTGAGGGGCTCAGAAGGTTAGAACAAAACTGCATGATATGAAGAGGACCCTTAAGGAAGGCTTCCAAGATACAGTGACGTCTGAGCCAGAGACCTGAAGGAGACTAAATCACCAGAGTATTTGGCAAAAGAATCAACGTAGAAAGGGACTTCGTTGCAAAGACCTCAAGAATGGGTGTACAGGGTGTATTCTAACCACACTGTCTTTGTTAAAATGTGTATTTCAGGCTTAGTGGTGCACACCTTTCATTCCTGCAACAAGAAGGCAGAGGCAGGCAGATATCTGAGTTGGAGGCCAGCCTGGTCTACCTAGCAAGTTTCAGGATAGCCAGTGCTACATAGACATTGTCTCAAGAGAAAAAATATATGTGTAATCCTAGCCCCCAGCATCCAACTTTGGAAGCCCATCTCCCCAAGGAAGTTCAAGGAAGCCTGCTAAACCTTGACCCCACCCCAGGAAAGGTCAAGACCATTCCCACTGGCTATTTAAACTGCTCCCCAGAAAATAAACACATGGTCTTTCCTCTTCCTCTTTGGTGGTCCTGTCAGCTTTCTGTTTCCCCCTCGGGGCCACCCAAGAGCACAGACGTCCAATTAAACCTGGATAGCTTTTAATTTGGTCTGATTTGGTCTGACTGGGATTATTTGCGTTGGTGGAGAGGCTCCTTTTTAAGGAATATTCCTAACAATATGTATGGGTGCTTTGCTTATATAAACATCTTTTCGAGGCTGGAGAGATGGCTCAGAGGTTAAGAGCATTGCCTGCTCTTCCAAAAGTCCTGAGTTCAACTCCCAGCAACCACATGGTGGCTCACAACCATCTGTAATGGGGTCTGGTGCCCTCTTCTGGCCTGCAGAAATACACACAGACAGAATATTGTATACATAATAAATAAATAAATATTTTAAAAAACATCTGTTCACCATGTGCATGCCTAGTGCCTAAGAAGGCTAGGAGAGGACATCGAATCACCTGGAACTGGAATTACACAGTTGTGAGCTGCTATGTGGGTGGTGGGAATTGAACCTGGGTCCTTTGGAAGAGTAGCCAGTGCTCTTAACTGCTGAGGCATCTCTCCAGCCCCAACTACAATTTCTTAGTGAGGCCAACTCTGACAACTACTTTAAAACCCTGTACCCATCTTTTGGTTTCCTCTATAGTACCTATAGAGAATGGGCATTTTGCTTTTCTTCTTTTTTTGTTTTGTTTGTTTTTGTTTCTTGTTTTCCAAGATAGGGTGTCTGTAATGGATTAAGTAAAATGCTGTGGATCCTCGAGTGGCTGCAGGTCTCCAAGTGGCGGCAGTGGGCAGTGGGTCCCGAAAGCAGCTAATCCCAGGCAGAAACAGTGCAGTTCCCAAGTGCCTGCAGTGGGCCATGAGGGGCAGCAAGTCCCATGAGGAGAGACAGACAGATGCAGACCATTACAGTGTCTCTGTGTAACATCTCTGGCTGTCCTGGTACCTGATTTGTAGACCAGGCTAGTCTCAAACTCAGAGATCTGCCTGCTTCTGCCTCTCGATTGCTGGGATCAAAGGTGTGCACCACCATCACCTAGTGAGAAAGGATGTTTTTATATTTTTTTTATTCCTAATTATTTCTTTTGAGATTGTAATATAATTACATCATTTTCCCTTTCCTCTCTCCAAACCTTCCATATATCTCCCCCTTGCTCTTTCACATTGACAACCTCTTTTCTCAGTGTTCTTACATGCATATATGTTTATGTATATATTCCATTATTTTTATTCTTTTTGGTTGGTTGGGTTTTGGGTTTTCTTGAGACAGCATTTCACTGTGTAGCCCTGGCTGTCCTTGAACTTCCTTTGTAGACCAGGCTGGAACCCAGAGATCCACCAGCCTCTGCCTCAAGAGTGCTGGTCACAGGTGTCAGCAAGTTTTTAATGTTGTTTTTGCTGTGATGGGGCTGAAACGCAGGGTTTCCCACATGTTAGGCAAGTACTTGTCCTCTCTGACCTGTATCTCTCATTCCCTGGCCTTTTTTTTTTTTTTTTTTTTTGAAAGAGAGGGCCTCACATTAAAAAAAAAAAAAACAAAAAACAAAATCAGAAACAAAACTATGCATATGAATGTTTTGACTGCATGCACCATTTTTATGTCTGATGCCCTTGGAGGCCAGAAGTGGTATCCGATTCCCTGGGACTGGAGTTACAGAAGTTATGAGTTACCACGTGGACAATGGGAATCAAATCAGGGTTCTCTGAAATCTGTAGAGCCCTCTTAAAATTTTTGTATGCTTTGTGTGGGGGTGTGGCGGGAGGTGGGGTGCGGAGGTAGTGCGTGTGTGCTGCAGAGGCCAGAAAATGGCATCGGATCCCCTGGAGTGGGAGTTAAAGGCTAAGTAATCCAATATGGGTGCTGGGAACCAAAACCTGGCCCTCCGGAAGAGCAACAAGGGCTTTTAATACCTGAGCCATCTCTTTAACCCCTCGTCTTTTGCTTTTATACAGAGAACTTTCAGGATATAATTTTGTGCTAGTAAGTTTTGATTTCCCGCTGAGAAGATCCTGCCAGCATCTTCCCTATATGGATCTAGCCCAAGCTTGTGTGCAACACACGAGGAAACCACGTGGTGAGACCGAGATCCGGAGCTGCAGGGGAGCCAGCCCAATGAAAGGAGGAAGCTCGCCCTCTTCCGCTAAGCCGTGAGGGAGAAGGCCACTACCGAAACCACAGCACAGCCCACTGCTAGACTTGGGATTGCTCTACGGCTCGGCAGCACCGGGACACGTGATCACGCGCTTGCGCAGCAGCATCGCAAGCCCAAGCCTGATTGGCTGACGCAGAATCACGCGTGCGCAATTTCTCACGCGCGAGCAAGGCCTCGGCGGGTGTTGTTCTTCGGTCTTCATGCTCTCTCTCTCTCTGTAGAGCCTTAATTCCTCACCCCAGTTCACAATGTTCCCGGAACTCAATAACCTTCTCAGCACCACCCCAGACAAGACGGAACAGGTAAGATGTCCGGCGGCCCGGAAGGGGGCGTGTCCCGGGAGCGTGCGGGAAGATTGCATCCGGAAAGCCGCGCCGTGGGGCTGGCGCGGCTGCCGTAAACCCAGGGCATCTGGGAGTTGTAGTCTGGAGAGGGCTGGAGCCGAGGTTGACTGCTTGGGCCTCCGTAAGATTGGCTACTGAGTCATATTGCGTGTTCTTAGCGTCCTCTACGCCGTTCCCAGGCCCTGGGACCGTGTCCTCCGTGCCACCTGTCGCCCAGAGGTGGTTGCAGAGCAGGTTCGAGAGGAGCCTCTTACCTGCCCTGAGTCTCCCTCCACCCTGGAACATTCAAGTTGCATGGAACATTGCTTCCACTCTTCCCGGCTCTGATGGTGTCCTTTTTTTTCTTTTTTCTTTTTAAAGATTTATTATGTATACAATATTCTACATGTATGCTTGAAGGCCAGAAGAAGGCACCAGATCTCATTTTGGAATGGTTGTGAGCCACCATGTGGTTGCTGGGAATTGAACTCAGGACCTCTGGAAGAGCAGTCTGTGCTCTTAACTGCTGAGCCATCTCTCCAGCCCCCCTGATGGTTTCTAAGAACTGTCAACAACAGTTCAACATCTGGTTGCACAAAGCATTTAGCAAAGTCCTTCCACTCTATTTTCCTCAGGCTGCTCACTCTCCACGGAACCTCGGTATCTTTCACATTTTCACTAGAGATTATATGTGTCTTATTCTATAATTGGCAGTGAACATACCATGTGTGGAAAGCCCTTAAAAGATCCTTGTCGACTATATTTGCCCAACAGTTCTTGTCTGTCCAAGCCTGCAGTTAGCTCTGGCTACATTGTGAATGGCTAGGGCATTTCCCAGGTTCACAGTGACAACAGGAAACGGGTGGGTCAGGTACTTAAGGCCCGGAAGTATGATTTGGCATTTTATATGTGTGTTTGGGGGGGCAACTGAAACCCAGAGACATTAGACACATTTGCCTAAAGTTGGCACAGCATTGAGGTGATGTGTGACAGACACCCTTTGATCCTGCTGTTGCTACTCACAGAAGTAGAAAATGCTCCAGCGGGTAGCTACACACTGCTGGGAATTTTTTTTTTTGCTTTTTTTTTTTTTTAAATTTATTTATCATGCATACAATATTCTGTGTGTATGTCTGCAGGCCAGAAGAGGGCAGCAGACCTCATTTACAGATGGTTGTGAGCCACCATGTGGTTGCCGGGAATTGAACTCAGGACCTTTGGAAGAGCAGGCAATGCTCTTAACCACTGAGCCATGTCTCCAGCTCCCTTTTGCTTGTTTTTGTTTTGTTTTTTTGAGACTGGGTTTCTCTGTGTAGCCTTGAATGTCCTGGAACTTACGCTGTAAACCAGGCTAGCCTTGAACTCAGATCCACCAGCCTCTGCTTTCTGAGTACTGGGATTAAAGGTATGCACCACCACCGCCTAGCTAATAATTAATTTTTTAACATCTTATGTTTATTATTTTTAACTATGTATACTCGCACATATCTGTCGATGAGTGCGGTCTGTAGAAACTAGAAGATTGTTAGGCCCTCTTGGAGCTGGAGTTACAGGCAGTTGTGAGTTGCCTGGTGCTGGCACGAGGAACCAAACCTGGTCCCTGCAGGGCAGTGTATTCCCTTGACTAAGTCATCTCTCCAGCCCTGATTTTTTTTTTTCAGTTTTTGATCTTTGTGTGCATATGTGTTCCCACTTTTGTGTATGTGAATAAGGTTGTGCACATGCCCTGGTGTGGGCGTGGTGGTCAGTCCTCTTACTTTGTTTTGAGATGGTTGTTCACTGCATACATTAGCTGGACCAAGAGCTTCTAGAGGTTTTCCGTTTTTGCCTTCTGTCTCTCTGTAGAAGCACTGAGCTTACAGATGCTCACTCCTGGTTGTGACTTTTACTCGAGTTCTGAGGATTTGAACTGAGGTCCTCATTATTGCACAGTGAGTGATTTACCCACTGAGCCATCTTCTCAACTCTGACGTTTATTTATTTTTGGGTTAATTTAGTATATATATATATATATATATATATATACACATATGTATATATAATTAACAAGTAGGAATGTACATGATTGGCTTGATTTTCTGCAGGGACGTACCTCTTCATAGTGGGTCTGACTTACTGTATGTTCTTAACTTCCAGGGGAAACTGACTCTGCTTTGTGATGCCAGGACCGATGGCAGCTTCCTTGTGCATCATTTCCTTTCCTTCTACCTCAAAGGTATGCAACTCCCTGATGCTATAGAAAAGGAAACTCGGGTCTGGAGAGATAGCTTGGAGGTTAAGATCACTGGCTACTCTCTCAGAGGACCCAGGTTCAATTCCTAGCACCCAATAATGGCTCATAACCATCTGTGACTTCAAATTAAAACAAAAATTAGTAATTGTTCAGCTGGACATGGCGGCACATGCTTTTAGAACTAGTTCTTGGAAGGCAGGACAGCCAGGGCCGTATAGAGAAATTTGTCCCCAACAAGCAAACAAACACAAGAAAAGGAAACTCAGGGGCTGGAGAGATGGCTTAGAGGTTACGAGCACTGGCTGCTCTTCCAGAGAGGTCCTGAGTTCAATTCCCAGCAACCACATGGTAACTCATAACTATAGTGAGATCTGGTGCCCTCTTCTGTTATGGAGCCTGTCCTGGAACTCACTCTTGTAGACCAGGCTGGCCTTGAACTCACAGAGATCTGCCTGCTTCTGCCTCCCAAGTGCTGGGATTAAAGGCGTGCATCACCACCGCCCAGCCTTGTTGAGGTATTGTGAATCTTAGTCTCCTGTAGCCCAGGCTAGGCTTTGACTTGCTATATAGCAGAGGATGACCCAGAATTTCAGGTCCTCCTTTCTCCACCTTGAAAGTCCTAGAATTACAGATGTGTCCCCCATGCCTGATTTTATTCAGTGCTGCACGTTACCAGCTTAGCTACGTCCCCAACACAACACCCGTTCCCTGTTGGCTGCTCCCGGAGGATGCACTTGCCGGACGTGATATGGGGTAGACCTGTGGTATGCCTTGCTGTACTCAGTTACAGCTTTGAAGTAATTTTGTTTTTTTCATATGATGTCATTTTTCTATTCTATATCGTAGAAAAGAAAAATAGTTTATGGATAAATTATTAGAATGAATACGGCTCAGTTAAGTAGCTGGAGTTTCTTAGAGTTTAATTCCTGGTCATATGACACTGTTTATTCATTGTATTCCTCTATACACAACAAAATTGGAGAAGAGACACAGTTTACAACAGAATAAGGTTAAGTACCTAGGCGCTCTGGAAATAGTACATTTGGTAAAATGCCTGCCACCCAAGCATGAGGACCTGAGTTCCATTCTCCAGAATGTCCATCAAGCTGCATGAGGTACAGATCTATAACCATAGCACTGGGGGTGGAGGGGCAGGGGAAGAGTGGGGCAGATCCTGGAAGCTCAGCAACCATCCAACCTAGCCAAGTCAGTGAGCTCCAGATCCAGTGAGAGACCCTGTCTCCAAAAATGAGATGGGAACAGCTGAGCAGGCCACCTGATGCTGATCTTTGGCCTCCACACATGCACACACACACACACAGTGGTTAGCAGCCAGGGCGATAACTCAGTTGGTAAAAAGCCTGGCCTGATGACCTCCTGAGCTCAGTCCCTAGGGCCCACGTGGTGGGAGGGAAGAATAATTCCCACACGCTATCCTCTGTCTTCTGTATTTACCCTGGTACAGGTATACAGCCCACAGATAGATAAATAAATAATAATCAAGCAAAGTATAGAGATATAATTTAGTGGTAGTACTGGGCTTAATCCCCAGTACTAGAAAACAAAAGGAATAAAGTACATTTTGGCTTGGTAAAATGGTTCCGCAGGTAAAAGTACTTGTTACACAAGTTTGCACCCTGGCTTCAATGTTTGGACCCTGTGTGAAGGTTTGGAAGGAGAGAACTAACTCCACAAAGCTGTTCTCTGACTTCTATACATATATATACATCATGCATACACACAACAGTAATTTTTTATGCATCTTAGGGACTTGGGGTTGTAGCTCAGTTTTTAGATAGTTTAATATATGTGAAGCCTGGGATTGAATTCCCAGCACCATATAAACCAAGTGTGGTAGCTCAAGCTACTAATCCAAGCATTCAGGAGTTAGAGGCCAGAGAATTAAAAGTTCAAGGTTGGCCTGGGGAAGTGGCTTAGTAGTTAAAAGTACTGGCTGGTTTTCCAGAGGATCCAGGTTTTACTCCCAGTGCCCACATAATGACTCACAAGTGTGTAACTTCAGTTCCAGGACATCCGATGCCCTCTTCTAATCAATAAGGACAGCAGACATACTTAGTGCATACAAACATGCATTCAGGTCAAACATCATATACATATTAAAAAATAAATAGAACTGGGTAGTAATGGTGCATGCCTTTCCCAGTGCTTGGGGAGGCAGAGGCCTGTGAATCTCTGTGAGTTTGGGGCCAGCCTGATCTACGTAGATAGTTCCAGGACAACTGGAGCTACATAGTGAGACCCTGTCTTTAAATACTAAGAGAAAGCAAAAATAGAGTTCAAGGTCATCCTGGGTTATATAGAGAGTTGAAGACCAGCATTTGTTACATAAGACTCTATCTCAAAATAAAGAGGAGGAGTGTAGTGGTTTGAATAGGTGTGACCCTATTTGAAAACTTGATCTGTAGGGAGTGGCGCCATTAGGAGGTGTGGCCTTGTTGAAGGGAGTGTGTCACTTCCTGAGGGGGCAGGCTTTGAGGTCTCATATATGCCCAAGCCACACCCAGTGTGGAACACAGTTTACTTTTGGTTGCTTGTGAATCAAGAGTCACAAGAATTCTCAGCATCATGTCTGCTTACATGCTGCCTTGCTTCCCGCCACAATAGTGAGCTAAACTTCTGAAACTGCTAGCCAGTCGCAATGAAAGAGTTTCCTTTATAAGAGTGCCGTGGTGAGTTCGAGGCCAGCTTGGTCTACAGAGCTAGTTCCGGGACAGGCTCTAAAGCTACAGAGAAACCCTGTCTTGGGGAGGAGGTGCCATGGTCATGGTGTCTCTTCACATCAGGAAACCCTAACTGAGACAAGTGGGGAGATCTGAAATCAAGCACCATCATATTGGGGTACAAGGTCTCTGGGTGTTGTCTCCAGAAGAATGAATTCTTCCTGTCTGGTCATAAGCAGAGGACTTGTTTAAGAAGTCACTGTATTTTGTTTTCTAGCCAACTGTAAAGTGTGCTTTGTGGCGCTCGTCCAGTCCTTCAGCCACTATAACATTGTGGGGCAGAAGCTGGTGAGTACTGCAGCCTTCTCTCTGACATCCCTGTGTAAGACGTGCTACACACAGGCTAAGGCTGGGCTTTTCACTTTCGCTAGTGACTAAGGAAATCTTGGGACCCTGAACCCCTTTTCTAAAGGATTAAAGCAAAATCTGGGCAAGTTTTTGTAGGAAACATATAGAATCAGACCTAGTGTTTGTAGATGATAGTTAATCAAATCCTTCATTGGTTGTAGCCAGTTAAGTTTTTCTTGCCTTAGAGAGTCAGAGGCAGAAGGAGCTCTGAAAATTCAAGCCCAGTCTAGTCTACATAGTGAGTTCCATTCCAGTCAGGACTGCATTGTAAGACCCTGTCTCAAAAAAAAAAAAAAAAGCCGGGCAGTGGTAGCACGCGCCCTTAATCCCTGCTCCTGGGAAATAGAGGCAGGTGAATCTCTGTGAGTTTAAGGCCAGCCTGACCTACAGAGTGATTTCCAGGACTGTCCCACAGAGAAACCCTGTCTCGAAAACCAAGGTTGTTTTGCTAGCATGCACCAAGCCTGAATTTCAGTTCTCAGCACCTTGTAAACTGGTAGCGTATACCTGTTATCCCTGAACTCAGAAAGTAGAGGCAGAGGGATCGAAAGTTCAGAGCACTTTGTGCTGTTTCAGAGGACCTGAGTTTGGCTCCCAGCACCCCTGTCAGGCAGCTCATAACCTCTGAGGCCCTGCACTTGCATGCCAGTCACATACACATGGTTAAAATGTGAAAATAAACCTGAAAGGAAAGAGAGAAAGAAAGCCAGATTTGGTGGTGCACGTCTTTAATCCCAGCACTCGGGAGGCAGAGGCAGGTGAATCCCTGTGAGTTTGAGGCCATTTAGGTCTACAGAGCATGTTCCAGGACAGCTAGGGTTACACAGAGAAACCCTGTCTCAGAAAAAAACAAAATAAATTTTAAAAAAATTCAAGGTTATCCTGTATACAGTATTGTAAGTCAGGGTCTGCGTGGGATATACGAATCCTTGTTGTGCGCATCTGAGAGCAGACAGGGACGGCGGGAGCACTTCAGCGGGTTTGGGGTGTCTCGTACCCTCTTATTAGCTGGTGTGTAGTTTCTCTCTCTTTTTTTTTTTTTAATATTTATTTATTCTATATACAATATTCTGTGTTCATGTATACCTGCAGGCCAGAAGAGGGCACCAGACCTCATTACAGATGGCTGTGAGCCACCATGTGGTTGCTGGGAATTGAACTCAGGACCTCTGGAAGGACAGGCAATGCTTTTAACCTCTGAGCCATCTCTCCAGCCCCCGTGTAGTTTCTCTTGAAGGTTTCCCGCAGGGCTTAGGGTGTCAACCTGACAGCAGCACGGGAAAGCGGGCAGCTTGTGTTCCTGGAGGGCCTTAGGTCCACAGTGGACATCTTCTTCCACACTCCGGAGGAGCCTCAACCCCTGCAGTTTCTCAGGTCAGACCGCACAGCTGGTCGGTGGGATCAGACGGGGCAGCTGCGTGTGGGAAGGCAGAAGTGGCTTCAAGGATCAGCCCCTTCCCAGGGGTCCCCAGAGCTATAGCAAGCGTCATTCGCAGTGAGTGTGGCACAGTGAAAGGCTTTGCTGTTTTTCTGGTGGTGACTCAGGCCCCTAGTGCGACTCGTTTGCTTTTTCGTGCCTTTATGTAGAAACTAAGGGTTATGAGCTAGTGACCTGTATTGATAAATACAATTTTATTGGAACATAGCCATATTTGTTTATTAGCTTATTGTCCCTGGCTGTTTGGGTTTATAGCAACAGAGTGGGTAGCTGAGGCAGAAGGAGTGACCTGCAAGTCTAAATATCTCTGATGTGACTCTAACAACCGAAAACTGTTCCCTGCTCATTTGGTTTTCGCCATCGCAGGTCCAACTGGCTGTGCCGCGCTTTTCAACATCAGCCTTGATTCGGCTGCTGTTCTTTCTCCTTCACAAAGGAGTCCGTGAAGGATCTCTCCCCACTGCCCTGCTCTTTCAGATAGACCCTTACGCAGTGGCTAGAATGCTTCTGTGTATGCATGTGTGCACATGCATGAGCACACATGCACACACGCATGTGTGACATCTTCCCTTGCACCCTGACCTTGGATTTATCCTCCGGCTGCAGGGGCTTGTTATACCTGATCCCAGTGTGTAGGGAGCTGTTCTCCTTAGGGGTGAGGCTACCCAGTGCCAAGGGAAAGGGTGATCACCCTGGGCACTATGCTCCATTCCTCCTCCCACTGCCGGGAAGTGACTGTTTGCAACATCCCTGGGGAAGGTGGAGGTGGGTTGGTCTCTATGTGTCAGAGACACGTATTCCAGCAGCCCATAGACTGCCACCCCTCCCCAAGACACCTGAAGTGCTGTGTCACTTCCTACAGCACCTCGGGGTCTCCTGGGATGCCTCTCTCTCTGGCTTGCCCCATCTGACTTTCTCTTCTAGGTGCCGTAGCTCTCGGGGGGAGAGGCTGTATGTATGGTTCTCTTTTACTTTACGTCCCTCTTGTGAGACAGTCTCACGGTCTTCCCCAGACTGGCCTCCAGCTTGCTGTTGTCCTGCTTCTATAGTAGTTGGGATAGGCATGGATCACGATGCCAGGTTTCTGTGATATCTCTTCAGGGCCCCAAGGTTTGCTCATTTTTTTGTAGCTCCTAAATTTTACCTTTGTACCCTGTAGGCCTCAGAAAATACTTGAACTGGAGTAAAGTAAAACTTACTCGTGTGTGTGTGTGTGTGTGTGTGTGTGTGTGTGTTCTTTTCCAGTCCCTTGCCTCCTCCAACCTTCCTTGGTGCCACTTTGTCCCAGATAAACATCTGTAGAGCCGGGCATGGTGGCACATGCCCATAATCCTAGCACTTGGGAGGTAAACAATCGGATAGTGAACTCCAGGTCAGTTCTGCAGTGACACTCTATGAGAGGAAGAGAAGAACTGGGGCTGTAGTTAGGTTGACAGTGTTCCCTTAGTATGTGTGTGACCTAGCTCTGTATAAAGCCAGGGGACCTGTATGTGAGGAAGCTCTCAGGAGTGGAAAGAGGAGGATGAGAAAATCAAGGTCACTACATAGTGAGCTCAAGGCCAGCCTGGGGTTCATGAGACAGCCTCAAAATAAAATAAAGCATCTGTAGAGTGAGCTCTGGTGACTTTTTTCCCTGTGTCTCTAGGGAGGCCAGCGCAGGGAACCTCCAGACACTGTATGAGTTTGTACAGGACACCCTGAAGCCCGTGGACAGTGGGGAGACTCCGTGGAAGTACCCAGTGCTGTTGGTGGACAATCTCAGTGTGCTGCTGAGCCTGGGCCTGGGGGCAGTTGCTGTGCTGGACTTCATGCAGTACTGCAGAGCCACGGTTTGCTGCAAATGGAAGGTATCGAGGGGCTGCCGTTGCTATTCTGCTTGGTCTCTGAGAACCCAGACTTGTGTGCTGTGCTTTCTCTGTCTGTTTGCTTCGAGATTAGCTTTCCTCTGGCAGACCCAGAAATTCTTTGTTCCACTTATCCTGCATTGCTAAATAATAAACCCCGCAAAGTTAAAGGTTGACCCAGCACCGTAGGGCAGTGCTTAGTCCTTGCCTGTGTGTCCTGTGGGTCCTTTCTTAGTAGAGAGTTTTGAAGATCAGTTAAAGTAACCACTACAGACTCCATTATGTTTCCTTTTCTCATGGGTTCTGGAGATCTAGATCCTTTCACTGACTCACTTTAACGTGGTGAATTTGAGCCCCAGAACCCACATAAAGGTGGAAGGAGAGAGCACACTTCACAAAACTGTCCTCTGACCCCCATACGTGCACAGTGTATGTGCCGTACCCTCTCACACAACCCCCACAGGCTAATAAAAAAAAAAACTGTAAGAAGAAGACAAGGCAGTTGAGTGAGAGGTTGAACATAGTGTATATCTATAATCCTCAGTCTTGAAGCTCCAGGCCAGCCAGGACTGTGTAGCAAGACCATGTCTCAGGAGCAAAAGAAAACCAGACGTTCAATGGAGTGAGGCTTGGTGTCTAGTGTGGTTCTGGGCCCACAACGGCCACTGTTCAGTGAGCGGTGACTGGGCCTATAGGAACATTGTGTGGAAAGGCCAGACTCAGAGTGGAGAACAGTGACAGAGGGAAGTTAGTGAACTAGCAGGGGTGTGGCCAGTCATGTGACTGCATGCACAGTCCTGCCTGGAAGCTGTGTTCTAGGAACTTCTGAGACTATCTTGGCTACAGTCACAGGGCCAGGATCCAGGTTAATGCAGAGACAGAAGTGGGGGTGAGGTTGAGATTGATCATAGAAGGAAGAAAGGGCAAGGGACTTGTAGATCATCTATTTGGCCAGACGGGGATTCCCATTTCCACATTCCCTATACTCTGTAGAGCCATGGATACATGTGTGCTGCCATGCCTGGCTTTTTTTGAGGCAGGATCTCATATAGTCCAGGCAGGCTGACTGAACTTGCTATGTAGCCAAGGGTAACCTTGGACTTCTCATATTCTTCCTGCCACCTCTCAAGTCCTGGAAACACATGTGTACATCACACTGGCCTCACACCTGCATTTTTAAAAGGTTCTTTGATTTTTTATTTGTGTGTGTGCATATGTGAGTCTAGATGACCTCAAAGTCCAGAGGAGGGCACTGGATCCCCGGGAGCTGGAGTTACATGCAGTTGTGAGCTGCCTGATGTGGGTGCTGAGAACTGAACTGGGGTCTTCTGCAAAAGTAGTTACACACTTTTTGTTCTTGTTGCTTGTTTGTTTCTTTATGTAGCATTGGTTGTCCTGGAACTAGCTCTGTAGACCAGGCTGTTCTTGAATTCGCAAAGATCCCTCTCCCTCTGCCTTTGCCTCCAGAGTGCTGGGATTAAAACCACACGCCGCCACCACCTGGCAAGTTATATACTCTTAACTGCTGAGCTATCCCGTGCCCTCACACCTTAACTTTCTAAAATTCTTCTTGTATACGAATAGCCTGGTGTCCATGGAGGCTGGATGTAGGGGTCTGGGATTGAACTCAGATCATCAGGATTAATGGTCAACCATTTTACTAGTCCCCGGTGGCATGATACTCGGGAAGAGACTGAGCTCCTAGGATGAGCTTGCTTTCAGATGAATTGAGTTGGAAGTGTAGGTTGGCCTTGCTGGTGAAGTGTGCAGTAGATGATTGGAACTAGGGTCCTGGAGCCATTCAGGGGTCTTTCTTACGAAGAAGCTGTTATAGTGGGGGAAGGGGAGAGGGCTCAGGGCTGTGTGTGTGATCTGAGAGGATATGCAGAGACAGGGGTAAAGACACCGAACGCCTGGTACCCTGATAAGAAACAGATTTCCATCTTGTGTCCGATGCAGGGGAATGTGGTCGCCCTTGTGCATGACAACATAGATGCTGAGGATGAGGAGAACGACATTCTGCTGAATGGTCTTAGTCATCAAAGCCACCTGGTCCTGCGGGCTGAGGGCCTGGCCACTGGGTTCTGCAAGGATGTGCATGGACAGGTACACAGGCTGAGCTGTGGGCCGCCGTGGGTAGCAGGGAAACCTTGGGAGTCCCAAGCTTCGTGAATGCCAGTCAGTGCCCTGCACCGGGTGATATAGAGACTCCTGGAGCAAGAAACACTTTTTCATCCTTTACTTCTCTGTGAGAAGCAAACACATCTGCTGTAATGGAGAGGCAGACCTTAATTTTTCTGTTGGCTGGTAGTGTTTATTGTAAACATTGGTCCTATTACCATATGACATATTTGCCTGAGCTATCATAACAACCTCAATGGGAGGTCAGGGTCCTTGGCGGCTGCCCATCTTTCTTCATTCTTCTCTCCGCAGCTGAGGATCTTCTGGAGGAGGCCATCGCAGCCCACAACCCAGCGGGATCGAAGCCTCACTTACCAATACAAGATACAGGATAAAAATGTGTCCTTTTTTGCCAAGGGAATGTCTCCTGCTATTCTGTGACCTGGTTGGGGGACAGCTAAGTGACTTTGGATGGTTTTGATGTGGAAGATAAAGCAGCTGGGCAGGAATGGGCATTCGGACCTTTGACACGCTCTTCAGGCTGGCCCGCAGCTCCACTGTGGCCGGAGGATAGAATGGTGCTGGGAGGGAGTGGGTGCCTTTGTTCCCCAGGACTCTGCTCAGTGAACACAGCGAGGAATCGGCTGAGAGAGGCTTCAGGGGGAACCAGCAGAATGGTCCTTGGAGCATCCCATGGAACTTCAGCCTCACCTGCCCATTTTTGGTGGCTGTGCCTTTAAGAGCCACTGCAGGTGGAGTGAAGCTGGGAAGCTGTCCTGACGGAGACTAAGATAAAGCCGGCTAGAATAAAGATGGTTCCCACACCAGGCTTCCTGGGGTCGTCTCTTTTATGTTTCATTTCCATTTTGCAAAGGGACTTTTCCTTGAAGTCCAGTGAGAAAATGGGCTCAGAGAGGAGATAAGGACATTTGAGGCCTAGAGCAGGCTGTGGATAATTGAGCCAGACTCCAAGGCCATACTTTCTGACTTGTGTTCCTGGAGACCAGGGGCAGGTGTAGCCACCCACCAGACAGTTCTTGGAACCAGTGGTTTTGTGTGTGTGTGTGTGTGTTGGGGGACAGTTTGAGACAAGGTCTCTCTGTGTAGCTCTGGATGTCCTGGAACTCTCTGGCTGGTCTTGAACACAGGACTGGGAAACCTTTTCTCGGAAAAAAAAAAAAAAAAAACCTTAAAAAATAAATAAATAAAAATATTTAATGGGGGCTGGCTTTCAGTTTCAGAGGCTTAGCCCATTATCATGATTCAGGGAGGCTTGCATGGCTCAGGAGCTGAGATCTGCGTCCTAGTGCACAGGCAGAAAGACGGGGGGGGGGGGGGGCGAACGGGGGGGGAGGGGGGGAGAGGGAGAGAAATTGAATTTTTGAAACTTCAAAGCTTCCCCCCAGCAATACACTTCATTCAACAAGGCCATAACGCCTAATCCGAAGCCTTTCAAACAGTTCCACTCCCTGGTAACCAAGCATTTGAATATATGAGCGTATGGGGGCCGTTCTTATTCAAACCACCATAGGTGGGGAACAGCCGGGAATCTGTGTCACTACCAGCAAGATCACCTTAGCTGCTGCCTCCAAAGTATGTTACTAAAGTTCCTCATCCAGCAAGATTAATAGGTGATGGCATTACCAAACATAGACTCCATTGTCACCCGCAAATGCTGGCCCTTGCCAGCAGAAAAAAAATGTGAAATCGGGTGTGGTTGGCTTGGCTCCAGTGAAAGTGGAAGGGAGTGCTGTGGAGCATGTGAATCCCACTGAAGTCAGGGATGAGATCTTGAAGATGCTCTACTTTTCAGGGGAAATGTTCAGGGTCCTGGCTGTCAAAGAGAAAGCTGTTTTGTTTCTTGAACAGGGTCTCATTACGTAGCTCAGGCTGGCCTTAAACTCATACAATACTCTTGTCCCAACCTCTTGAATCTTGGGATTATAGATTTATGGCATCATACCTGGTTATTTTATTTTATCAACCTTTTACCTGTTTTGTATTTGAGACAGGTTCTTTCCATGTAGTTGTGACTGGCTTTGAGTTCACTATGTAACCCATGTTGGTCTCAAACTCTCAATCCTCCTGTCTAGCCTCTTGAATGCTGGCTTAAAGGTCACTCATCTCTGCTCCCATTGATTTATATATTTTGTTTTTGTTTTCTTTCATGGGTGGAGGTTTCAAGACAGGGTTTCTCTGTATTTTGGAGCCTGTCCTGGAACTAGCTCTTGTAGACCAGGCTGGCCTTGAACTCACAGAGATTCACCTGCCTCTGCCTCCCTAGTGCTGGGATTAAAGGTGTGTGCCACCACCACCTGGCTTGTTTTTGTTTTTTTGAGAGAGGATTTCTCTGTGTAGCTCTGGCTGTTCTGGAACTCAATCTGTAGACCAGGCTGGCCTCAAACTCAGAGATCCACCTGCCTCTGACTCCCAGTGCTGGAATTAAAGGCGTGCACCACACTGCCTGGCACTTATTTATATTTATTTGTTTATTGGCAGAGTCTCACTATATCACCACTGCTAGTCTGGGGCTCTATTTAGACCAGACTGGTCTCGAGCTCACAGAGATCCACTTGGCTCTGCCTCCCAATTGCTACCATGCTCAGCTATTTAATTTTATGTGAGTGCCTACTGCTGGCAGAGCCAAAAGAAGGAGGGATTGAATCCCCTGCAGCTGGAGTTGCAGATGGCTATGAGCTGCCACCTAGGTACTAGGAAACAAACCTAGTCCTCAGCAAGAGCAGCAAGTGCTCTTAACCACTATGCTACCTCTGTAGCCCATTTATTATTTTAAAATAGTTTATTTCAAGCTGGGTATGGTGACACAAACCTTGGGGGACAGGCAGGTGGATCTATTAGTTCTAGGTCAACATGGTCTACATCATGAGCTCCAGGCCAGCCAGGGCTACACAGTACACAGTGAGACCCTGTGTCAGAAAACCAAAGCATATTGTAATCTCAAACAAACAAACAAAACCCCAATGATTTTATTTTAGTTATTCTCTCTCTCTCTCTCTCTCTCTCTCTCTCTCTCTCTCTCTCTCTCTCTCTCTCTCTCTGTGTGTGTGTGTGTGTGTGTGTGTGTGTGTGTGTGTGTGGGTATATATATATATACAAGAGTGCAGGTGTCTGCTGAAGCCAGAAGAGGGCGTCTATCACATCTCCCAGAGCTGGAGTTACAGTTGTGAGCAGCCTGCTTTAGATGCTCTGAACGAAACTGAGGTCCTCTGCCATGAGCTAACTGGTAGGGCATTTTCTACCCCTGACTCCATTTATTTGACATCTCCAGAGAGAGCAGATCTATAGAGACAGACTAGATTAGTAGTTGTTTGGAGGCTGGGAGTGGGAATAGGAAGTCATTTAACCTCTCTAGACCTCAGTTTCATCATTTAAAAAGTGGGATGATAATAATTTCTATTTCATGGTTTTATTTTTATTAAAATTTTTGTTGGTTTATTTTTACTTATTTTATGTATGTGTGTATGTGTGTATATGTGTGCCACACACACACACACACACACGTGGAGTTCAGATGTCAACCTGTGAGAGTTGGTCCTCTCCATCTGTGCACCCCAGGCATCTAACTCAGATCTTCAGGCTTGACAGCAAGTACCTTTACCTGCTGACCCATCTCAGTGGCCCAGTATTGTCTGTACGCTGTGTGTGTGTGTGTGTGTGTGTGTATGTGTGTGTGTGTGTGATACCTACAGAGGCCAGAAGACGACGGTACTGGATCCTTTGGAACTGGAGTTACTAGATGGTTATATGTAGCAAGTCTTTCTCTGTCCCGCCTGCCAGCTCCCAAATAACCACACAGAGATGTATTAACTATGAAAGCTCAGCCTTCCTTAAGCTTGTTCCTAACTAGCTCTTCTAGCTTCAGTTAACCCATATCTTTTAATCTGTGTTCTTTTATGTGGCTCAGTTACCTTTACTCTGTACTCCACATGCTGTTTTCTCTCTTGACTGGTGACTCTGACTTTCTTCTTCTCAGAGCTCTCTCTGTCCAGAAGTCGCATCTATACTGCTTGCTGTTGGGCATTTAGCTTTTTATTAAACCAATCACAATGAAACATCCTCATACAGTGTAAAGGAATGTTCCACACAGTTGTGAACTACCACACGGGTGCTAGAGAACCTGGGTTTTCTTGAAGAACAGCTTATTCATCTATCTATTTATTTATTTTGGTTTTTTGAGACAGGATTTCTCACTGCCCTGGAACTCACTCTGTAGATCAGTCTGACCTCGAATTCACATAGATCTGCCTGCCTCTGCCTCCCTGAGTGGACTGGTGGAATTAAAGGCATGAACTACCCTGCCCGGCTGAGTAGTGTTCTTAAATGCTAAGCCATATCTCTAGCTCCCCCACCCCACACGGTATTTTTATTTATTTTTGCAGTTTTGGGGACTGAACTAGGGCTTCACACATGCTAGGCAGAACTCTACCAAGGAGCTATAGCACCAGGCTATATTTTTTGTTTTCTTGAGAAGGCCTTGAACTTACAGTGATCCCTCTGCCTCTGGATGCTGGAATTATACTCTGGAAATTGTCTTACTGTATCCTTGGCATACAACAGATGGTGAAGTTCTGCTAGGAAATACAGACGCTGGATGAACATCAATGCAGCATTGAGAGTTTGAATATTTTAAGTGGCTGTGTAACAGTAATTACAGTGACTTCCACTTACTGGAATCAAGGCATTTTGTGCGTTCATGTTCTGTTTTAATTTCTTTCAAAAACCTCGGGGGGGGGTGTTCTTGATTACATCCTGGGCTTTGGTTTGGAGGTTGACATTTCCTGAGGTTAAATAGATTCTCCCACCCACAGAACTGTGGCTCATATCTGAACTGGAATTGAAACCAAGGAGCCTCGTCCTGCAGCAGCTATTTTTGCTCTTTTGTGTTGCCAATCGCTATCATTTTTTTTTATGTGTGTGTGGGGGACTTTTTGAGACAGGGTTTCTCCGTATAGCCCTGGCTGTCCCAGAACTCACTATGTAAACCAATCAGGCTGGCCTTGAACTCACAGATCTGTCTACCTCTGCCTTCTGAGTGCTGGGATTATAGGTGTGCATCCTCATGCCCAGCGGATGTTCTCCTTAGATTCATGGTTCTCAACCCTCCTAATGCTGTGACCCTTTAACACAGTCCCTCATGTTGTGCTGACCCCCAACCATAAGAGTATTTTGTTGCTACTTCATAACTGTAATTTTTCCACTGTTATGAATTATAATGTAAGTATCTGATATGCCACCCCCAAAGGGGGCTCAACCTGCAGGTTGAGAGCCACCGCTTCAGAGGTAGGTTTCTGCATCTGTTAGATAGACTCATTCTCTAGCATTGACAATTGTTCTGAAGATTAATTGAGATCAAATGTAACACTAGGCACAGGAGAAAAATGTAACTACTGGGAATTATTAAGTTTTTGGTGATTTCCTGTTCCATTTAGTTTGTTGGTTTTAGTTTGATTGATTTTGGTGTTTCAAGACAGGGTTTCTCTGTGTAACCCTGGCTGTCATGGAACTCGCTCTCTGGACTAGGCTGGCTTTGAACTCAGAAATGAACTGCCTCTGCCTCCCAATTGCTGGGATTAAATGCAACAGTGTGCCACCACTGCTGGTCAAAAATACTT
This sequence comes from Arvicola amphibius, assembly GCF_903992535.2. Lineage (NCBI taxonomy): Eukaryota > Metazoa > Chordata > Mammalia > Rodentia > Cricetidae > Arvicola > Arvicola amphibius. The sequence continues at coordinate 176,022,554 of NC_052049.1, forward strand.
ATCTATCTATCTATCTATCTATCTATCTATCTATCTATCTATCTATCTATCTATTGGCGAGATATGGGTTTCTCTGTGTAGCCCTGGCCATCCTGGAACTCACTCTGTAGATCAGGCTAGCCTTGAACTCAGAGACCCTAGTGTTGGGATTAAATGTGTGTACCACCACTACCTGGCTTCCATTTAGTTTTGAAAAACTTGAATTTATTTCTCATGGAGATCAACCTGAAGTCAGGTTGAACTTTCCTTGGATGGTTACATGCATATACTAAAACCAGATTATCTGTAGCTTATTGGAAATGCATAAGCAATAAGATGGATTGTCAAACATGGTAAGGTGTGCCTAAAATTCCAGCACTCAGGAGGCAGAGGCAAGAAGATTGCTGCAAATTCGAGGTCGACCAGGGTTAGCTCTCTCTCAGCCAGCCAACCGATCACTCAACAATTCAACCAGACAGATAAGGAAATAACACAAATTCAAGTTTAAAAAATAACTACTCATTTACTGTATGTCTCTATAGATCAACTACTCATCTACTGTACATCTCTATAGATCTGCTTTCAAGGAAACGGAGTTGGGGCTGGAGGACACCTCAGCAGTTAAGAGCTTGTGCTGCTTTTGCAGAGGACTTGAGCTTGATTTATAGACTCATATCTAGCTGCTCATACCTGACTATACCTCCAGCTCCAGGGGAGGAGATGGACACCTTCAGGCCTCAGCAGGCTCCTGTGCTCATACCCACCCTCACACAGACACACGTGCGTGCAAATGATCATAAAAACTAAAGTAAAATCTTTTTGTTGTTTTCAAAAAATATTTTTATTTTTTAAAATTATAATACTTTTTTTTCTTTTTGCTTTTTGACAGACTGGCCTAGAGCTCACTATGTAGACCAGGCAAGCCTCCAACTCAGAGATCTGCCTGCCTCTGCCTTGGATTAAAGGAATATGACCCTATACCTGACTAACATAAAATCCTTTAAAATAACAAAAGGGACTAGAGAGGTGGCTTAGTGGAAGCAGCAAGTGCTCTTAAAGATATAATTTCTAATAAATGAAAAAAAAAAGCTGAGCAGCAGTAGCATATACTTTTAGTTCCAACACTTGGGAGGTAGAGGCAGGTAGATCTCTGAGTAAGAGTCTAGTCTGTTCTACAGAGTGAGTTTCAGGACAACCAGGCCTACACAGGGAAACCCTGTCTCAAAAAGCAGAGAGAGAGAGAGAGAGAGAGAGAGAGAGAGAGAGAGAGAGAGAGAGAGAGAGAGAGAGAGAGAGAGAGAGAGAGAGAGAGAGAGAGAGAGAGATTTACATGAGCAGTCAGAGTAAGCATGGAGTCTGTGCTGTCAGTATATGGGGTATTGTCCTCCTCCTTCTTCATTGAAGTACTTTCCCATTCCTCTGAAAAATCTTCGTCCAAGCCCTTCCTTGCATTTGTCCTTGGTCTGTGCGGCTGGCCCTGCCTGCGGGTGGTTACCAACGGACTGACTGGCCTGCCACTGACCTTGGCTTCTCAGGCGTCACAGGGGAAAACCACTCTCTCCCCAGTGTTAGATATGAGACCCAAGGCCTAGGACAGGGGTCAGCAGTTGTACAGAAAAGCTGCTTTGTGTCGCTCCTGTTTGGTTCCTTGCCCTGGACTACCTGATCAAAATGCAGAGTCCCAGGCTAGCCACGATATCCTAGTGATATCCTAGCTATAAGCAGACGGCTGCTTGTGTCTGGGAGGCTGGTTTGGACGAGTGCAGCAGCGGTGGAGTGAGGTTGGGTGGGAAAGGGAGGTGTGGGCGTGGCAGCAGTTCCCGTTCCTCCGTTCCTCTCTGCAGAGAAGACTTGTTCTGCGGGCCCAGGGCCCAGCAAAACTCTGGTTTAACTTTTCCTTGGTGACTATGCTGTGATGTGAGTTTAGAGCCAGAGTCTTTTCAGGAACTTAGTGGTAAAAGAAAGAGCTCAACCATGTAGGGCCCTGATAGGCTCAGTCCAGACACTGTAGGTGCTGCTGGAGAGGGAGCTCAGTATGGAGGCGCGTAGCGTTCTGTTGGAAACAGATGTAATTGGTGCTGAACAAAGACACATGCACTCTCTCTCTCTCCTCTCTCTCTCTCTCTCTCTCTCTCTCTCTCTCTCTCTCTCTCTCTCTCTCTCTCTCTCTCTCTCTCTCTCTCTCTCTTTCTTTGAGACAGGATTTCTTTGTGTAGCCCTGGCTGTCCTGGAACTCACTCTGTAGACCAGGCTGGCCTTGAACTCACAGAGATCTTCCTTCCTCTGCCTCCCAGTGCTGACACTGAAGGCATGCACCAGCACTGCTTGGCTGAGATTTTAATTTTCTACATAAAAGTTTTACAGGGGCTGGAGAGATGGATCAGCGGTTAAGAGCTCTGACTGCTCTTCCAGAGGACCAGGGTTCGATTCCCAGCACCCACATGGCAGTCTGTGACTCCAGTTCCACGGGATCCAACACCCTCCTCACACAGACATATATGAAGGCAAAAACCCCAATGCATATGAAATAAATAAATTTTAAAAATGTTTTACCAAGTGGGGGAGGTTTATGGAATATTAGCCTTTGGAGGGCCACCTATCTTTGATTAAAAATGAAAATAAACAAACAAAAAAACCCTATTTTTCACAAGTGAGGCCCTGGACCACAACAAACAGTTCTGGGAAAACGGAATGGGACTCAGTCATAGAGCATAACAGATGACTTGGGTTCAAGTCCAGCACTCAAAACAAAACAAACACTCAACATATAAAACTAGAAAGACTTTGCACATGCTAAGGAGGACAGAGACAGTGGTGCAAGCGGAGAAAGAAGTAACCGAGAAGTGAGGTCCTTACTCCCAGGGCTGCCAAGAAGGCAGATGTGGCATCTGAGGGGAACAGCCTTGCAGGGAGTGATCTAAGGTTGCAGGTAGTCCTTGAACTGTATAGATAGCCCTGGAACTCAGAAGGAGCTCACATCAGTTTTGCCTCAGACTCTTTTGTCCCCCCCCCCCTTTTTTTTGGCAAAGACTTATTTATTATATATACAGCATTCTGCCTGCATTGTATCCGTACAGGCCTGAAGATGGCATCAGATTTCATCACGGATGGTTGTGAGCCACCATGTGGTTGCTGGAAATTGAACTCAGGATCTCTGAAGTTGAAGTGCACTTACCCTCTGCTCTGAATCATCTCTCCAGCCCCTTGGCTTGGACTCTTAAATGCTAAGATTACAGGCATTCGCCACCAGCCCAGGTGTTTTAGTTTGCTATCTGTTGCTATAATAAAGCACTAATCCGAATTAACTTGGGGTGGAGGTTGGGGCTAGAGAGATGGGTCGGTGGTTAAAGCCCTTGCTGCTTTCACAGAGGACTGGGTTCTATTTCCAGCAACTACATGGTGGCTCACAATCATCTCTAACCAGTTCCAGGGAGAGCTGAAGCCCTCCTTTGGGCACCAGGCACACACGTGGTGCAAATATGCACCAGCAGGCAAAACACTCATACACGTCAAACAGTAAATAAATCTTTTAAAACATCAACTCGGGGAGCAAAGGATTTATTTGGCTTCCGTTGTCATGGCACAGTCTGGCACGGGGACGTCAGGCAAGCACACCAGGTAACTTTTCTCCAGCTCTGAGGTGTGAGCTCAAGGCCTCAATACCAGGCAAGTGCACTGAGCTGTGTCTCCACCTTTTCTTGCTGGGGGAGTAGGAGATGACGGTGTTCCCTGTGTCCCAGCCTGGCCTCAAACTAGTAGCCTTGGACTTCCTTTCCTCCTGCCTGCACCTCCTGAGGGCTGAGATTATAGGCGTGAGCTACCACACCCAGTATATTTGGTGCTGGGGAGCAAACCTAGGACTTTGTGCTTGCTAGGCAGGCAGTCTACCAACTGAGCTACATCCCTACCGGAAACCTAACTGCTTTATAGAATAACTCTTACCTTACTCCATGGTCTAACCCTAATACAGGCTATAGTCCCAAAGACATTTGGGGCCAAAGACATTTGTTTTTTTTTTCTTTCGAGACAGGGTTTTTCTGTAGCTTTGGAGCCTGTCCTGGAACTTGCTGTGTAGACCAGGCTGGCCTCGAACTCACAGAGATCGGTTTGCCTCTGCCTCCCGAGTGCTGGGATTAAAGGCGTGCATCACCACTGCCCGGCAAAACATTTGTTCTTGATACTATTTTATTGGCACAACAAAAGACTAGAAAGGGAGGCCAATCCGATAACTGGAAAGAAAATCCATTTTGATGTGAAGGGGCTAAGAGACCACAAAAACAAAACAAAACAAAACAAAACAAAAAAACTTGCCAGGCGGTGGTGGCACATGTCTTTAATTTCAGCACTTGGAAAGCAGAGGCAGGTGGATCTCTGTGAGTTTGAGGCCAGCCTGGTCTACAAAGAGAGTTCCAGGACAGCCAGGGCCGTTACACGGAAAAACCCTGTTTCGAAGAAACAAAAACAAAACAACAAAAGCTTTTGAAGAAGGTCTAGGAGGATCACTGGGACTGTAGGCCGAAGGGCATCCCTGGCTCCTGTCTTGCATGGTGACTCTAATCGTGTTTTCTGTGGTGCTCTTGAGTGAGGGACAGCGTCTTTTTACCTAGGTAGGCCTTGGGAGCAAGAGTGAAGTGGGTGACAGAAACATGTTTAGGGGAGCAAGACGGGGTGGTGGGGGCTTTCTGGCCTTTGACACTCAGAGAGCCAAGAGCTGGGTATTGGTAGTGTGGTCAAGATCTCTCTCCATGGGTGGACATGAGAACAAACGGAAGCATAGCAACCAGGGTTGGGACTATTGCTGGGGGCCTGGGACCTGCCCCACCTCCTCCTTTTGTGAGACACCTCTATTTCCAAGGTCAAATGAGAGAACAAGCTTAACTCAGCACTTGGCATAACTGTTTCCGTTATATTTATTACCTGTTACACATGCAAGTCAGCAGATGGAAGAGATGAACACCCATATCCTTCCACTTAATAAACACTGACGACACGTCATTTTAACAAAAATGGAATCATAATCCAGCTTGTTTTTGAGTCACCTTTCATTGTCAGTAAGTGCTCATTAAACATCCCTGATGTGGGAGGCTCCTGTACTCAGTTCACTAACTACATGCATTTGCTACCTAATTCAGTTGTTTCTAATTCCTTTTTTTTTTTTTTTTTTTCCTTTTTGATGATGCTGGGGATCAAAACCAAGGTCCCCAGGGTCCGAGTCAATTGCTTTACCACTGAACCACACGCCCAGCCCCGCTTCTAATCCTCTATAAAACATAGAACATGAGCCTCTCGTGCGTGTTCTTGGTAACTTTCCGGGAGCGTGCGGTCAAAATTCCTAAGGCACCCTTGCAGACCCTTTTCCATTTCCAGGCCCCGGGGAAGCTGCAGGTCTTCTTCCCGCGGTTGTGTGGCAGGGGACCGCCAGGGGGCGACCCCGAGCCGCTGGCAGAGCCAGATTACGCATGCGCACGCCGCTGGGAGCACGTGTGGAGGGCGGCGGAGCGGGAGGGGAAAGGTAGGAGTTGAGAGGTGAAGGGGCGGGGAGCTGCGCGGGCGCCGGGCGGCCGGGAGGGAGAGGGCGGGCTCCAAACACCGGACCGTGGGCCAGGAGCGCGCAGGCCGCGCTCCGCCGCTCTGCCGCCGCTGCCCGGGAGCTGCCTCGCCGCCACAGGTACCTCAGCGCGCGGCTCCACGGCGCGGCAGGGCCCCGGCTGTGGCCTCGCGCCGCTCGTGCCCGGGAGTTCCGGGATGGGGGCGAGCCCGGGCAGGGACGCGCGGGCGTGGGCGCTGTCCAGCAGCCCGAGGGCGGCTCCAGAGACCGCAGGCTGGCGCGGGGGCCGGACTGTCGTCGCGCGTCCCCTTGCCGACCGCGCCCCCGCCCGGGCCGAGCTGCCTGGGTCGCCCTGGGTCTCAGGAACCTGCTTTGGGTTGTCTGGGGTTTCCAGAGTGCGAGCTCGATAGCCCCTGTGACTCGGTCCTGCCTCTTTGCGAAGATCCGATAGCGAGGCAACGTGTAGAGTCTTCGCTGGGCGTGCTCGGTTTCTGGTTTTCTGTATTGCTTAAACCTAAACTTTGCTCTCTCGTGTTGCTGGTGTTTACTTCCAGGTGCGTTTGTGGCTTCAGGGTTATAACGATAGCGCTAGCTGCAGGGAGCTCTGGGTCCACGCTGCATCACAGAAAGTTGTGCAGATGGAAGCGATGAAGAGGCAATGAGCCCCCGGGTGGGTGTGGGGGGGGGGCGCTTCTGGCAGGAATCTTCGCTAGTTCTGCTCGTTTTCTTTATCTCTTATGGTGACAGAGCTGATGATTAAACGCTCTCTGGTGATCTTGCAATAATTTTTGTGAAGTCGACATAGGAACAGTCTTTAATGATGTTATCTTCGTGTGCGTTTGTAGAGTTCGCTTATGCGGTGTGCTGCCATCTCAGGGTGTTGTTTGCTACAGATTGAAGCTTTTATTAGAGAGTCAGGATCAAGTGTGTCTAGTTAGTGCTGAATACATTTTAGGTGCATGCTGAGTGATGCTTAATTGAAGAGTGCATCTTTTTAAGTCTGTATTGTTGTATTTCAGATCTAAAGCGCTCCTTATATATTTGCAGCGTTTCTGCTTTGGCACGCAGTCTTTAGGAAACGACCAACAGCCTATTGCAGGTATAAACGTTATTTCTATAGTTGTCATTTCGCTGTTTGGGGATGTGGGACTAGGACATTGGTCTACCACTGAGTAACACCTGTGGCTCTTTATTTTGAGTTGGGCTTCGTTGCCCAGTCTGACCACAATGTTTCATCCTCCTGCCTCAGTTTCCTGAGTATGTGGGATAGCAGATGTGTGTGCCACTGCTCCTGCTCATCACTCTAAGTTGAAATGGAAGAACTGGACTTCCTTGGAACTCATTTGTTGTTGAATACTCTCTCTTTTGCTACTGTAGCAAAAGAAAAAAGGAAGAAAATTACCTCTCCAGAGGGTTCTATGTGCTGTAGAGCCACTGGCTTGGGAATCCCCACCACCAATTTAGATTACTGTCCTGAAGTGGGTCCAAAACTTTATTCTTAGTTTGTGGCTAGAACACAGAACCATAAAAATTGTGATTTGCCTGACGTCATATGTAAGCTGCTTCACAGTCCAGTTGGGAAAAAAACCGTGACTGCTGTACATATGTATTTAATGTGGGCGGTAAACTTTAGGGTGCCCGCAGTTCAGGATCACTTCAGATGAATGTGTCTCAGGGAGCCTAGCAGACTTAGGATCATGTGCTGTTTGCTCACGCTGCACTATCCATTTGTTGGCTCTGACATGTCTGGTACGTGTGGTTTCTGCTATCTCTCCCACTGAGCCAGTTTCCAGCTTGTACATGGAGGAATAGGACTTCAAACCACGTCTCCAGACGGCCACATGAGTTCCTGCCCCTGTAACTTACTACCATCCTAAGTTTGCTAAAGAAACAAGATCAGGTGACTTTTGCCACCTAAAGTGATACTTCTGGGTACTATTGAGTCTTTTGAGTGCTTGTGCTTTTGGGCACTGTGCTCCGGGCTCCTGTGTTAGCTTTTCAAGTCCCATGTGAACAGATGGGGTGATAGTGTTAGCTCTTTTCTGGGTGAATTTCAAAGTTTTCTCACTGGCCGTGGGTCACTAGCCAGTTAGGGTTAAGCTTGTGTGCAAACGTGTGTGACTGACCACAGTTGTGTTTTCCTGTTGCTGTACCCACTGACTTCACAGTCTCCCTGGTCGTTGGGATATGGGAGGTAACAGGAGGTGGTGTGAGTAGCGGGAAGCAGCCCCTGTCGCGGAGTTAAATCTGGCTGGCAGATTGCAGTAAGACGGGGCTCCCGTTTCATCGTCTTCTCCACTCTACTTGCTATACTTTTCTCATTTTTAAAAATGTTTTAATTTGTGGGAAATAATACATAACAAAATTTACAATTTTAGTGATTAATGTAGTAGTTGAGGATATTAAATATACTCACAGTACTGTATAGCTGTATTACTATCCATGTCCAGAATTTTTAAATAATTCTACAGAGAAACTGTCCCCACTAAACAGTCCCTTCATTTTCCTGTCTTCCAGTCCTGGCAAACTGTGTTCCACTTTCTGTGAGCTTGCTTATGATAATTTCTGTCGTCTGAAGGGAAGTGTAAAGTATACATTTAGATTGTTATTTTATATATATGAGTGTTTTAGTTGCGTGTGTGTATATGTACCATATTTATGCCTGGTGTCTCCAGAGGTCAGAAGAGGGTGTCAGCTCCCCTGGAACTGGAGTTAGGGATGGTTGGGAACAACTGTGTGGGTGCTGGAAAGCAAACCCTGACCTTCTGCAGGAACAAGGCCTTTAGCTGCCAGCCATCTCTCCAGCCTCATGTATTCCTCTCTTGTCTGCTTCCTTTCACCTTGTTTTCAGGGTTTATCCATGTATTGTTTATTATGTCTCATTCCTTTTTCAGATTGAATTGTATTACTTTGTATGTATATTCACATTTTTTTTTTCAAGACAGGGTTTCTCTGCATAGCCTGGGCTGTCCTGGAACTCACAGACCAGCCTGGATTTGAACCTGCCTCTTTTTCCCAAGTGCTGGGATTAAAGGCAATGCTAAAGACCCACATTTTAAAAGAAATCTATTCATCTTTTAATGAACATTGGAGCTATTTCTACCTTTTGGTTACTGGGAATGATGATGTTAGGGACATGGTGCACAATTAATCATCATCAGAAGACTGAGAATATATAATAATACCAGTATACGGATACATCTTTGAATTCTTGCTTTTAGTTTCTTGTATATTTTCTGCATGCCCATTTGGATATACAGTTGTCCCTCAGATCTATAGAGGATTGAGTTCAGGATCCCCTTTAGGCACTAAAATCTGTAGCTTTTGACAGTTTTTCTATAAAATAGCATAAAATTCATATATGACCTGCCCAAATCCTTTCTTATACTTTAAATGATCTGCAGGCCATTTGTGTCACTTATCATAAATGACATTTAAGCTCTTTGCACATATTTTTATGTATATGGATGGGTATTTTGTCTGTACGTTTGTTTGTGCATCACATACATGCAGTGCCCAAGGAGGCAGAGGTGTGTCAGAACCTTTGGAGCTGGATGTGAGTTGCCATGTGAGTTATTGGAAATAGACTGTGGTTTTTAGAAGAGTAGTCAGTGCTCTTAACTGCTGAGCCATGTTTCCACCTTCTAGACTTATTTATGTTATTTTTAATTACATGTAGATGTTTGTGTGCGGGTATGTTCTCATGAGTGCAGAGGCTCAAGGAATCTAAAAGCTGGAGTTGGAGTCACAGGTGTTTGTGAAGCATCTGATGTGAGTCCTGGGGACTCAGCTCAGGTCCTCGGCAGTAGCAGTGCACACTTGTAATGACTGGAGAGCTCTCCTGCCCGCTTTGTGTGATTGATTGATTTATTTATTTATTTATTTATTTATTATGCATGCAATATTCTGTCTGTGTGTATGCCTGAAGGCCAGAAGAGGGCACCAGACCTTATTACAGATGGTTGTGAGCCACCATGTGGTTGCTGGGAATTGAACTCAGGACCTTTGGAAGAGCAAGCAATGCTCTTAACCACTGAGCCATCACTCCAGCCCCCCTTTGTGTGTTTTTAAATTGTGTTGAGTTCTCTTGTTGGGTTATAAAGCTTCTTAATATACTCTAGATGTTAATTCTTTGTCAGATAAATGATTTGCTGATACTTTGTCCCATTTTCTGATGTTCTGTGTTCTTATAGAGCATCTGAGTTTGGTTACCGCACCCACCTAGTTGCTCCTAACTGCCTGTAACTCCAGTTCCAGGGGATCCAGTGCCTTCTTCTAGATTCCACAGGCACTGAATTCGTGTGTACTCTCCCCTGTGTATTGACAATTGTGTAAAGAAACAACATTTTGTTTTGATTTTTGATATGGGGTTTCTCTGTGTATCCCTGGCTGTTCTTGAACTCATTCTGTATGCCAGACTGATCTTGAATTCAGGGATCTGCCTGTCTTTACCTCCTGAGAGCTGGAATTAAAAGCCTCTACCATCATACCAAAGAAGCAAAAATCTTAAAAAAAAAAAAAAAAAAAAAAAGGAAAAAGAAACGAAGGCGCTTAAAGAGGGCTAAAAAAAAAAAAAAAAAAAAAAAAAAATTTGCCCCATGAATCCGGTGACCTGAGTTTGACTCCAAAATCCTCCTAAAAGTAAAGTGAGATAACTGACCCCACAGAGTTGTCCTCTGACCTCCACATGGGCACCGTTGCTTGCACTCACCCCATCTTGTGCATGTTCAACAATAGTACACTAAAGTAAACCGGGCGGTGGTGGTGCATGCCTTTAATCTCAGCACTCAGGGGGCAGAGGCAGGTGGATCTCTGTGAGTCTGAGGTCAGCCTGGTCTACAAAGCTAGTTCCAGGACAGCCAGAGCTGCCTCGAGAGGAAAAAAAAAAGGGTCAAAATCAATACTCTCTTCATTAAAAACTAACTAGAAACAGAAGGAAACTTCCTCAACACACACACAAAAGCTACATATGAAAAATGCACAAGCTGCCCAGCCTGGTGGCGCACACATCTTTAATCTCTGCACTCAGGAAGCAGAGACAGGCAGGTCTCTGAGTTCAAGGTCAGTAAGGTCTACACACGGAGTTCCAGGACACACATAGTGAGACCCTGTCTCAAAAAAAAAGTCATATTCAGCATGTGAATGAAACAAAGACTTGAACCTTTTCCCAAAATCAAAAGAAGGATGGAAGGATGACCATTTTTGCCACTTTTATGTTATATCATACTGAAGGTACCAACCAAAACAATGGGAAAATTCTCCCCCTCCTCACCCACTCTTCTCCTTTGGTATCTGAAGTCAAAAGGCAAAAATAAAATCAGTTCTATTCCACATGACATGACTGTAAAATACAATCATATTTCCTTGCATATGTGTATATAATATATGAATATGTGCATGTGTATTGAGGTGCTGCACATGAGTACATAGGTACAACTCTGTGTGGAAAACCAGGTCAATATCAGGTATATTCTTGTCTTTAATTTTTTGTTTGTTTGTTTATATTCTATTTATTTTTATTTATATTCTGTTTGTTGAACCAACCTTATATTCTGGAAATAAATCCTAGTTGGGTATCAGAAACAAATATTTTTGTTTTTGTTTTTCATGACAGGGTTTCTCTGTACACCCTTGCCTGTCTTGGAACTTACTATGCAGACCAGGCTGGCCTCAAACTCAGAGATCCACCTGCTTCTGCCTCTCAAGTGCTGGGATTAAAGGTGTGTGCCAGCACCACCTGGCTGAGACAAATTTTTATTTTTATTATGTGTTTGATTTATGTGTACTTGTGGGCTTGTGTGTGGTATATGTATGTGTTCTTGTGCTGTGAGTGTGGCAGCCTTAGGTTGATGTCAGGTATCTTCCTCTCTCATTCTTCTTACTATTTTTTAAAGATTTATTTATTGGGCTGGAGAAATAGATCAGTGGTTAAGATCGCTTGTTCTTGCAAAGGACCCAGGTTCAATTCCTAGCACTTAACCATTTAACTCCAGTTCCAGGGGATCCACTAGGGTTTTCTGATTTCTGAGGGTGCCAGGCATGCTTATGATGGATGCACAGACATACATTCAAACAAAATACTCATACACATAAAATAAATAAATCTAATTTTAAAAACTCCAAAGATTTATTTATTATTTTGTTTGTACCTGAGTATATGTGTTTCTGTAGTCCCATTAACATTACTTAAAAACAAATTCACCAGGTGATAGTGGCACACATACTATTTCTTTCTCTCTCTCTCTCTCTCTCTCACCTCCTCCCTCCCTCCCTCCCTCCTTTCTTTCTTTCTCTTTTCTTTTCTTTCTTTTCTTTTTTTTTTTTTTTTGAGAAAGGTTTCTTTGTAGCTTTGGAGGCCTGGCCTGGAACTCACTTTGTAGACCAGGCTGGCTGCCTTCTAACTCACAGAGATCTGCCTGTCTGCCTCCTCAGTGCTGGGATTAAAGGCATGTGCCACCATTGCCCATTGTGGCACACATCTTTAATCCCAGCATTTGGTAGGCAAAGGCAGGTAGATCTCCAAATTTGAGGCCAATCTGGTCTACAGAGTTTCAGGTCAGTCAGGACTACTCAGATAAACTATGTCTTGAAAAAAAAGATTAAAAACAAACAAACAAAAAGTAAATTCACAGGCTGGAGAGATATCAATTAAGAGTGCTTATTGCGTTGTCGACTGGCGATAACACATTCGTTTAATCCCAGCGCTCGGGAGACAGAGGCAGGCAGATCCCTGTGATTTTGAGGCCAGTCTGGTCTACAGAATTAATTCCAGAACAGTGAGAGCTGTTACACAGAGAAACCCTGTTTCAAAAAAGCAAAAAACAAAACAAACAAAAACCCAGAAAAAATAAGTTCTTATTCCTCTATCATGAGAACTGGAATTTGAAATTTAACTCTACATTATAGGACCTTACAAACTTCTATAACTGCAACTTCAAGGGATCCAATGTCCTCTTCTGGCCTCTGTAAGGGTGTCAGATCCTGTAGAACTGGAGTTACAGACAGTTGTGAGCTGCCATGTGGGTGCTGGGAATTGAACCCTGGTCCTCTGGAAGAGCAGACATTACTCTTAACTGCTGAGTTATCTCTCCAGCCCTGAATTTTAGCTTTTAAAATGCAGAAATTTATTTACAAGGTACAAAATTCCAAAGTTGTAACAGTGTACACAGGAAAGTGTCCTTACTACCCTGCTCTTGTTACAGACCTTCTCCCTAGTGACAGAATGTCCTTCTCAAGTGTCCATTCACAGGTATTATGTGCATATGCAGTCAAATACAAAGATACAAAGAACTTTTTTTTTTTTAACAGTTTCAGTATGTAGTCCTGGCTGGCCTGGAATTCACTGTGTAGACCAGGCTTTCCTCTGCCTCCAACTGCTGGAATTACAGGTGTGCACCACCATGGCCTGTCTTTCTTCTTAAAGGTGTGTTCTGGGGATCAAACTCAGGTCTTCAGGCATGTGCAGCAAATGGCTTTATCCACTGAACCATCTTGCTGGCCTTGCTGGCCCTGTCTTGTAATCTTATCCTTAAATTTATATTTAAAATTAACTTAGGGATTTTATATATTTTTACCATTATATCTGTTTTGCATGCAGGATAAAATTAAGTTTGAACTTAATTTTTTTCCAGATGTGTAATTATTTGTACAATATCTGTTGTTGAATAAGTCATTTTTCTCTTGATTGTTGAAAATTTCTTATGTTCTTTTTTTTAACATTTGGAGGCTTTCCTTTTCTTTAAAAAATTTATTTTCTGTGCATTGGCATTTTGTCTCCATTCATATTTTTGTGAGGGTGTTGTATCCCCTGAAACTGTAGTTACAGACAGTTGTGAGCTGCCATGTGGGTGCTGGGAATTGAACCCTGGTCCTCTAGAAGAGCAGCCTCTTAACCGCTGAGCCATCTCTCTTGCCCTTTTTATCATGTTCTATATTTGGTATACTTTGCCATATGTACTTGTGGGTCTGTTGATGGAGTTCTTGTTCTGTTACAGTAAGCTGAGTATTCATGAGTTAGTACCACTTTTAACTACTTTATAATTTGTTGTGATATTTGGTAATTGTAGTTGTGCATACCTACATGCAGACAAAACACTCACATAAAATTGAGTGAATCTTAAAAAATGTTTAAAAAATAAGTATGGCTTTTCTTGTTTTTTTTTTGTTTTTTGTTTTTTGAGTCATGGTTTCCCTCTGTAGCTCTGGCTGGCCTGGAACTCACTCTGTTTACTAGACTGGCCTTGAACTCAGAGATGCACCTTCCTCCGACTCCTGTGGATGTGCACCACCACTGCCAGGCTAAGTCCTGTATGTTTTTATTGGGTCTGTGCTGCATTTTTAGATTAATATACGAAGAATGATTTCAAGATAGTGTTTCACTATGCAGTGCTGGCTGGCCTGGAACTCAGCGTACACCAGGCTGGCCTCCATCCAGCTCATCAATTTGCTGAACTGGGACTCAAGGTGTGCACCACCACACCTAGTATGTGATGTTCTTGTGATACCCATCCTTAATGGGAGAGAACTGGTGACGACTTTTCTCTTTGTTCAAGTTATTTGTGTTCCTTGGATTTCGAAGGATCTTTAAGTATTTCTCAGATCATTTTGTTGTGCTGTGTTAGTATTTTGAATTATTTACGTTTTCTGCTTATTCATGATAGGTGTTAGGCCATTGCTATCTTTTGAAACTTTTCTGGTTTTTCTTGTGTGTGTGCACTCACATGAGCTACCATTGTTGTGTGCAGGGCAGAGGACCATTTATCTCTTTATGCCCGGTGAGTCCTGGACACCAGCTCAGGTCATTGGGCTGGTGGCAAGCCCCATTACCCTGGCATGGATTTCGTACATGTCTGTAGGAATACATCACTGATTTATGTGGTTCTTTTAGTAACTGTAAAAGATTTTCATGGCTTTTCTAGAGATATAATAATGTCTGCAAAAGTTAATCTTTTCTTTTCAGTTACATAACTAGGTGTGGGTTAATTTTCTTTGTCAGTTTGATTGGAATGAGACAGGCACCTAGATTAGTGAAACACCTGTTTGTTCTGTGAGCCTTATCTCCAGAGAGGATTAATTTGGGGCCACCCTGTTTATGCAGCTCCATTGAATAGACAGGGCCCAAACTGAATAAAAGGAGGCAAAGGAGAAAGCCTGCTACTGCAGGCATCTTCTCTCTCTCTCTGCTTCCTGGTCATCGTGATGAAGCTACATTGTCCCACCATTCCTTCTCTGCCATACCAGACTGGAGCCTTCGAACCTGAGCCAAAATAAATCATCCTTTTAAGTTGTTGATGTCAGTATTTTATCACAGCAACAGTGTCTGATGGGGAGAATTGGTCCTGGAGAATGAGGTTGTTGCTGTGACCACCACACCTTCTGGTTTTGAAGCCTTGGGAACTGGTATACAGGAACTGTACAGAGTTTGGAGAGCTGGGAATGGTGGCGCACATCTTTGGTCCTAGAGGCAGGTAGATCTCTGAGTTTGAGGCCAGCCTGGTCTACATATTGAGTTCTAGGACAGCCGGGGCTATGTAGAGAGACTGTCTCAAAAACAAAATAGTTTAGAGCTGTGGGCTAGGGAAGCCCTGCAGTGCTGTCTACAGAATTTAGATGATTCAGGTAGGAGCACAGACGAGGATGCTGATAAGATGTGGGTGGTAAAGACTGTGCTGAGAGGCTTTGGGTGGGAGCAGGAAAATTGTCTACATTTTGGTCAGGCCTGGTGCAGGTTTATAATCCCATCTCCTAAGTAGATTGAGGCAGGAGGATGACAAGTTCATTGCCTGCCTAGGTAACGTACTGAGACTGTCTAAGATTCTTTAAAAAGTAAATAGAGGACTGGGAATTGACTTAGTGGTCTAGGACTGTTCCACCCTGAGCACTAGAAGAAGAAGAAAGAAATTATCTGTGTTTTGTCTGGGTCTGAGATTTTGTGTGAGGCTAAGTTAAGGTTGATGGATTGGTGTTGGGAGATGTAACTCAGCTTGTAGAATGCTTGCCTAGCATGCACAAAGTCCTAGATTTGATCCCCAATACTACATAAGTGGAATATGGTGACAAATGCCTGTCATTCCAGGAATCAGGAGGTGGAGACAGGAGGATCAGAAATTCAAGGTTATCCTCATAGGAAGTTTGGGGCTATATGAAACTGGACTATATGAAACCCCGTCTCAGAAAAAAAATGGCGAGGGAAGGTGAGGTTGATAGGTGGTAGAAAAGGGGAGGTTAAGTTGATGGTGGAGAAGGGGGGAGGTGAGGTTGATGATGGAGGAGAAGGGGGAGGTAAGGTTAATGGTGGAGGAGAATGGGGGAGGTGAGGTTGATAGTGGAGGAGAAGAGGGAGGTGAGATTGATGGTGGAGGAGAAGAGAGTATACAGATGATAGTAACCAGAATATATTATATACATATATGAAATTGTCAGAGAAATATATTAATTTTTTTCAAAGTGATAAGATTAATTTATCTGGTGAGGGACTTTCAAGCATTACAGCATTCAGCTGGCATGGTTTATAGAGGCAAGTGGGGAGATAAAGCACTGCTCGAGGATTTGAAAACCTTGCAACATACCAGAGAAAGAGCAGGAAAGCTTGGCTGCAGAAGCAATTAGAACTATTAAAGAAGCTGGTATAATACTTTACACCAAAGCAGTAGGAAAGGCACATTGAGAGCATCTCAGAAATTGGCCAGATCTACCCCTAGCATCCTGCTCAAGCCAGTAAATGTTTTAGCTCATTTGAGAGACTGCTTTGAGAAGAGAGCGTTCGGATGCCCTACTGCACAGGATCGCCTACAGGAGTCTTACCTGGGCTCAGTATGCTGACACTCAGAGATCACTGCAGCCATGGTTCAAGGGCTCTAGCTAGTGTTTGAGTTGGCAGCCTCACATGGGACTACCCAGGTAAGGCAGTTTTGAAGGAAGGCAGAATATAAGATTATGGAGCTTGTGGAGACTTCACCTAAAATTTATTTTTCCTTCAGTTAATTTATTTAGTGTTTTTGTGCCATGGAAGTCAAAGGACAGTTTGTGGAAGTCAGCTCTCTCCTTTCACCATGTGGATCCTAGGGACTAAAGTCAGGTCATCTGGCAGCAAGAGGCTTTGTCCACTGAACCATCGTGTCAGCGCCAACCTAAATTTTAAAGAAAAACCTGGACCAGGCCTGTTGGCTTTTAATCCCAGCGTTCAGGAGGCAGAGGCAGGCAGATTCTGAGTTTGAGTGGAAGCCTAGTCTGCAGAAGAAGTTCAGGACAGCCTGGGCTAACAAGAGAAACCTTGTTTTAAGCAAGCAAGCAAACTTAAAACCCCCAAACAAAACAAAACAAAACAAAAAACACAGGGAAAACCAAAAGAACCACACACACACACAAGAAAGCTTGAAAGACCAAGGAATGTATATCAGGGTCAGGATGTCCATGGGTAGTCCGTGGGAGTGCAGTGGCTACAGTAGATACAGCAGTGAGTGGAGCCTGTGGGAGTGCAGTGGCTACAGCAGTGAGTGGAGCCCGTGGGAGTGCAGTGGCTACAGCAGTGAGTGGAGCTAGAAATGCAGTGGAAATTCTGGAAGTTGGAGATGCCAAGAACCTGGATCATCTCCCAAGGAAAGTAATGGGCAGGGAAAAGAGCCAGCCTGAGAGAGAGAAGTCATATGGGCTGAGCCAACAAGGTGGTAAAAGCAGGCTGTTCTTTAGAGCCGCATCACACTACCACACATCCTGGTTGCCAGGCATGAATATACAGGATTTTTTAAAAAATATTTATTTATGCTCTTGCTCTCTCTCTCTCTTTCTCTCTCTATCTCTCTATCTTTCTCCCCTTTTTCCTCCCTCCCTTGACCCGCACTGTGGAGCACCCCCCTTCTCTTAATAAACAATCCTCCCACGCACGTGGTCGCGTCCTGGGTCTCCCAAAAAGAAAAGAAAAAAATAAAAAAAAAATAAAAAAAATATTTATTTATTATGTATACAATGTTCTGTCTGTGTGTATGTCTGCAGGCTAGAAGAGGGCACCAGACGTCGTTACAGATGGTTGTGAGCCACCATGTGGTTGCTGGGAATTGAACTCAGGACCTTTGGAAGAGCAGGCAATGCTCTTAACCGCTGAGCCAGCTCTCCAGCCCGAATATACAGGATTTTATATTTGGCACTTTTCTGTACCAGTTTTTACCTTTTAGAATGGATTTTTTGGGCTTGGAGGGATTGCTCAGCAGTTGAGTACTTCATGGCTTATTAACCTCATCTCCTACATGTCATGCTGCCTCTGCATCTCCTGGTGACTCAGCTCTTCTTCCCAACATCTACTCTGCCCTGAAAATCCCACCTAGCTATTTGCTGGACAGCTTTTTATTAAACTAATCCATAGTGACATATCTTTACAAAGTGTAACCAAATATCTCATGTTTCCTCCTTTTTGTCTAAATAACAAGGAAAGCATTTTAATTCAGACATAGTAAAACTATACAATAAGAACAATTATCAGGTAAGAATTATATTTAAATGTCTAGTCCATTTCGTATTTGGCAATTTCAAAGAAAATACCCCAATATTTATTCTATCTTGGTGAGTCCAAGTTGTGTACCTAATTTACCTTCTATCAAAACAAAGAAAAAATAAAACTAACTATCCAGTCTTCAACTCCATCAAAGACCTCAGAAGGACATAACGTTATCTGAATAAACAAAGTACATTGCAAACAACTTCCAAAAATATAGAAATGACAGACTTGGACAATAACCCCAAATTTCTCTGCAGTGTTGGAGCATCCAATCTTCGGCCTACAGGCCTAGAATATCTGGCAGACACTTCTATGAAGCAGAAATTTTGAAGGACTGTCTTATCTAATATTGGCAAAGTTCGACAATCTTTTTTTTGTATCCTGCTTGTATGGTTTGTACAGCACACTGTCATCAGTCAAGGCAAGAGCAGTTTCTTACTCAAATGGCTAGCTTTGCCACATGGAAAACAAGCTCCATATGGAGGTTCTTCAGTGTGGTTCATTCTTTCTGAAGTAAATTGATGCTGCCAGGAACAGATGTGTCTCATTGTTATGAAAAGCTTTATGTTATTAAACATCTTAAATGCCATATCCTGTAGGTCTTTGAAATGTTTGAAGACCATTTATCTAAATATATCTGTTTAACCTTGAAAACATCCCTATTCTAACTACAAGTTTGATTATTATAGATGACTACTAACTTGCATTTCTTCATTATCCTAAATAGCTTTCAAGGGCTGAAACTTTACAGTGCATTTTTAAATGAGCTGCATAGGCACAATACCTCAAACGAGTAGAAACATATACACAGTATAACAAAAATAACTCTAAATTCATGTCAATATACAAAAATCCATACCAGTATAAAATATTTGAGACTAGTGGTTGAGAGGCTGGATCACTGGGCCACCAGTTTTCGTTGGTATCTGGTCCCCTTGCTCTGAAAATACAAACTTTTAAAGGTAACATACATATCTGCAATAATACAAGTATAGACTGTATGTTGTACACAAGCCAGCCAAAGATGGCTTTTTGTTTTCTGTTTGAGCAGGTAACATATGTCACCTGTCTTGTAGTTTTTCTAGGTTTATTTCTTTATGTCTGCCGTCAGGATTTTCAGGATTTTCAAACCTGATCTCTTTAACCTTGAATGAATCCACAGCCTTTTGTTTTCCGTGGAAACAGAAGCATATCCTCTTCTCCATGCAATGTATTTTTTTACTTTCATTTTGAAGTTGACATTTTTAAAATTTATAGGTTGGTTTAATTGGCAGTTTCCATAATCCAGTGTCTCTCGGCAGTTATTGCTTGTTTATCAGCAAACAAAAAATTCAAAGACAGCACAATAACATACAGGATCCAGACTCCCTGTGTATTTCCCATCTCTACATGGCATATTCTTTTTTTATTACTTTCTTTAAAGACTTTACTCTGTTATTTTTAAACTATTTATTTATTTTTATCTCTCTCTATGTCCTTTTTCTTTTATTTCTTAAGTGTACACACATTGTTGAATACACTGTAACCTGTCTAGAGTTTTCCCTGTCTGGACCTGCATTACTGAGTCTATCTGTGAGTATCTGTAACCTTTTCTGTCTGCAGGAGATTTTTTGTTTGTTTGTTTGTTTGTTTGTTTTGTTTTGTTTTTCGAGACAGAGTTTCTCTTGGCTTTGGAGCCTGTCCTGGAACTAGCTCTTGTAGACCAGGCTGGCCTCAAACTCACAGAGACCCGCCTGCCTCTGCCTCCCGAGTGCTGGGATTAAAGGCGTGTGCCACCACCGCCCGGCTCTGCTGAAAATCTTAAACTGCAGCCCAGTGCTGTTGTTTTACTCTTTGCTCTTTGGGGGCTTGCCACCTACCTCCCAAATAAATTGGCGATTTATCTTAATTTATGACTGCCTGGCCCTAGCTTGGCTTGTTTCTAACCAGCTTTTCTTAAATTATCCTGTCTACTTTTTGCCTCTGGGCTTTTCCTTTCTCTGTACTATATACCTTTCTTTCCTTCCTATTCCGTGGATTTCTCGCTTCTATTTATTCTTTCTACCTGCCAGCTCCACCTATTTCTCTCTCCTGCCTAGCTATTGGTTGTTCAATTCTTTATTAGACCAATCATGTATTTTAGACAGGCAAAGTAACAGCTTTACTGAGTTAAACAAATGCAACATAAAAGAATATAATACATCTTTGCATCATTAAACAAATATTCCACAGTGTAAACAAATGTAACATATCTTGAACTAATATTCACAGCAATGAAGACTGAAATTAGCCCAGGTTTGGCTCCATTTTTGTGTGTTTGGAACCTTTTTTTTTTAAAGTTTTCTCAAGTCTTAAGTGGAAATATGTGACCATTGGGCACCATATGTAGGCAGATTTTTCTGTCCCTTCAGCCAGCTCCCAAATCATAACACAGACTTATTATTTATTATGAAACCTCAGCTGATAGGCTGATAGCTTAGGCTTGTTTCAAACTAGCTCTTTTTTTTGAGACAGGGTTTCTTTCTGTAGCCCTGGCTGTCCTGGAATTTACTTTGTAGAATAGGCTGGCCTCAACTCACTGAGATCTGCCTAATTCTGCCTTTCAAATGCTGGGATTGAAGGCATGAGCCACCACTGCCTGGCTCAAACTAGCTCTTACAATTTAAATTAACCCATATCTTTTAATCCACATTCTTTTAAGTGACTCGGTTACCTTTACTTTGTAATGCCCACACTGCTTGTTCTGTGTCCCCAGCATCTGTTCTTGATTATGCCCTTTCTCTTCCCAGTGTCCTCTCTGCCTCAAAAATCCTGCATAGCTATTTTATTAGACCAATTACAGTGACATTTTTTACAGTGTATCAAATATCTCACAACAGGTAGATTTGTAGCAACCAGTTTTTTGATAATCAATTTCACTATCGATTGATTTGGTTGATTTGCTCATTTACTTATACTTGCCCAGAAAGTTTTTGAGGCTTTGTTTTGTTTGAGACATTGTCTCCTGTAACCTCCATACTGGCCTGAAACTGACTACAGAACTGAGATTGACCTTGAGCTCCTGATCCTCCTGCTTCCACCTCCCAGGTGCTGGGTGCAGAGGGAAATTTCTGTCCCACCCAGTCCCACAGCCATTCAACACACAGAGGCTTATGTTAATATAAACTGTTTGGCCTGTTGTTCAGGCTTACTACTTACTACCTCTTACAACTTAAATTAACCCATAATTCTTATTTATATTTAGCCATATGGCTTGGTACCTTTTCTCAGTAAGGCATTCTCATCTTGCTTTCTCGCATCTGGTTGGTGACCTACTCTCTGCCTTTCTTCTTCCCAAATTTCTTCTAGTCTGGTTGCCCTGTCTATTCTTCCTGCCTGGCTTCTGGCCAATCAGTGTTTTATTAAAACCATTGTGAGTGACAGATCTTTGCTGTATATAAGAGCAGTATTCCACAACAGCTAGGATTATAGGTCTTCATCACCCTGTCCCTCCGTTTTTGTTTTGTTTGGGGGGGTGTTTGTTTTGATTTTTGTTTTGTTTTTTTTAGACAGGGTTTCTCCATGCAGCCTTGACTGTCCTGGAACTTGCTCTGTAGGCCAGGCTGGCTTGGTAATCACAGAGATCCACCTGCCTCTACCTACCAAGTTCTGCGATTAAAGGTGTATGCCTCCACTGTCCAGTTTAGTGTTTTTTGTTTGTTTGTTTGTTTGTTTTTAGACAGGTTTCCATATCACCCAGGCTGACTTTGAACTCAGCATGTAACTGAGACTGGCTTTGAATTTGGGCCTTTAACTTCTGGTTTTCCTTCTACCTCAAAATGCTGGTATAATGGATGTGCACCACTTAGGACTCTAAGTTTTTATTGTACCAAGAACTGTTCTAGGCACTGGTGTACGACCATGGACAAAGAATTTGTGTATAGTCTTGTTAGGGCACAGACTACTCATGATTACAGAGTTCTAAATGCTCTGAAAGAGAATAAACTGTGAGAACAGTAGAGGAACCACTGGAGAACATACGGTCAGGTGAGCTGTTTTTGTATAATGACCTGTGACCTGATAGATGTAAAAGAGCTGGCCTATGAACAGAAGACAGAGCAGATAGAACAGGGTGTGCCAGGGCCTTGATGGGAATGAGGCCAGCACCTGGATTGGAAGAGGACAGGATTAGGGAGGTGATATGAGGTGAAGTTGGGAGGACAGGATGGGCTCTGCAGATCTCTCGCAGACAGGGACGGACATCTGGATTTTGTTCTAAGAGTAGAAGGGATCTGACCAGAGGTTAAGATACAATCTTAGACTTTTTGATCACTGAGAGAAGTAGATCAGAGAAGACAAGAAAAGTAGCAAGACGAAGTGCTCAACTGAGTTGTTGGGGCTTGGAGGAAGGGAAGGAGAGGTTGAAAAAAAAACTACTCAATTTCTGTCTTGTGGGCTGTACAGATGTGAAAACGGTGAGGAATGAGACTAGACAGTGTGCATGTAGTCTGTGAGGAAGAGAGGAGAGTAAAATTCAGATAAGGGATCCAAACGATGCATCAAATGTGCTGGTAAAACCTATGATTTGTCCAAAGTGAATTAGCTCATTTACAGTGGTAAACTGAGGAACAGTTTGAGTCACATGATTGGTGGCCAGCTTTCTCATAAGTTGTACCAATACATAGAGTTTTTTTTTTAAAAGAGTAAAACAGCTGAGAATTTATTTATTTATTTATTTATTATGTATACAATATTCTGTCTGTGTGTATTTCTGCAGGCCAGAAGAGGGCACCAGACCCCACCACAGATGGTTGTGAGCCACCATGTGGCTGCTGGGAGTCGAACTCGGGACCTTTGGAAGAGCAGGCAATGCTCTTAACCTCCGAGCCATCTCTCCAGCCCCCTGAGAATTTTTTTTAATTTTTTAATTTTTTTTATTTTATGTGCATTGATGTGAAGGTGTCAGATTCCCTGGAACTGGATTTTCAGACAGTTGTGAGCTGCCATGTGAGTGCTGGGAATTGAACCCCGGTCCTCTGGAAGAGCAGTCAGTGCTCTTAACTGCTGAGCCATCTCTCTAGCCCCTAGCTGAGAATTCTTCAGCAGTAAATTTCTGTAGTACAAGGCATGGTAAGCGTGAGGACACTGCTCAGACCAGGGCTCTCTGAGGGAGCTGGGCTCAGTGTAGGTGAAGATTCATATCTGTCTCCAATTTTTTTTTGCTACATTTTTTTCTCTATGTAGTCCTGGTTGTCCTAGAACTCACTATGTGACCAGGCTGGCCTCAAATCAAGAGATTCTCCTCCATCTGCTTCCCAAATGCTGGGATTAAAGGCCTGTGTCACCCTGCCTGGCTCTCTCCTTTTAAAATTTTTACTTTATTTTATTTGAGGTGTTTGTGTATATATAGGTGTGCATGTGGAAGTCAGAGGACAACCTTCCATAGTTGACACTCTCCTTCCACCAGGAGTCCCAGGGTCAAACTCAGGTCACCATGCTTGTACAGCAAGCACTTACATCCACTTAGCTATCTCTTGGGTCCTAATTACATTTTCTTCTGATAAATGTGCTAGTGAGCTCTCTGTCACTATAACAAAATACCTTAAGTAGCATGTTTTATGAAGAACCAAGGGTTTCTCCTCTATCTTTTTCTTCTGGTTCAGCGTCTTTGAGTATTGGGGTTACAGTCATCAGCCACTACTACCCCCCATTTTGCAGATCCCACTCGACAGTTGAGTTGCTTTGGGGCCTGCAGAGAGGAAGTACATCATAGTGGAAGTAAGTGGAAGAGGGCATCTGTTTGCTGTAGTACCAGGAAGCAGATGAAAGAGAGAGTCCAGGTCCCCCTAGGCGACTGGAAGACTCTCCTTTGGGCTCTCTCAAAGGTTCCACCACTTCACAGTAACACTGTTTGTTTTTTCTAAACATATTAATATTTATTCTTTAAGAATTTCATACATGTATACAATAAATCACGATTATATTCACTACTACTCATTCAACTCTTCCAGTAATCTCCCCATGGCCTCTCTCAACTTTGTATCTTTTTTCTTTCTTTCTTTTTAGTAACTCACTGAATTTGACTAGTGCTGCTCATATGTGTATTGACCGGGGCCATCCATTGGAGCATGGTCAACCTACCAGGGCTCAGACCCCCAAAGAAAACTAACTCTTCTTCCCTTAACAGTCAACAGCTATGCTTAGTAGATCCTCAGATGGGTGGGGGCTCATGTGCCCCTCCCACGTCCATTTTGGAATGTTGGTTGGCTTGATCTTATACAGGTCTTGTGCAGTCAGCCATACTGTTGTAAATTCATGAGTCCAGTGGTCCTGTCATGTCACCTTAGTCCTACCTGACTTCTGGCTTTTTTCTGCTCCTACTTCTAAGATGTTCCCTGAGCCTTGGGGGTGTGGGAGAGAAGGGTATGTGATGCAGATGTCCTGTGCATGGCGGAGCACCTGACCAGTTGTGAGTCTCTGTATTAACCACTACTCACTGTACTACTCTGATGAGGACCGAGAGTCGTACTAACCTGCGGGATGCAGATCCTTAAAGGTAATTTGACACTGTATCCGTTTAGCAAAGTAACACTAGTAGGTTCTCCCCTAGGGCAGTTCCCGGCTACAGGTTCTTGGCTGGATTTATAATATCAGGCATCAGTTTCTTCCCTGAGGCCTTAAATTCAACCAGAAGGTGGTTGACTACTGCCACAATTCTCCTTCAGTTTGCACCCAAGGCGTGTCTTGCTAGGTCACTGTTACTGCAGCTCACAGGGCTCATAGCTGTTGTTGATGA
Organism: Arvicola amphibius; assembly: GCF_903992535.2. NCBI lineage: Eukaryota > Metazoa > Chordata > Mammalia > Rodentia > Cricetidae > Arvicola > Arvicola amphibius. Next base: position 176,047,325 of record NC_052049.1, read on the forward strand.
CCCCCACTCCCCAGCAGCCTACCAGGGAGGAAATGCCTAGGTCAGTACCAGCTTGATTTCTCCATGTCCGGTGACCACAGTATGTGGTGACTTCCAGAGAAGGGTTTACATCAAGTTCTGATAAGCAGCCAAGAGCAATACAATAGCCTGGCACCCACCCTTCCTCTGAACAACAAGGGGGAAGTATTCTATATCTGGGACTGAGCTTTTTAAAAATTTTTAGTAGTTTTTTGGTTTTGTTTTGAGACAGGGTTTCTCTGTGTAGATCTGACTGTCTTGGAACTAGCTCTGTTGGCTGGCCTCAAACTCAGAGGTCTGCCCACCCATGTTTCCAAGTGCTGGTATTAAAGGTGTATGCCGCCACCACCAGGTAGGACTGAGCTTTTAATTTGGCAATTTATGTTTCTCTGTGTGTTTAAACTCATTGTGTATTTCAGGCTGACCATAACTCCTAGCATTTCATTCCCTGTATCAGTCTCTTGAGGGCTGGGATTTTAGGAGTGAGCCACCATGCCTAACAGCTTTTTAACTTTAAAGAGAAAGTTTTTTTAAACAAATTATATATATGGTGTGTATGTATTTGTATGTGTGTGTAAGTCAGAAGATAACTTATGGAAATAAATTCTCTCCTATGCTGTGGGTTCTGGGGATTGAACCTAGGTTTTCAGGCTTGGTGATAAGGAATTTTACCTATTGAGCCTCTTTGCTTGAAGGGAGGAGAGGGAAAGGAGCAATATAATTTTATTTTTTTTGTTAATTTAAAAATATATTTAAAAGCTGGGTGGTGGTGGTGCATGCCTTTAATCCCAGCACTTGGAAGGCAGAGATACATGGATTTCTGTGAGTTCAAGGCCAACCTGGTCTACAGAGCAAGTTCCAGGACAGGCACCGAAGCTACAGAGAAAGACTGTCTTGAAAAAAAAAAGGCGTATGTGTACACACACACACACACACACAGAGAGAGAGAGAGAGAGAGAGAGAGAGAGAGAGAGAGAGAGAGAGAGAACTTTAATTAAAAAATGTATAAAGAGGGGCTGGTGAGCTGGGCGGTGGTGGCGCACGCCTTTAATCCCAGCACTCGGGAGGCAGAGGCAGGCGGATCTCTGTGAGTTCGAGACCAGCCTGGTCTACAAGAGCTAGTTCCAGGACAGGCTCCAAAGCTACAGAGAAACCCTGTCTCAAAAAAAAAAAAAAAAAAAAAAGAGGGGCTGGTGAGATGGCTCAGAGGTTAAGAGCATTGCCTGCTCTTCCAGAGGTCCTGAGTTCAATTCCCAGCAACCACATGGTGGCTCACAGCCATCTGTAATGAGATCTGGTGCCCCTTCTGGCCAGAAATCATACAGACAGACAGAACACTGTATACATAATAAATAAATAAATCTTTTAAAAAAATGTATAAAGAGAGAGTCTGACTACAAAATCTTTGGCCTACAGTTTGTCGTGCCTACAAGACTCTGGGGCAATGGGTGGGGCAAAACTGTGAGAGTGGCCAACCCATGACTGCCTTACTTATGGCCCACACCATGAGAGGGAGCCCATACCTGACACTACCTGAATGGCCAGGAACCAGAGCAGGACAGCCCAGAGACCCAGGATAGAACCAAACATGAAAGTCAATGAAATGATCCCTAATAATATTCTCCTAATCAGGTCGCTAGCCTGATTATCGACAGGGGCATCATCATCAAGTAACCAGTGGGAACAGATGCAGAGACTCACAGCTAAACAGTAGGCAGAGCCAGGGAATCCCACAGAAGGGGAGGAAGGATTATAGGAGCCAGAGGGGTTGATACCTTGAGAACACAGACCACAGAATCAACTAAGCAGGAATCATAGGGACTCACAGAACTGATGTGATAGACATGGCCCCCACATGGGTCTAAACTAGCTCCTCTGCACATACCTTATGGTTGTGTAGCTTGGTGTTCTTGTGGGACTCCCAACAATGGGAGTGGGAGTGTCTCTGACCCTTTTGCCTGCTGTTGGGACCCCTTTCCTCCTGTGTTGCCATGTGTAGCCGTGATATGAGCATTTGTGCCCAGTCTTTTTTGTTTGTTTTTGTTTTTCGAGACAGGGTTTCTCTGTAGTTTTGGAGCCTGTCCTGGAACTCATGCTGTAGACCAGGCTGGACTCAAACTCACAGAGATCTGCCTGCCTCTGCCTCCCGAGTACTGGGATTAAAGGCGTGCGCCACCACCGCCTGGCTTTTGTGCCCAGTCTTATTGTGTCCTGTTAGGCCGTGTTCTGTGGCTATCCCTGGGAGACCTCTTTTTTGGTTTTTCAAGACAGAATTTCTCTGTGTAACAGTTCTGGCTGTCCTGGAACTACTCTTGTAGACCAGGTGTGCCTCAAACTCACAGAGATCCACCTCCCGAGTGCTGGGATTAAAGGCATGCACCACCAACACCCAGCTTTTTAAAAAAAAAATTTAAATAAGGGAAACAGGTGGAGTTGATCTGGAAAGGGGAAGTAGGAGGAGTGAGAGGAGTTGAGGGAGGGGAAACTGAAGTATGGATGTAATGTATAAGAGAAGAATAAAAGTTTGGAAAAAAAAGGAGAGAAAGAGGCTTAAGCCAGGCAATGGTGGCACTCACTGATGCCAACACTCAGGAGGCAGAGGCAAGCAGAGTTTAAGGCCAGCCTGGTCTATAGAGTGAGTTCTAGGACAACCAGGGCTTCACAGAGAGAAACACTGTCTCAAAAAGCCAAAAAACAAACAAAGAAAGAAAAGAGAGTGAGTCTGTCATCTGACGAATCTTCAGATGTCTGTCATCTGGTTTAAGGACTGGCAGTGCAGCCTGTGAGATAGATTTAGCTTTTTATCTTAAGGTTCTGTTAGAGTGGAGTCATGTTCATTTGGTTACATATCGCCTGTTTTCCTGGGACACTGTAAGAATTGAATAGTTGTAACATAGAGTGTACATCTCATAAAGTCTAATTTTTTAAACTTAAAAACATTTTTCAAAGATTTATTTACTCATGTATTTTATGTACATGAGTGTTTTGTCTTCATGTACATCTGCATGCCAGAAGAGGGCATGAGCTCCCATGGGACTACAGTTATAGATGGTTGTGGGTGCTGGGAATTGAACTCAAAACTTCTGCAAGAGCAGCCAGTGCTCTTAACTGCTGAGCCATCTCTCCAGCCCCACAAAGTTATTTATTTTTGTGCTGTGAACTAAGTTCAGGGCCTTCCTTGCACAAGCTAAGCAACGTTTTGAATTTATTTGTACTCTAAGGCAAAAAAAAAAAAAAAGCCTTTTTTCTAACTGGCACTTTGTTGAAAAGTATGGTAACTTTTCATTTAGATTGGACGGCTCAGTGGTTAAAAGCACTGACTGCTCTTCCAGAGGTCCTGAGTTCAATTCCCAGCAACCACGTGGTGGCTCACAACCTTCTGTAATGAGATCTGGCACCCTCTTCTGGCATGCGGGCATACATGGAGGCAGAATGTTGTATACATAATAAATAAATAAAATCTTTAAAAAAATATGATTTTGACAGACTGGTTATATCTTGTCTTTAAACTCACTCACTTATTCCTGGCTGATCTGGTACTTGCTATGTAGACCACACTGGTCTTGAACTCAGAAAGATTCACCTATATCTGCCTCTCAAGTGCTCAATTAAAGGTTGAGCCACCATGTCAGGCCAATCAACCTTATTTTTAATGATTAAACTGTATATCCTTTCAACATTGTAGAGAATATTCTCATAACTAAACCTGTACGTCTCTTTTTTGTCTTGGTCTAAATTATTAGAAATAGTTCTTTTTGAGACAGTCTCTGTAGCCAAAGATAGCCGTGGACTCAGGGAACTCTCCCTTCCTTGGCCACCAGAGCACTAGGAGTAAAGTCATGGACTGGTCCACCTGGCTTGACATGTATGTTCTCTCTCTTTCCCTCCCTCCCTCTCTCTCTCCCTCTCCCTCTCCCTCTCCCTCTCTCTCTCTCTCCGTCCCTCTCTCTCTCCCTCTCCCTCTCCCTTCCCCCCTCTTGTGCTAGGGTTCAAATCAAGGGCCCATAGAGTGCTATACTATTGATACTGTTGCCCTTGTCCCCTGTATAGCTCTGCCTGGCTTGGAACTCCATGATTAGTTAGGCCTTGAACTTGAAATCCTCCTGCCTCTACCTCTGAGTGCTGGGATTACAGGCATGATCCACTTGTACTTGGCTTGTTATACTTTATTGTTTTGTTTTAATCTTTTGGAAAAAGGGTTTCACTATATAGCCCAGGCTAGGCTGGAATTCTGCTATGTAGCCGGGCTGGAACTTGAACTCTCAATCTTCCTGCTTCTGCATCCGGAAGACATGCTTTTCTTAAGTAGGTGTTAAGACATTGCAACTACAGAGGCAGGCATCTCCCCTGGTTTCTTTTTTTTGTTCTCTCTCTCTCTCTCTCTCTCTCTCTCTCTCTCTCTCTCTCTCTCTCACACACACACACACACACACACACACACACACACACACACACACACACACAACTTTTGGACCTCAGCAGGATCAAAGATTTTTTTTAATACTTTATTTTATTTTTATTTCTTTGTTGTTTTGCCTGCATGTATGTCTGTGTGAGGTTGTCAGATCTTGGAGTTACAGACAGTTGTGAGCTGCCATGTGGGTGCTGGGAATTGAACCCAGGTCCTCTGGAAGAGCAGCCATTGCTTTTAACCACTGAGACGTTGCTTCAGCCACTAGTGAATACTCTTGGAATACACAGAAAATCAGAAATTTAAACTTGAAAACTGGGTGTGGGACACAAGCCTTTAATCCCAGTGGGGGTGGGAGGGCAGAGGCCATCAGAACTCTGAGTTTGAGCACAACCAGGGCTTTGTAGAGAGACCCTGTCTCAAAACACTAAAACGGGCCAGGCATGGTGGTGTGCGCCTTTAATCCCAGCACTCAGTACGGGAGGCAGAGGCAGGCGGATCTAAGTTTGAGGACAGCCTGGTCTAGGACAGCTAGGGCTACACAGAGAAACCCTGTGTTGAAAAATGAAAAAAAAAGTAAAGTTTTTAAAAATCCTGTGAGCCAAGCACAGTGGCATGAGGTCTGTAGTCACAGCACTCAGAAGGCGGAGGCAGGAAGGTGGAGAATCCAAGGTCAGTCTGGGATTCCTAGGGAGGCCCTGTCTTGGAAAAAAATGATGGAAATGTTTTCATGGATGTAGACTGTAGACAAGATTATTCCAGAACATATTAATGTTTGGAGGCAAACAAGCTAGAATAGCGAAAAGATTTTTTTTTTAAGCAAAAAGAGGTAAACAAAGGCAAGGAAGATCAAGAGTTCAAGGCCTGTTTAAGTTATAGAGCAAGATACTGCCTCAGATAAAACTACGGCGTGGTAGAGTCCTTTGCCTGGTATGACCAAGGCCCTAGATTCAAGTCCAGCTCTGCCAAAGTAGACAAGAGTATGACATGAAGATTTGAAAATTGCACATACCTTTAATCCCTGCACTTGGGAGACAGAGGCTGGTTTCTCATGAATTGCAGGCCAACATGGTCTACCAGCCCAGCCAAGGCAATACACTGAGATCCTGTCTCAAAAAATGAACAAACAAAAAAATTTGATAGTTATGGTAACCAACAATAAATCACTGAAAAGAGTAGGGAATTCATAAGTAGATGCATGAATAGCCAATTTGTGTGTGTGTAGGGGGAGGGGTGGGAATGACATACAGCTATATTACTCAGGCTGTTCTGGAACTTAGAAACTCAAGAAATCTTGCTTCTCCTTCATAAAAACTGAGATTTCAGATATGTGCCCATACACCCAACTAACCAATTGCTTTGTGTGTGCATGGTCAAGTATTTATTTCTCTAGATTTTTTTCCTTTTTTATTAAGAATCTTTTTTTATTATAATATTTTCTTATTTTACATAGCTATCCCCGTTCCCACTCCCTCTTTTCCTCCTCCCCTCTCCTCCCCCCATTCACTCCTCAGAGAGGGTAAGGCTTCCCATGGGGAGTCAATAAAGTCTGACACTTCACTTTGAGGCAAGACCAAGGCATTTTCCCCTATATCTAGGCTGAACAAGGTATCCTTCCAAAGAGAATGTGCTCCTAGATATCAGTTCAAGCACTAGGAATAAATCCTGGTCCACTGACAGTGGCCCCACAGACTGCCCAAGCCTCACAACTGTCCCCCACATTTAGTGGGCCTAGTTTGGTCCTGTGCAGGTTCCCCTCCTATAAGTCCAGAGTCAGTGAGCTCTCACTAGCTCAGGTCAGCGTTTCTGTGGGTATCACCATCATGGTCTTGACCCCTTTGCTCATATTATTGCTCCTCCCTCTATTGGGCTAGTCTCTGGTAGCTTGGCCCAGTGCTTTGCTGTAGATTCTCTGTCTGCCTCCATCAGCTGCTGGATGAAGACCAATTGCTTTTTTTTTTTTTTTTTTTTTTTTAAATCAGAGGTGCCAAGTCAATTCAGTGGAAGAAGAGGAAGTCTTCTTCAGATGGTGGTAAAGCAAATGCTATCCTTGGTGCGAGAGTGGGTTAAGGAGGTAGGGGAGAGAGAGAGAAAGAGTGAATGAACCTAAGCTTACATTTTACAAAATGAACTCAGATGGACCACAGATTTAATGTAAAACAATACAAATTTTAGGAGAAAATCACATTATAATCAAGTAGTACCACTTTTAAAAATTAATGTACCCAAAGAATTAAATTCAGTTTTTTTAATTTTTGCCTTTTATTTTTATTTTTTTTAAACATCTTTTTATTAAAAATTTCCATCTCCTCCCCTCCTCCTCCCCTTTCCCTCCCCTCCCTTCTACCCATACCCCCACTCGGCCCCTCTCCAAGCCAAAGAGCCATCAGGGTTCCCTTCACTATGTTAAGTCCAAGGTCCTCCCAGCTCCTCCTAAGTCCAGGAAGGTGAGCAACCAAACTGACAAGGCTCACAGTGAGCCCATCCATGCTGTAGAGTTCATGCTCATCGCCGTTGTCCTTGGTTTCTCAGTCCTCCTCCACCGTCAGCCACATTCAGAGAGTCCAGTTTGGTTCCCTGTTCCATCTGTCCCATTCCAACTGGACTTGGTGGTCTCCCGTTAGATCTGTCCCACCGTCTCAATGGGTAAACGCACTCCTCACGGTCCTGACTTCCTTGCTCATGATCTCCCTCCTTTTGCTCCTCATCAGGACCTTGGGAGCTCAATCCGGTGCTCCTATGTGGGGCTCTGTCATTTTCTCCATCCAATGCCAGGTGAAGGTTCTATGGTGATATGCAAGATATTCATGAGTATGGCAATAGGATTTGGACATTTCTGCATACACGATCTGGGCAGTGGTGGTGCACATCTTTAAGCCTAGCACTTAGGAGGCAGAGGCAGGTGGATCTCTGTTGTCTTGAAAAACCAAAAAACAGGAAAAAAAAAAGCCTACAAGAATGTTTATTAGTAGTACTAGTCACAGCTGGGGTGGAGGGGCGGGAACTACCCGATATTTCTCAACTAATGAATGGATAAGCAGTGTGACATATGCATTTAGTGATTCAACTGTAAAACTGGACTGATAACTTCTGCAGCCTCAAAAATATATCATGGAAGAAGCCATTCACAGAGGCCAGAGTGGGTTGGTGGATGTCAGGACGGAAGTGGCAACATACGGTTTTTCTTAAGAATGATGGAATGTTCTAGACGTAGGTAGTGGTAATGGTTGGCAGGTAGACCAGCAAAGTTCATTTCTGTGAGCACTTTAAATGGTGGGTGATTTTGTTTTTTATAGTATATGATTTTTTTTTTTCAGGCAGGTTCTCAATGTATAGCCCCAGTTACCTGGAATTTGTTGTATGGACGAGGCTAATCTTTAAATTTTAGCAATCCTCTTGCATCTTTCCAAATTCTGGGATTACAGGCATAAGCCATTGTGCCTGCCTTAATATTTTTTTTTTTAAAAATTCAACAATTTAAAAATAAAATGATTAGAAAATGAGACATTAGGCTGGAGAGACAGCCAGTGATTATAGTACACACTGCTCTTGCAGAGGACCCAGCTTCAGTCCCCAGAACCCACATGACACCTCAAAAGTGCTGGTAACTCCAGATCCAGGGGATCCGAAGCCTCTGACCTCATGTGCACATATCCTCAGACACACATAAACGCATGATTAAAAATAAGTCTTTACCTCCCACCCCCCAAAAATAGAAAGGGAGCCAGGTGGTGGTGGCACATGCCTTTAATCCTAGCACTTGGGACGCAGAGACAGGTGGATCTCTGTGAGTTCGAGGCCAGTCTGGTCTACAGAGCAAGTTCCAGTACAGGCTCCAAAGCTATAGAGAAACCCTGTCTCGAAAAAAAAATCAGAAAAAAAGAAAAAGGTAAAGGAAATGAGACATCTCCTAGAAGACAGAATGCATACTGGAGGTGAATTAAATGCATGAAAAATTGGTCAGTGTTACCTAAAATGATCTGTGAATCTGTTATTGTAATATGGCAATATTTTGCCAATTTTTTTTATTTTTTTGGCCTGAGGGTTAAGACGAGGTCTCGGTCTTGGTCTTGATCTTGTTATGTAGCCAAGGCTAGTCTTGGATTCCTGATCCTGCTGCCTCCACTTCTCAAGTGCTTTGAGTTACAGGTGTATGCCTCCATATCGGGTTTACGTTTCCCCTTTTGGCAGTACTGGTAATAGAGCCTATAGCATCATGTGTAGGAGGCAAGTGCTCTACCACAGAGCTATAGCCCTAATCCCCGTTTAGCAGTTTCTCAGAAATCTTATGCTATACATCCCAGCATGCAGGCGGAGGCTGCTTGTTTGTTTTCTGGCTGTCCAGACCTGAAATAATCACACAGCAACGGTATTAATTAAAACATTGCTCAAAAACATAAAGCAAAGAAAACCAGCCTACAAATCACAATCCCAGAGAACCTAGACAACAATGAGGACCCTAAGAGAGACATACATAGATCTAATCTACATGGGAAGTAGAAAAAGACAAGATCTCCTAAGTCAGTTGGGAGAATGGAGACCATGGGAGAGGGTTGAAGGGGAGGGGAGCAGATAGGAGAGCCGAGAAAAATGTAGAGTGCAATAAAAATCAATAAAATAAAAAAACCCCAAAATATTGCTTGGCCTATTAGCTCAGGCTTTTTATTAACTAACTCTTGTATCTCAAATTAACTCATTCCTATTTTGTATTTTACCGTGAGGTTAGTGGTTTACCAGTAAGGTTCCGGCGGCATCTTTCTCCTTTGGCAGCTGCTGGTGTCTCTCTGACTCTGCCTACTTTCTCTCTATATCTCTGTTGAGTTTCCTACCTGGCTTTTACTCTGCTAAGCCACAGGCTGAAACAGCTTCTTTATAACTGATGGTAATAAAACATATTCCTAGCATACAGAGGGCAATCCCACATCATTAGCATTCTTACTTCTAGTCATTTATTTCAGAAAATGGTCAAAAGAAATGAGACATTCTAGAAGAGGATAGCAAATGAACTGCTTAATAAGTTAGACTGTGCAGATGCTTTCCCCCCAGCCTTCTGTGTTTGCAGTCTCATTTGAGATGAGTTAGGTCATGGGCACTTAAACTATACTGCTATTCGGTCTCCTCTGCTCACACACTTGTTCCTTTCCTTGATGCTTTTTATCCTATGAGCTCCTTAGGGCAACTTGGTCTGGGCTCATCCTCTCCTAGGCCTCCTGGGAGGTTCTCCTGGGCTAGCAATGTTTTTCTTTACATGTAAAACTCTAATTTGGGCTTCTGATAACAGGCTCTTTCGGGTTTTTTTTTTTTTTTTTTTTGCTATGTAGATGGTCTTCCCAAAAAGCAGGGGCAGAATTGCTTATGGTTTTTTTGTTGTTTTGTTTTGTTTTTCAAAAAATGGTTTCTCTGTGTAACTCTGGCTGTCCTGGAACTCACTCTGTAGACCAGGCTGGCCTCGAACTCAAGAGATCTATCTGCCACTGCCTCCTGAGTGCTGGGATTAAAGGTTTGTGTCTCCATGCTCAGATTTTTTTTGCCTATATTTTTTATGTAATAAGTCTACTTGGGCCTCCAGGACAAGACTGTCTCTTTAAATACAGGGAGAAGGGCTGTAGATTTTGATCTGAAGCAACCTGTAACTCTGGGGCAATGTAGGAAAAACAGGTTATTGGTTCAGGTTGGGTAAATTTTGCTTTTGAATAGCTCTGCGTTAGAATGTTCACTGTGTAGCAGAGATGTGCAGTGTCTCCTCTTCCTCTAGGTTCAGGTATAATTATAATTTGGACTTGTTTTCCAGATACTCTGCAGATGAACAATTAGTGTAGGTGATCAGTGAAAGTTGAGAGTGTTGTATTGCTGCAGAATGGAAATGAGTATTAGCTTTAATGTTCACCTCATGTTACTCTAACTGTAAAAAAGCTGGACTGCAGAGAGGATCCCTGTCCTGTGTACAAGATCTGTGTACAGAGAGGCCAGGGAAGGAGATAAGGATTAAAAATAGAGTTTCCTGGAGGATTTGGCCTTGAAAAACTTTTAAGGGAAGAGATTTGGGCAGCTAGTTAAGATGGTCTGTCTCCAGGGACCCTCTTGCTAGTGTGTCTCTGGCAGGTGTACTTCTTTGTGTTGCTCTGTCTTGGGGGCAGGAGGGAATGTAGGGGGATGCCGGTCATGGGTCTCTGTATGTACCCCACTGTTGGAGGCTTCATTGATCTGTCTTCTGAGGGTGAACACTTGACTAGTGGAGCTGTTGTGAGCCCTTTTGCACCTGTATCAACAGCATTCAGCAGCTGCCTCTGTTCACTCCCCAGTAAACAGACCTGCAGAGACTGCCTTGTACCCTCAGAGGTTCCTAGACTGGAGAAGTGCTGGGCACCTTAAGTCTAGTACTTCTAGGAAGGTAAAAGGAGTGGTGACCATTCCTTTGATTTTTGTGAATTTGTTAATATATGTCTCCTTTCTGATTTCTGGTCTTGACACTTGAGGAGTCCTCTTTACAGCCTGGGTTGTCGTCAGTGAGCTTATTCAAGCCAGGACACATGTCTGAGCAAGTTTCCAGTAGCACAGACCAAGGACACAGCAACATGAACAGAAGTGAATTGAAACTTGAATTCCACTAGAGAACTATACCAAGAAGAGAATCCTAGATCCTTTAGCTTCTATAATAGCTTCCTATTTTATTTGATTGGTTTAAGATTGGCAGCAAATAACAGAAATTAACTTAAACTAAGTTAGTACAAGAAAAAGGATTTATGGGAAGGATATGGGATGACACAGATTGGAAAAAAAAGTTGATGAGCCAGTCTTCAGAAAGGACTTGGGCCAAAACAGCCTGGGGATCTTGGGAACAAACCTCTGTGGGGTGAATAAACACCGCCAGTAATAGCCAGTTCTTCCTCCATTCTGTTCAGAGGCCAGTGTCCAGGCAGTGAGGCCCAGCTGGTATGACCTGACTCAAGCCGGTGCACTTTGACTGATAACCAAGCCTGTGGACCTTGTAGGAGCCAGTGAGTCCCAATGGGCTGCTGTTACTTTAAAAAGGAGACAGCTGGCAGCAGGCGGTAACAGTAGGATTCATCTGCCCTCGGCTCCTAAGGAACAACTGTGGGACCAAGAACAGAGGCTGCAACCTAACACTGCTGCCTTTGAGTAAGTGTTGTGTGGTGACTGCTATTCAAGGTCTGAAGCTTTGTGTTGTTGTTGTTGTTGTTGTTGAGGACAGACAATACTGAACAGTCTTTATTAGTAGTCATTGTGTGCTCAGGAATGTGTTTGGGGGTTGTACATTTCTTTGCCAAGGTTTCCCTAAGGATTCTCTCAGTCTGGCCTGTACACAGAAGAGAATGTTCAGAGCACCCGTTTGACAAAGCATCTGCCTCTGGGGAGCTGGGATGTGTGCGGCTCAGTAGTAGAGCATTTGCTGAGTCTTTGTTTGCTGGGTTTGATCCTTAGCATCTGCAAAACCAAAACAAAACCCCTAATATGAACAAAGGCTTGCCTGGCTAGCAGGCGAGCATGGCTGAGTGTTTAGAGCTGCAGGACCTTCCACAGCTCTGTTGTTTATGACCCAGTGACCTGTGATACCTGACATTCATCAACCAAAAAAGCCACCTGAAACAGTTGCTCCAAGCTCATTGTCTCATACCAGTGAAATAAAGGAGGTAGACTGTTGAGGGAGTTTGCAAAGCAGAAACAGGCTTTAACAATTATTACAGAAAAGTACAAAGTTGGGGAAATGTGAGAAATTAAGCAAAAGCAATAGAAACTCCTGAAAGAGAGAAGGGTTTTCAAGAGAAGAAGCCACTGAATTTTGTAGTTTAGAGGTTTTATCGGGTAATGGCAAAGACTAGATGAAGACCAAGGTAACTGCTGTGAGATTGGTTAGTTCTCTGTGTTACTGTGCTTGGAGCCAGTGGAGGGGTCCACAGGATCTATGCATGTCCCCCTGGCCCAACCAGGGAGATGAACTGTCATGCACTGTTGATGTGCAGTTCTCTGAGTTACGAGTGGTTGAAGCCCCCCTCTACCCATCTCCAGGTTTGTTAGTCATTGACCTTGACATTAGTCTCTTGGCTGCTGTTATAGCCCTGCAACCTTGCAGATGTCCAAGTGCTGTTAATTATACTAGGCTGTGTTTTCACATTTAGACAATCAGCCTGTAGCATGACCACAGCAGAGTGTTCCCTCTCTCCAGCCACCATTTGTAGCTGCAGTCTTTCTTCGTTGCCTCATGTTAGCTCCGTGTCTATGGGGTGCTCTGAGGTGCTCTTCCAGGCAGGAACTTCTCGTTAGAACCCATCCTTACAGTTCAGTCTGTTAGGATTTGCCGCGTTAGAGGGAAGGCTAAGAGAAAGTATAATGGTGTCTCACGTATGTTTCTCAATTGCTTCTGCCAGGCGTGGGTAGAGAGCTGGCTACAAGCCCCATCCCTCCTCTTATCTGACTAGCTTGGTTTTCTCATTCCCAGCTATAAAACCCACTTACTCACCTTCCTTAGTGTTCCAGGCCTTGCTATGCTAATAATCCCCTCCCCTTTTCCACCCTAGACAGGCAGGGTTTTTCTGTAGTTTTGGAGCTTGTCCTGGGACTAGCTCTTGTAGACCAGACTGACCTCAAACTCACAGAGATCCATCCACCTGCCTCTACCTCCTGAGTGCTGGGATTAAGGGTTTGCGCCACAGCCATCTACCTTCTAACCCCTAATCTTTTAAACCCTAACCTCTATTCTTACTGCAATATACATGAGCAGCTTAGAGTTTTTACCATGGAGAGCTAGCTCTTGTATCAAAAGAGCAGCTTATAGTCACTTAAAAAGGTACCAAGGTTGTTGTGTGTGCATGTGATTATATGGAGACTCATTCTCCAGACCCTACATATCCTGAAACTAGTCCCTAGCCACATAACTGCCACCTCCCATTGGCAGTCTGGTGTGCAGGACCAAGTATTTAATGTCTTATTTTATTTTATTTTATTGTATGTGCATGTATGTCTGCATGAGTATCATATATGGGTGCATGAGTGCATGTATGCCGTATCCCACTTAACTGGAGTTACAGACAGGTGTGAACTGCTATATCATGTTGGAAATTGAACCCAGGTCCTCTAGGAGAGCAGTCAGTGCTCTTAACCACTAAACGGTCTCTCCAGCCCCCAAATACTTAATGTTAATTTGCTTTTCTCCCTTTTGGTTAGGTACCTGCAGATGATGTTCATTGTCATTGGTACGCAACATCTTCCGGGCTGATCCATGGTCACTCTCCGGGATGGCAACAAGGTGACTTAGCTGAGGATGACCCTGACTGAAAGGCTGCGTGAGAAGATATCTCAGGCCTTCTACCACCATGGGCTGCTCTGTGCCTCCTATCCCATCCCCATCATCCTCTTCACAGGCCTCTGCATCTTAGCCTGCTGGTATGTTCCTGATTTGCCCTCTGTGTGGTAGAGCAGTGTCATGTGACAATAGACTTCACTAAACCTAACTGATGGAGCTCTTGGACCCTGTATATTCTTACATAGTGGGAATTAATAAGGATACTCATTGAGGCTGCATATTTGAGAGTTCTGGGGGAAATTTGTAATGGCTAATAAGACAACTTTTTTTTTTAAAGAAACTAGTCCATGTTGGTCTGACAGAGTGATAGCCCAGATTTGTTCACAACACCAGTGATGATTTTCTCTTTCTAAGAAGCATCAGGGTAGTTGAAGGGCATAATCTTTCATTTTTCTTTCCTAGCAGTAGCAGCTTCCTTTAGTGTTAGTTGGTAGCAGGAGCCTTCCGCACTGCATGGTGAAGAGCTCACTGGGTACCATCTACAAGCTGACTTCTGTACACTTGTCACTTCCTCATGCTGTGGGGAGCCTTCTTCTGATCCCTTGGGGCCTGCTGTGTTGTCAGGGTCTGTTCTTAAAGCCATGGATGCTGTGTTTCTTGCCTGTTTTTCACAGGCCTCATAGAAGCCTGAAGGCTATGACTTTGTAAATGAGGGTCTTGATGTCAGCTTGACACTGTCAGCCATGTAAAGAGCCCATCTTACTACCGTTTTGTCTAGAGAGAATTCTGTTGTCCAGGCTGGGGCGTAGCTTTTTGCTTGGCATGCTTAAAGCTCTAAGTTCAACTGCTAGCTCCAAAAGGAAAAAAAAAAAAGTTTTCTTGATTCACTGTGTACAATGCTGTGCTAGAACTAGTCTGGCTCAGGGCTGAACCTCCTGTTCAGATCTACTGTAAATGATCCCAGACTCTCCCCAATCCACAATAAGAAGGATGAGTATCATTCATTGAGCGTTTCCTGCCTAGTGCCATGTTAGTGATTCAGAAATATAGTTAAACTTCTCATCTGTCTTCACAGTGCTTAGGAAATGGTCCTGTTGCACTTTCATCCCACAAGGTGGGTAGGAGTGTAGTGATGCTGGTTCCTACCACTGCCAAAGAGGGAAACTGGGCCGTGAGAATGGTGGTGCCCACTCCTGTGGCCTCTTATCCGACTTTTCATCCTAGCTCAGTGTATATTGGTGTTTAAAATCTACCGAACTGTATGGCTTATGATAAAATACTAACAGTGACACACTCTACATGATGAATTAGGAGTATGGTGAAAACCTAACTATATTTAAAAAAAAATCTCTGTTAATGAGTCTGTCTCTTTCTCTTTAGCGGTCTACTTTCCTAGACCTGGTTTATCAAGTATGGCAGGGGTTCTCAAACATGAAGTAGCACCAGAACCATATGGAAGGCAGGTTAAACACAGATGGGTGGGCTTTCATTTGCCAGGTTTTTTTGAACCTAAAAATTTGCTGCTATGACAAGTTCTGAAGCCTGGGGATCACACACTGGGAAGCGCGGAGCTATTTCCATTTGTGCCTGGAACTCACTGTGATCCACCTGCCTCTGCCTCCTGAGTGCTGAGAGTAAATGTGTGCACCACACTAAGCCCCTCCATGTTTTTTTTAAGAATTAATTTTACTTTATGTACATTGGTGTGAGGGTTCCAGATTCCCTGGAACTGGAGTTACAGACAGTTGTGAGCTGCCATGTGGGTGCTAGGAATTGAACCTGGGTCCTCTGGAAGAGTAGCCAGTGCTCTCAACTGTTGAACCATCCCTCTAGCCCCCCCCCAGCTCCCCAACTCTACCCAAGTGTTTTGTTTTTATTATTATTATTATTTTTAAAAATATTTGCCGGGCGGTGGTGGCGCATGCCTTTAATCCCAGCACTCGGGAGGCAGAGGCAGGCGGATCTCTGTAAGTTCGAGGCCAGCCTGGTCTACAAGAGCTAGTTCCAGGACAGGCTCTAAAAAAGCTGCAGAGAAACCCTGTCTCGAAAAACCAAAAAAAAAAAAAAATTTATTATGTATACAATATTCTGTCTGTGTGTATGCCTGAAGGCCAGAAGAGAGCACCAGACCTCATTACAGATGGTTGTGAGCCACCATGTGGTTGCTGGGAATTGAACTCAGGACCTTTGGAAGAGCAGGCAATGCTCTTAACCGCTGAGCCATCTCTCCAGCCCCTACCAAAATGTTTTTCCTCCTCCTCCTCTTCTTCTTCCTCTTCCTCCTCCTTCCTCTTCCTTCCTTCTTCCTTATAGCAGTTTCTTGAGCAGCTTCCCTGTTTATATGACAAACTAACTGGGTATCTTTAAAAATTGTTCCCTGCATTTTATTTATTCATTTTGTGTGCTTATGTGGAAGTCAGAAGAAAGCTTTCTGTCCATTGCGTGGGTCTGATAGATGGTGTTTAAGTCCATCTTGTCTGCAGGTGCCTTTACCCACTGAGCCATTTCAGCAGCCTTCACTGAATGTCGTTTAGCATATTTGTTAGTGCATTTGGCATGGATAGCACACAGGCTGGTACCATTAAAAGGCTAACCAGATGACTCTGGAAGCAGAGACCTGTTCTGAAGGCCTGAGCAGTTTCTCACACTTGATACCACAAGGGGAGCTTGAGACTCAAAAGCTGATTTACAGCGTGACATGCTGTTGGGCCTGTCAGAGTGTGGTTTCTTCACCCTCATACTTCAGGTTGTACTCTTAGGGATGGCTTCTATGGCCATTGTTTCTGGGGTGCTTTCCCACGTAGGGATTTGGAGACAGGTTGCTTTGTCTGAGCCATGGTGTGCAGACGCCCTTCCTTATTTTCCTTCTCAGACAGGGGCTCATTAAGATCTTGGACCTAGGCATACAAACCTCAATCTCATTTTCTATTCTGTGGAGTTTTTCAGTTGAAACAGCTCCCTTTCTGTCAGAGCCTTGAGTTGCCCAGAGAAAACAAAGCATAGGTAGAGCCAGCTTTTAGTAATTGTGTTAGATGTTCAGGTTCCATTTCATTGCTGTTTTTTATTCCGTAGATAAGATTTGTTAAGTCTAGACCCAAAGGACCTTTGCATTTAATATCCCTACAGATCCAGTAGCTGCCTGAGCTATAGCAATATAGTTGTGCATTAACCAGTTCATCCCCAAGTCCCCTCAAAAGGAGCAGAGCCTTGGTGACTAAGGATTGCTTAGGGATGTGCCTTTCTCCATCAGGCTGAAGAATTGGGGTTTGGGAGGCTGTGTATGTAGGAGTCAGACTCCCCCAGACAGCACCAGGGCTCTGGTGTTCTCTAAGCTGGCACTGAGGCTCTGGAGTAAGTGACTGAGACCCGAAGTTACTCCTTCCAGTAGTTTGAACACCAAACCTTGTATGTGGGTTTCGGTAAACTCTCTCCTGCCTGATTCCTAAGTGCAGTAACTATTTCTTACCTCCTCTGGGAAAATCTGATGAAACCTATAGCAAATAGGCATTGTAGCAAAGAGTGTGTTTATATTTCCTAGAGGTTAGGCTACTGGGACCCAAGGGGGTGGCCCAGCAAGGAAGGAGACTTTGCCGTAGATCTTCCCTGGTAAGGTATGTATGTGGGGGCGCACTTTGAGGTGAAGGAAAAAGGTATAGGAAGGTAGACTTTGGCTCAAAGAGGAAGTTAGTATCACAGTGAGGTCATACTAAGCCTCCTGAGGATGATGGTCCTGCAGGAGTTTGAGAACAGACTTGGTTCCTTTCCCTCGTCTCTCTTGCTTTTTTTTTTTTTTTTTTTTTTTTTAATTTTATTTTGAGACAGTTTCTCTGTGTAGTCTTGGCTGGCCTCGAACTCACAGAGGATCCTCCTGCCTCTGCCTCTTGAGTGCTGGGATTAAAAGTGTGCGTCACTACTACCCAGCCCCTCTTGCTTTTCTTTTTGTGAGTGACTGGCACCTTCAGCTGAGGCTGTTTCTCAACCCCTTTCCGTTTTTCTCCCTGCAGCTCAGGTTGTCCTGTGATTGCCTTAGGGGTCACACATCTCTGTCTGCTTAGACACATCTATACGTTCTTCTTACAAATAAAAACATCAGAGTAGCTTAAGCCTGTCTGGGATTAAAGTTAGGTGGCCCAGACTGGCTGAAATCGAAGTTTCAAAGTACTTCCGATCTTCCGCTCTAAAGCTTAGACTCTGGAGAGGCCCAGTGGCCAACTCTGCACCTGCTCCATGACACTGGCTGGTTGAACATTCAAAACCAGAGCCTCTTCTGGTCTCACATACAGACCCTGTAAAAACTCACAAAGCTTATAGAAATCAAAAACTGCTTCATCACCCAAGATTTACTCAAGTAGACGGTAAAAGAGAAGGGAATGGCAGCCATGACCACCCTCTAATCTTTATATCTGCTATTTCTCAAAATTTCAGGATGCAGCCTGGCGGTGGTGGTGCACGCCTTTAATCCCAGCACTTGGGAGGCAGAGGCAGGCGGATCTCTGTGAGTTCGAGACCAGCCTGGTCTACAAGAGCTAGTTCCAGGACAGGCTCCAAAGCCACAGAGAAACCCTGTCTCGAAAAACCAAAAAAAAAAAAAAAAAAAAAAAAAAATTCAGGATGCAGATTTAAACCCTTTAGTCTTTTTTTTCTTTTTTTAAAGATTTTATTATGTATACAGTGTTCTACCTGAATGCATGCCAGGTCACCAGATCTCATTATAGATGGCTGTGAGCCACCATGTCATTGCTGGGAATTGAACTCTGGAAAAGCCACCAGTGCTCTTAACCTCTAAGCCATCTCTCCAGCCCACCCTTTAGTCTTTTACTGTCCTATTCTCCTAATCTTGTATTGTTCACTCCTGGGAAGTGAAGATGAGTGTAGGGGTTGGGGGGCTGGGTTTGGGGGGCTGACTTATATTTCCCAGCACTTGGGAGGCAGAGGTAGGTAGTTCTCTGTGAGTTCAAGGTCAGCCTGTTCTGCATAACAAGTTCCAGGCCATCCCAGGGCTGTGCAGTGAGACCTTGACTCATAAACAAAAACAAATGGCTGGAGAGGTGACTCAGTCTTCTACTTGAATAATGGAAATGACATCCAGACAGAAGCCAGACTTGGTAGTACATGCCTGTAATCCCAGCACTTACAGGATGAAGTTAGGAGGATCAAGAATTTAAGGCAGCCTCAGCTACCTAGTAAATTCAAGGCCAGTCTAAGCTACGTGGACTTAACTCAAAATAAACAAAAACTTTCCAAAACACAAAAAGTAACAAGGTCAGTAAGGAAACAGGCTCAACACTACTGTAAACAGTTAGAACTATAAACAGACCACGTCACCCAGCAGCCAGAGAGTACACTTATCAATGAATGCACGTACCACAGGACAGACCAAGTGCTAGGGTGCAAAGAGATGTTAATTTTAAAACTTCCAAAATGTCTCTTTTTTGGTCACAGTAGAATAAAACCAAAATAAGATCAGTAACAGAAAGAAAACAGGAGAATTCACAAATTTACAGAAACTAAAACCAATGAGTCAAAGAAATGAGGAGTTAGAAAAAACCTTGAGATGATAAAAATAAAAATCATAGCAATACGATATACTGTCAGAGGTCCTTGCCTTGGGCTCTCTGACCCCAGTGACCTTATAATGGTAGGAAAACACCTAGAACTGAGAGAAAGCAGTATTTAGAAAACCTGTTTCTGGGGACCTACAGGCAGTGTCAGAGCATGTGTTTACAATGTATAACAACATTCAGGCTGGAGGGACACAGCATTGAAGCATCCTGACTGCTGGGGTGCCTAAGAGTCCTGGCACCAAGGGAAACCAACAGATAGATGGACAGGATGACCTCTGGGTCTAGCATGATCATTAGATTGGTGACTGGGTGGCCTAGCCCCAAGGACTGTGGTGGTTAGGTGACAGACAGGCATAAATGAAGAGTATAGAAGTTTAATTAACAGGAAGTTGTCTGGGTAATCTATAGCATGGAGTGACCTGGCCCTAATTCTCAGCCCTATATTGCTGCATATAAATCCTCTGGTGTGGTTTGGGGTCTTCCCTACTACCCAGGTAAGTCTCTCTCCCTTGTTTAATACGCTTTAAAGCTTATCTGGCCTGTTTTTGCTCCCCACTGGAATGTAACTCTTGAGAGAGAGCTCTTGTATGTCTTGTGCACCTCTGGGTCTTGCACATGCCTGGCTCTGAGTTAATGCTCAAATATTTGCTGAAAAAAAATGACTACTAAAGCCAGACGGTGGTGGCGCATGCTTTTAATCCCAGCACTCGGGAGGCAGAGGCAGACAGATCTCTGAGTTCGAGGCCAGCCTGGTCCACAAGAGCTATTTCCAGGATAGGCTCCAAAGCTACAGAGAAACACTGTCTCAAAAAACAAAACAAAACAAAACAAACAAAAAAAGAATGACTACTGAGAAAATTTCCCAGGCAGCTGGCTGCCTTTTATTGGTGACAGAACTGCCAGGACTGGATGGTCAGGAAGCCACATCCAGAAAGGAGGCAGAAGTGAACTACGCACAGATCTCTGCCAAGGAGACTTCCCTCTAGCCCGCTGCATTCCCCTAGGTTAGAAATGTCTTATTGCAGGATGACAGCTATAGAGGGAAAGCAGACCTCATTTTCTCAGAGATGCTTCCTCCTCTTTAGTCTTTGCCAGAAGGTTGTGCTGTTTAGCCCAAGCTTCTGCTTTCATGGCCTAAAATTAAAAGCAGATTGCAAAATAGATTATGTGTAAACCAAAACTCAAGAACAGTAAACATCAACACCAAACACACATACACAACACACCCAACAGAAAAACCCAGCCAGCCAGGCATGGTAGTACACACCTATAAATCCCACCATCTAGGATGCTAAGTGAGTTCAAGGCCAGTGTGGGGTACGTAGGAAGATTTTATTTCAAAACAAATATCAGTGATTGTAATGACCTTGTTTTGCTTTTTTCTAAAGCTGTGGTTAGCAAGGTTACCTCTAGGTTTTTTATTTATAAAATTTTCATTTTTATGTGTATGTCTGCATGAGTGTATGCCACTTGTTTGGGTGCCGGTCTAAGTCAGAAAGTCCCCTGGAGTTGAAGTTACAGATGAATGTGAGCCACCGAAAATAGTGCTGGGGACTGAACTCAGTTCCTCTGGAAGAGCTGAACTCTTACTCTTGAGTCAGCTCTCCGGCCTCCATAGCCTCATTCTCAGTAGCTTCAACTAGAAACAGCCAAGTGTATCTTGACAGTGAAATAGGCTCGTGTCCTGTAATCTATCTATTCAATGGAATAGTACATACCTGTGATGTCAGGCTTTTTTGTGTGTGTGCTAGGGGTTGACATAAGGCCTTACACATGCTAGGTAAACACTCTACCACTGACTTACATCCCAGCACCAAAAACAAATGGAAACAGTAACTTGAGTTTCTAGTGGGAGAGACTGCAGTTACTGATTTTGGAGGTCATGGGGTGTGTGTGTTGACTCAGGGCTGTCTTCTGAGGCTCTGGAAATGTTCTGTGTCCTGATCTAGAAAGTGATTAGTCACAACAGATGCATAAATGAGAACTCAGTGCTCTGTACACGAAGTGTGTGCATTATACTCTAAGTTTCTTCCTTTTTTGTTTGCTTATTTTCAGGATGTCATCTCAGTATCTTAGCATAGGAAGGCCTCAGAATTGCCACCCTCTTGCCTCAGCCCTGTTATACAAATTACTTCTGAATATTAAAAAGATTTTAGGCTGGGTGTAGTGCTGGAATTTTAATTCCAGCACTTGGGAAATCTCTGTGAGTTTGGGGCCAGTCTGGTCTACAAAGTGAATTCCAGGACATCCAGAGCTGTTACACAGAGAAACCCTGAATAGATAGATAGATAGATAGATAGATAGATAGATAGATAGATAGATAGATAGATAGATAGATAGATAGATAGATAGATGATAGATAGATAAAAATTTTAAATGAGACTTGAAATTAACTTGCTGACATGAGACCATGTGATGGATCCATTAACTTCTGTCAACATGGACTGGTATAAAATCTATGTCCTTCATAGTTTTTGTGATCTATCCCTTTAATAAAACAGAGCAGTTGCTCAGTTATCTGAATCAGAATTCCCCTGGATTTGTATTCTCCCCCCTAGTTTTTTTAATTATCCTGTATCTGATTGACAAGGTTTTAATTTGTTTTTAACATCTTGTCTAAAATATCAGAAAACATTTAGCTAGCCTGTTATATTAGTTGGGTTTCCTTGTAGGCTTTGTGGCTAAAATAAATTTTAAAAATTCCGATCTAGGTGACTTCTGAATTTCAGTAAATGTTGTTCTTATATACTTCTAGGAAAGGGACTGCAGCTGGAACTGCGGCGGCTCCTGTGTCGCCACCACCTCACAGCAGACTCTGCCTCTCAGATGTCCTCATTTTTCCCTCCTTTCCCTTCTCCCCAGCTACCCTCTGCTGAAGCTCCCCTTGCCTGGAACGGGACCTGTGGAATTCTCTACTCCTGTGAAGGATTACTCACCCCCGCCTGTGGACTCTGACCACAAACAAGGAGAGCCCAGTGAGCAGCCAGAGTGGGTAGGTGCTCAGCTTGTCACTGAGGAGAGCCCTAGCAGAGAGCTGATTGGTGGAGCCAGACTCTGCAAATGACATTGAGAGTGGTCAGCTTCAGATTAGTGAATTCATGTACTCGCCTGCTTTACGAAGGCACCAGAAGTATTTAGTTGTGCATGTAATGAGTAACCTTTATTGAAGGAACACATTTAATGATGCCAAGTGTGAGTGTCCTAGAAGAAGTAGGATTTTTAGTTGTCCTATCAGTGGCCAGCTGACCTCGGTCATACCTGGCTTACTCACAGAGCGTGTGCAGGGACCAGATAACATGCCATCTCCTGATCCTATGTAGTCAGCAGAACAGCGGAGCATCTCCAGAGTATTCTAGCGTCAGAACCCCAACACTGCCTGGTTATTGCAAAGTCTGCCTTATTTTCTGATCGGTTAGGTGTTTTTTTATCTTCATAATCCGATCAGGTGGTTTAAAAAGTACAGGTTCTACTTATTTTTTAAACAGTAAGGAAGGTTGGGACCCAGAAAATAATTAAGTGCCTCAGTTACTTAATTTCCAAGGGTTAACGTGGGGTTAGAATTCTTTGTTCTCCCAGTCCTAGCCAGTTGGACTGTACTGTTGTCACTTGATGAGGTTTTTTTTTTAAATGTTAATTTTTTAAATTTAATTTTTATTTTATGTGCATTGGTGTGAGGTTGTCAGATCCCCTGGAACAGGAGTTACAGACAGTTGTGAGCTGCCATGTGGGTGCTGGGAATTGAACCTGGGTCCTCTGGAAGAACAGTCAGTGCTCTTAACCACTGAGCCATCTCTCCAGCCCTACTTGATGAGTTTTGAATGAGAAAAAAATAGTCTCTCCAGTTGAAGAGCTCGTATTTGGCCCCCACTCAGTGTGATCTCTACACTCACTATGCAAAGCTCATAAGCCTGACCAGCTCATCTGGACATCTTACCTACCGTGTAAGGACATGGCAGTCCTTATGAGCCTGCCCTTCCTGTGTTGTGCATAGATTGGTGTTGGGCTCGCTGGTTTTTTGAGGAAAAGGAAAGCTTGGAACAGAGCTCTTCTTCTCCACCTCTTGACAGTACAGCGTCTTCTTTCCATTTTCTTTCTGGTTAATGCCAGCTAACTAGTTAGGAGTTTGACTCCCCTGTTACTGAACTAGGACGCCCTGTTAAGAGAGGTGTGTTATAGTTATACATTTCGTCGATGAGAAATTTTCTGTGCTCACCAGTACTGTGCCTGTGGTGGTCACTGAGACTCTGCTGTGATGTTCAGAGGACACATGGTATGAGACCATCTAGTTCTGGGTTAGAGAGATAGCTCAGCGGTCAAAGATTTCCTAGCAGGTTTGGTTCCTAGACACACATCAGGTGGCTTACACTCATCTGTAACTCTAGTTCTGGGAGATCGGATGCTCTCTGGCCTCTGAGGGAACCTTCACACGTGGTGCACGTAAACTCATGCAGGCACACACATGCATATATTTGAATCCAGGTGGTGGTGCACTCCTTTAATCCCAGTACCCAGGAGCAGAGGCAGGAGGATCTCTATGAGTTCGAGGCAAGTATGTCTACAGAGAGAGAGCCAGGATACCAGGACAACACAGAGAAATCCTGTCTCAAAAAAAGAAAGAAAAGTTTTTTGTTGCTGTTTTGTTTTGTTTTTTAAGTAAAGAAAGCATTTTGTGTTCTATGTCCCAGGTTGGCCATTAGTTTACAATGGGATCTTCTTGATGTAAAGTTACCATCATTAACTGCTTAATATATGGTTCTACTATATAGTGAACTGAATATATTCACACACACACACCTAGGTCCCAGCAAAGTAGTCTTAGTTTATGGTTGTTTCTTGACTAGTAGAATTCAGTGGGCCTGCTTGTACATGATCGAGGTATTTGTGGACTTCCCTTAGTACCTTTCACTGGCCTTGGGTTGTGGCAATGAACAGATGTGCAGAGCACTTTAAGGTCTAAACAGTCAGATAATTATTTAGTTTTTCTCTTACAAGCTCTGTCCCTGAGTGATGAAGAGACTTGGGGCTTGGTGCTGTGGCCCAACATTATATAACTCAGTGATGAGTTACCACACAAGGTGACTCAAGTTACACACAAGGTTTGGCTATGGATGGTAAAAACAGAAGCCCACAATAGAGTGTAAGAACCATTTCAGTTATAAAGAACAGAAAACCTACTGAAGCCAGCCTGGTCTTGGAGTGAGAGAGTTCCAGGACTGGCTTCATTAGCTACTGGGAAACTTGTCTCGAAAAACCAACAAAACCAACCAACCAGTCAAACAAACAAACAAACAAACAAACAACCCCACACAGAAACCCCACTCCAAGCAGAGTGAGTGAAACAGAAAGACCTCCCTTTGCGTGACCCCTAGGCAGAGGCCTATGCACTCACACCTGGCCAGGCCTCAGGAATCCGTGGCTCAGATCTGTCCCCTTGGGACCAGTCTCATCTCCATCTTCCTAACTGGCAGGAGGAGCTTCAGCACAGTGTTTGTGCAGCAGCAAATCTAGAGGATGATAAATACATTCCAGACCCTGTCCCCAGGGCACCTACCTTTGTTGCTGATGTCATCACCCAGCCAAGCAGAAAAAATTATGGCCACTGGGGAAAAAGTTGAAGGCCTGGGCACTGGGACATACACAGCAGCCACCACCCATCCACACCAGAGAGCTGCAGCCTTGTCCTCCTGCTGCTGCTCTGCTCTTGCCTTTGTGCTGTCTTAGAGTTTCTATTGCTGTGAGGAGACACCATGACCATGACAACTCTTAGAAAACATTTAATAGAGGGTGGTTCATTTACAGTTTCAGAGGTTTAGCTCATTATGATCATGAAAGGGAGCTTGGCAGTGTGCAGGCAGATGTGGTGCTGGACCTGAGAGTGCTACATCTTTTTTTTTTCTTTTTTGGTTTTTCGAGACAGGGTTTCTCTGTAGCTTTGTCCTGAAACTAGCTCTTGTAGACCAGGCTGGCTCGAACTCACAGAGATCTGCCTGCCTCTGCCTCCTGAGTGCCAGGATTAAAGATGTGTACTACCACCACCGGGCAAGAGTGCTACATCTTGCAGGTAACAAGAGCAACTGACTATCACATTAAGGGAAGCTTGAGAAAAAGAGACCTCAATGCCCACCCCCACAGTGACACACTATCCAAGGCCACATCTCCTAATAGTGCCACTCCCTGTGTAGGCCATTTTCTGGCAAACCACCACATGGCATAAACCAGGATGCTATGGAGACAGCTCAAGGTGTTATAATTTAAAAATGGCGGGTGGCAGCCCTATGACTGGTGAGAGAGGGACAAGCCATGCAGACAGCGCTCACATGGAGAGTTTTATTGGGGGGAAGGAGGGAGGAGGGGGAGAGAGAAAGGGAGAGCAGAGCGGCCTCGTGGTGGGAGGGAGAGAGAGAGGAAGTAGGCAAGGTTCTGCCTTTTAAAGGGAGGAGGGCAGTGCATATGCACAGAGATCACACAGCAGGCTATGGTAATTGGGCATGCACTCAAGAGTGGTGCACTCTGCCAGGTCTCCAAGGGGTGGGCCAGGCATGCCTGAATGCCAACATTACACAAGGTGTAATCCTTGAGATCTCACCCTGGTTGTGGAGATAAGACAAAGATTTTTAAAATTTGAAGTATATGTTGAAATGACACGGTGGAGGTAGGACTCTGGAGGAAGGGTCAGTGGTTAAGGGTGCTTATTGTTCTTAAAGAGTACCTGAGTTCTATTTCAACACCCACATCAGGCAGTGCACAGCCATGTCTAACTCCTGTTCCAGGAAATCCACACCCTCTGGCCTCTGCAGGCACACATTTTTTTTTTTTTTAAATAAGGTTTGATATTGCTTAGGATGGCCTAAACCTGCTGTGTAGCTGAGGCTGGTCTTGAACTCCTGATTCTTGCATCCACCTCTCAAGTACTGGAATACAGGCATGTTTCACCATATCCAACTTGTCTGCTTCTTAAGTGTCTAGAGACTTCCTTCCACAGAGCACAGGCAGGGAAGAATATGTGCAGTAGAGAACTTGGCAGGCAAGTCCTCAAGAAAGTGATGGAGGTTGAAGAGAACTGGTTACCTCTGGAGTCTTCCTCCCAGATGTATAGCTCTAGTCTACTGAGTAAAAAAAAAAGAAAATCAAGTGATCCTAGTTGAGGGACTCCCTATGAAATACTTGATCAGCACTCCACAAAGTTTTCAAGGCCACCACAAACAAGAAAAGTCTGAGAAACAGTCACAAGCTAAGAGAAGCCCTTGGTGGCCTGGCATGGTCCATGTTTTCAGATGTTTCAGTCCAAGTTTATGTGACTATTGCTTTGGGTTTGAGATGAGGAAGGACATCAAGGTGGAAGCGGAGTGGTGGAGGAGCTTGTTCATGTCATGACAGGAAGCAGAGGAAGGGGCAGAGAGAGAGAGAGGGAGGGAGGGAGGGAAGGAAGAAGGGAGGGAGGGGGAGGAGAGAGAGGGAGAGAGAGAGAGAGAGAGAGAGAGAGAGAGAGAGAGAGAGACCCCCAGAAGAAGGTGTCAGATTTCCCAGAGCGCTTGTGAGCTTCCCAGCATGGGAACTGAACTCTAGTTTTCTAAAAGAGCAGCAAGTGCTCATAACCACTAAGCCGTTGCTCCAGCCCCTACATAGAGTCTAATCTTCCTCACCAGGTCCTTGATCTGAGTTCAGCCCACTCTGTATTAGACTTTGAGTGACCTATGACTTTGTAGGATTGGCAAGGGGCAGTTCCCTCTGGGTAGAGGGTTTTGGTTACAGAGAAAGAAAAACAAAGCCGAAACAGTAGAGACTTTCATTTCCCAGTGCATAGCCTTAGGCAAATGACTTCTGTGCCTTCGTTCCCATGTTCATAAAGCAAGGGTGATAATTATACCTGTGTTGCACATTGTCATAAGGAATAAATGAGAGAAAGCAAACTTAGTGCAATGCCTGGCCCACCATTAACATTCAGAAAATGTTTGTGGCTGTCACAATAGATCAGGTCTGACTAGTGTGAGCAGAGAGGAGAAAAGGAAAATTTGTATGCTTGGATTGCTTGTAAGGTAAACTAGGTGTATATGCCTTAGGCCCACCCTCAGCTTAGTGGTTCTTTCTTCAGGAAGCCTGTCCAAACTGTCTTGTACACGTGGATCCTGCTCTTCTCTGTGCTTACCCTGCCATGCTTTGGAAGTTGCCTTCAGTGAGATTTACATAAATGCCAATGTTTTACATATCATAGATGCTTAAGAAAGGGTTTCATGGGGGCAGTAATGGCCCACGTCTTTAATCCAGGCACTCAGGAGGAGACAGATGGATCTCTGTGAGTTCAAGGCCAGCCTGGTCTACAAGAGCTGGTTCCAGGACAGGCTCCAAAGCTTCAGAGAAACCCTGTCTCAAAACAACAAAACAAAACAAAAGGAATGATATGGGCTAGAGAGATGGCTCAGCAATTAAGATCACTTATTACTTTTATGGAAGGCCCAGGTTTGAATCCTAGAACTCCAGTTCCAGGGGATCAGGTGCCCTCTTCTGACCTCCAGGGGCATTAGGCACATATGTGGTGCACACACCTACATGCAGACAAAACATTCATATACTTAAACACTGTTTGCTTTTTTAAAAGAATGACATTGAAAATGGTGGTAAAGAAATCAGCCTTAATGAACTTGTAGGGGCTAGTAGGCTGAGTTGATACTGCCTGGGATGCCAAATCCAGTTTTCATAATTCCAGGGAATAATGTTTTCATTCTGGTGCTCTACTAGATTTGACTCACATCTGTTATTTTGATTGGCATACAGAGGGACCTGATTCGGACGGGGTGGTTTATTCCTGTTTCCCTAAACAGTAAGACCTGGAGTCTTGGAGAGCCCATGGACCCTCGTCCTTAGCACACAGCCAGGGGTGGTGGTGCTAGAATTTGAATCTAGGTAGTTCTATTTACTTATGAAGGAAAAACTAAGTTTAAAATAGAAAATGGGTTTTAAAAGAAGTAGAAACCTGAGGACTCCAGCATTTGAATGCCTACCCTACATCGAGCAGCTTTCTTGGTGCTCTGAGCTTTACTGCGTAAGGAAATGGGAATGCTTTTGCCCCAGTCCTCAGCAGGCCTTGTACAGACCAATCTAGCAGGTTCCCAGAGGTGTACAGCCTTGTTCCATGCTGGGCTTCCAAGGCTGGCACTGTAGAGATTGTGGTGTCTGCCTAAGCCTGGGCATAGAGAAGATCTAGGCAGAGACCTCCTGCTATAAACAATGGTGGCCAGAGATGCCATTGGTTCCCAGGACCCCAACTCTTGTCCCATACTGCTGTGGGCTTTTTCTCCCATGTCAAGATTGCATGCCATTATCTGAGCAGGTTGGCTGTAGAGGAAGAAATAAACTTGGGGGTTTAATCTGGATCTGCTCCCTATCGGCTGTGTGACCTTACACTTTCCCTCAGCTGTTCTGGCCTTGGTTCTCTTATCTAGGTATCTTTCACAACACAGCTGTCCAGCCATCAGCCCAGGGTCAGGCACCTCAGAATTCAGCTCTGCAATCTGCTTCCACACTCACTCACATGGCTGACTGGCTGCACGTTTCCTGCAGGCCTCTTAGTTGCTTTCTGAGTGTTGGCCAAATGCCCTTTCTAGAATGGCTAACGTGATGTCTTGCTTCAGTGTTCAATAACCTAAATTCAAGATGCATCACTTTGCCTGTATTCCCTCTGAAGTAAATCAGTAGATCTAGCATTCTCTTAAGTGGGCAGGAGCACAAGGTCATGAGCTCCAGAAGGTGTGGCTTATTGGGGTGCCAGGCCATGTTAGAGGCTATCTACCCCTATTGGGGTCTCTATTTGTTCCATGAACACTTTTGCATCCACTGTCACACATGTAGGGTACTATTCTTCATCTGCTTCCTACCTGTTCTCACTTGAACATCAGGTAGGGTTGTTAAGAGAACCTGTTTCCACTGAATAGGCTCACTGTACAGTAGATGGGCCACACCTCATCTTCAGTAACATGTTACTGCCTGCCTTCTCACCAGCATTGCCTCTTCTTGCTTGGATGACCTCTGGTCTGAGAACACCTGTCCTTAGAGCAGCACTTACTTAGTGTCTGTAGCAGGAGAGTGGAGTCTCTCAGCTCTACCTGCTCAGGATCTGTGAGGTCCCTTGCTCAATATGCCCTTTGCTGGCTGCCTCCCCTCCCTGTTTCCTGTATCTTCCAGATGAACTGGTGTCTGCTTCTGGATGCTTCCAAACCAGTCTAGGGATTGTAGACAGCTATCACTGTGACAGAATATTGATGTCCAGATAGGGAACTTGAGGTCACGTTAGATGATATAGTTAATGACTGAGCCAAGATCTTGTAAAAACTAGAAGAACGTGGAGCACCTTCTTAGAAGGTTCAGATAGAAGTTAGTGGATATGAGTCAAGAACCAGCCAGCTGAGGGGACCCAGGTAAGCTGAAGAATGAGTCTGTGCAGGAGGCCTGTCAACATGGTTTGTCTGCAAAGGCTTCCAGTCAGTGAATGAAAGCACAGGAGCTGTGGGTGACCCAGAATTGGGATGTTAAAGGAGACAATTGTCTAGGGCAAATAGGATAACAACACATTCCTAAAGAAATATGGTGGAAGGGGGAACACAGTGCTGCACCCTTGTAATACCTGTACTCAGGAGTCTAAGGCAGGAGAATTACAAATCCGAGGCCAGCCAAAGCTACATAGTAAGACCCTCTCTCACAAAACAGATAAATTGAACTACATAAAAAGCTATACTACTACCTTCCCATGAAAAGAATGATGGTGTTAGAACAATATACTTCACCTCAATCCAAAATGGCAATCCTACCTTCAGGAATCTTCAGAAAGAGACTATGTCTGAGAGCTGTCTTCTCCTGTCTTTTTTTGGGGGGGAGGGTGGTGGGAAAGGACAGGTTCTAGGCAGGGTTTCTCTGTGTGACAGCCATAACTGTCCTACCACTAGCTCTTGTAGACCAGGCTGGCCTCGAACTCACAGAGATCTGCCTGCCTCTGCCTCCCAAGTGCTGGGATTAAAGGTGTGCGCCACCACCATCCAGCATTCTTCCCATTTTATCTAGTGCTGGGATTGAAGGTGTGCACCACTACTGCCTGGTTTCTATGGCATACTAGTGTGGCTACTGGGGTTAAAGGTCTGGTCTGTAAGGCTGACCAGAGTGGCTGTTTCACTCTCTGATCTTCAGGCAAGCTTTATTTATTAAAATACAAACAAAATATCATTATATTGGTGCCATGAGGGTGCTGTGCCCTTCACAAGTTTGAGGATGATCTCAGAATAAGTCTCCTTAGAGCTCTTGGTCCCTGGGAAGAGGCTTCCTTCTCTCAGGCAAGTGTGTTGAGTCAGTGAAGTGCTTTCATGTCAGAGCCTGTGGCAGCCAGTTCCAACCAGGTGCTTGGTGGCAGCTTCAAGGAAGCTCTGTGGGTCAGAGTCCTCCCTAAACTAGCATCATAAATGGCTTTACAGCCAGCTCAGTAGCACATATGTGTAATTGTAACACTTGGAAAACAGAGGCAGGAGGATTGCTACAAGTTCTAGGCCAGCTAGGACTAAGTCTCAGACCCTGCCTCAACCAGAAGTAAACTGAGCTTCATGAACTTTGCTCCTACATTGTTCCTTTGAGCCCAGGAGATGGCTCAGTGGCCTTCCCTCTGTCCACTTGTCTGCCTGTGCAGTCCCTGAATAAGGCAGGCTTTGGCTTTAAAACAGCTCCTTCTAACCTGCCCATCTCTCTCTGCCTCTGCCTCTGCCTCTGCCTCTGCCTCTGCCTTTGCCTCTAGTTACCATTGAACCTCCAGGAAAGTCTCTTCAGAACCTTGCTTTCATCCCCTGCATCTCAGGGACATTTGGCCTTTTCTCTGTCATTAATTTAAAGTTCAGAAGGTTCAACCAGCTTTCCAGGTTGGCCTTTCACTTGTCCTGACTGCCTTCCAGGATTCTTTTGTGCTGTCCAGGCATTCCTTTTCTCAGTGTCCCTTATTCCTCAGACACGCTCCCTGCCCCTCTCCTGCCCACCTTCCCATTCTCATAGCTGCTCAGCTGTGCTGACACAGTGCACACTTTAGGAATGTTCCATGCCACTTCTGTCACCAGGAATTGCACATGTGATTGCTCTCTCATCTGCAGTTTGGGGCTTGGTCCCAGTGATGTCAGCATCAGGCTGCAAGCACTCATTGTCATTCTGCCAGGAGTTTATGGAACTGCTAGCCAGCATGCTCTGGGAGTGAGACAGGCCTGCACTAGGAGCCATGCGCCAGGTTCCAATGAGAAAAGTACATTTAGTGAGAGTCGAGTCTGAGACACTGTGCTACCCTGTTTCGTTAAGAGACTGCCTGAGTAATCCTTAGACTGTCGTAGGGTCAGAATAATACTCCCTGCTGTTTAGTGCTAGTATTTCTGTTAAAACCCCATCTCTGCAGATGGGCAGATGTGTGTGTACTTACACACATTTCTCGTGTGAATGAGGTAAGCACACATCTGGGTGCTGCAGGGTGGGTGTTATTTTCTTTCACAGTGAGGAGCCTGGAACTCAGGGAGGTCAGAAGTGCTTCTAACACCATAGAATTGGAGAGCTGGGATTGAAAACTTGTGTTTGTTTGCTGTTTTTAAGACAGTTTGCTCGGGGACCTTGGGGGAGGGTTGAAGAGGGGAGGGTAGAGGCAGGGAGGGGAGCAGAGAAAAATGTAGAGCTCAATAAATTCACACACACAAAAAAAGTTTGTTAAGTAGTCTGGCAAAGAACTTGCTGTGTAAACCAGGCTAATCCTCAAACTTGGGGCAATCCTGTCTCTGCCTTTCAGTGTTAGATTGTGTCAGGCATCACCATACCCAGCTAGAAACTTGGTCTTGCTTTTTGTTTTGTTTTGTTTTTCAAGACAAGGTTTCACTGTGTGACCCTGGCTGTGCTGGAACTTGTTCTGTAGACTAGACTGGCCTGGAACTCAGATCTTCCTGCCTCTGCCTCCTGAATGCTGGGATTAAAGACATGCACCATCGCTCAGCTAGGCCTTGATCTTTTATTTATTTTATTTTATTTTATTTTATTTTTTTGGATTTTCAAGACAGGGCTTCTCTGTAGGTTTGGAACCTGTCCTAGATCTAGCTCTTATAGACCAGTCTGGCCTCGAACTCACAGAGATCTGCCTCCCTCTGCCTCCCAAGTGCTGGGATTAAAGGCATGTGACACCACCGCCAGGCTACTTTTTATTTTTTCATGTTTTTATTGAGCTATATATTTTTCTCCACTCTCCTCCTTTCCCCCCTCCCTTTCTGCCCTCTCCCATGGTCCCCATGCTCCCAATTTACTCAGATCTTGTCTTTTTCTACTCATGTAGATTAGATCCATGTATGTCTCTCTTAGGGTCCTTTTTTTTTTTTTTTTTTTTTAAAGATTTATTTATTTATTATGTATACAACATTCTGCCTCGGTGTATGCCTGCACGCCAGAGGAGGGCGCCAGATCTCAGTACAGATGGTTGTGAGCCACCATATGGTTGCTGGGAATTGAACTCAGGACCTCTGGAAGAGCAGCCAGTGCTCTTAACCTCTGAGCCATCTCTCCAGCCCTCTTAGGGTCCTTTTTGTTGTCTAGGTTCTCTGGGATTGTGAATTGTAGGCTGGTTTTTCTTTGCTTTATGTCTAAAAGCCACTTATGAGTGAATACATACTATATTTGGCTTTCTGGGTCTGGGTTACCTCACTCAATATGATGTTTTCTAGATCCATCCATTTGCCTGCAATAGGGCTTGATCTTTTAAGTACACTACAGAACAGGCACTGTGGAGCAGCACCTGTGTATGAGAGAGAGATTGCTGCATGCCTCTGGGAGCTTGTAGTCTGGTGCAGCCAACATCTGTTCTCTATAAAGGGCTAGACAGTAAATGATTTAGGCTTGGTAGTGTGGTAGTCCAGATAGCTCTGTTATAATAGGGTGGAGATAGCCGAGGACCATTGGGGTGTTTGGGGCATAGCTGTTGTTATTCCAGCATGTAACAGAAAATGAACCTGGGCTTTGCTTTGGCTTGTGGGGGCCACCATATTTTCCTGATACCTAGTCCATTAGTATGCTTCCCATTAGCTCATGCTCAGTGAATTCCTATTGAGCATGGTTCCGTGCTTATTTTCTGTCCTGTCTATTTCTTCTACAGTATGTGGGTGCCCCAGTGGCATACATCCAACAGATATTTGTGAAGTCATCGGTGTCTCCCTGGCACAAAAATCTTCTGGCTGTAGATGTGTTCCGATCACCACTGTCCCGGGCATTCCAACTGGTGGAGGAAATCCGGAACCACGTGCTGAGAGACAGGTATTCCTCCCAGGGACTCTAAACTTCTGAGTACCAAAGGGAGGTATATGCCTCAATCTTAACTACTGCAAGCCAGTCAGCTTTGCAGTGCTCAGGGTCCTTGTGGGCGCTTTGTGGCTGTATCCTCACAACTCACAAAATAAACATGAATGGACCTAATTGTAGGGAGGTAACAGAACCAGCTTACCCATGGCTCCTGCTTTTGGGCTCTGCTAAGATTAGCAAGTCCTACCTGGGGGTCTGGAACATGTCACCATCAGGTTTTAGTTAACTAATGGCTTTGATAAGAATCTTGGTGAACTAAAACCCCACTGAAATTGGCAGAGGTGTGTAGTGGCGAGTTTGCTTGCTCTTCCGCTAACTTGCCACTCCGGAAGGAGACAGACTCCAGGACGCCAGGGCCCTTGAGGGCGGGACAGACAGATGGTCTGGTTGAGCACTTGGAAGCCTTTCCCAGTACCCTAGGCGTCAGGCTCTTCTGTGATCCAGGGGAACAGGGCATAGGAGCCTGACGGCAGATGGTGCCCCGTAAGTGCAGTGGGTTGGCCCCGTGCTGGCAGAAACAGCAGAGGCTTCCTTTCATCTTCTGTACAGCTCAGGGACCAAGAGCCTGGAGGAAGTTTGCCTTCAAGTGACAGACTTGCTGCCAGGCCTCAGGAAACTCCGGAACCTACTTCCCGAACATGGCTGCCTGCTGTTGTCCCCTGGGAACTTCTGGCAGAATGACTGGGAACGATTCCATGCTGACCCTGACATCATTGGGACCATTCATCAGCATGAGCCCAAAACTCTGCAGACATCAGCGACACTCAAAGGTACCCTCAGCGCTCAGGATCAGGAGAGCCTGTGTGGGGTCGTTGTGTGTCCTTCAACAGGTGCTCCAGTATATTAGGGGCCACCCCGGCTTCTAAGAGTGATGTAGGGAAGGGGCCCTACCCATCCCCAGGACTGTCATTCCTATGTAAGCACTTGCTGGTTTCTGCCCACAGACTTGCTGTTTGGTGTTCCTGGGAAGTACAGTGGGGTGAGCCTCTACACAAGGAAGAGGATGGTCTCATACACCATCACCCTGGTCTTCCAGCGCTACCATGCCAAGTAAGGTGCTCAGGCTCCGGCGTTCTGTGGGACTTAGCTTGAGTGGTTGCTTCTCTGACCTATTAACATGGCTCCAAGTCTCCTATAGAAATGCCTATGTTCTTTATATCAAAGAACTCTATCTGATCATTTGAATGAGGATGGCCCTCAGGCCTGACTAAGAACAAGGAAACTGAGGCAGCTCTGACAATTTCTGTGGCCTGATGTTTTCCCTGGTTTCTTCCTAAGTCCTGGGCAGGTGCCTCACTCAGCTGACTGATGAGCTCTGTGCAGCTGTGTCTTGTCTGAGCTATCACACAGTTCTCCACGATTGGCAAGGGGACTTGAGATGCCTCTCACACGCTCTTCTGAAGTTGTGAGATAGGTCAGGAAAGGAGATTTGCCAGTTTTACCACCCTTTCAGTGTCTGAAGACTAGAGAGATGCTGAGAGAGCGCAGAGTAGCTCCCTTTCACAAACGGGAAGAGGAGACCTGCTGGGCCCCTCTAGGGACTTTTTGTCTACAGGTTTCTGAGCAGCCTACGCACCCGACTCATGCTACTGCACCCCAGCCCCAACTGCAGCCTGCGAGCAGAGAACCTGGTCCATGTGCACTTCAAAGAGGAGATTGGCATTGCAGAGCTCATCCCCCTCGTGACCACCTATATTATCCTGTTTGCCTACATCTACTTCTCTACACGTAGGTCTCCAAATGAGCTTTTCCATGACACACACTTCCCTGCGGTTAGAGATGGCTTGGAGCCAATATGTAAAACATACCTGGTGATCACTAAAACCAGGACTTCATTCCCCCAGTAGATTCTCAGGGGTTTCTGAGGGAAAGACACTTTGTGAGTCAGAACTCCCGAAAGGTATGCTATGTTCATGAGACCAGAAGTGTCCGTACTTGTCCTTTTCTTCTGGTTACAGGAGCCTTCTCTTCCCTGCTTGTCAGCATATTCTCCTCAGGAGCTCAGTTAAGGAGGGTTCCAGGGGCTGGGGAGGTACTGCCCTGATGCACCCTCTCTGCTCTGTAGGCAAGATCGACATGGTCAAGTCCAAGTGGGGCCTCGCCCTGGCAGCTGTGGTTACGGTGCTTAGCTCCCTGCTCATGTCTGTGGGGCTCTGCACTCTCTTCGGCCTGACGCCCACACTCAATGGCGGGTAGGTCTTACAGAGCTGGAGTGAGCCATCAGCCCCTTGCACATCTGGGCCTGATGATGACCACTGGTGACCATCGGACTGGGTGTTTGTTGTTACTCCATGTCTTTACCTTATTATTCTTGACATTGAAGAGGTACACATTCTTCCTCTTTAAGCATGTGTGTATACATATATGGCATATGTATGTATACACAAAACATGTAGTTACATGTATGTCTATGTGTGTACTATATATACATATGCATTGTGTGTTTTATGTATAGAATATTTGTGTTTGTATATATATGGTATCTGTATATATAGATGTTGATCTTTAGATTCTAAACATCCATATGCACATTTCTGTTATTTATTTATTTTGGTTTTGCTGGGTTTTGGGACAGGGTTTGTGGGTAACAGCCCTAGAATCTACATTATAGAAGGAGAGAATATGTGTGCATTCATGTCTATATACATACATGCATAAATGAATATAACAAAAGATTTTCCTTTTAAAGATTTAAATGTGCAGGGCTGGAGAGATGGCTCAGTGGTTAAGAGCATTGCCTGCTCTTCCAAAGGTCCTGAGTTCAATTCCCAGCAACCACATGGTGGCTCACAACCATCTGTAATGAGGTCTGGTGCCCTCTTCTGGCATGCAGGCATACATGCAGAAAGAATATTGTATACTAAATAAATAAAAATAAATAAATAAAAAGATTTAAATGTGCAGTCAGAGTAAGCGTGGAGTCTGTGCTGTCAGTATATGGGGTATTGTCTGCCTCCTTCTTCACTGAAGTACTTTCCCCATTACTCTGAAAACCTTAGTCCAAGCCCTTCCCTGCATTTGTCCTTGGTCTGTGTGTCTAGCCCTGCCTGCCACAACAGATTGACTGACCTGCCCTGACCTTGGCTTCTCACATCGGAGGGGAAAACCACTCTTTCCCTAGTGTTAGATATGAGACCCAAGGCCTAGGACAGGGGTCAGCAGCTGTACAGAAAAGTTGCTTTGTGTCGCTCTTGTTTGGTTCTGTGTCCTGGACTGCCTGCTTCCTTTTCTGAGCCACTTTCAGAACTTCTCCCAATGGGTGAGAGGTTCAGCCAGCATCAGGATGCCCTGTGGGAGCAATTGCTCTTCTCCAGATACAGCGTGTCAGCAAAGGTTAGGGATTTAGGTCATCCCTTTTGTTTAGGTCAATATCTTGGGCTGGAGTAACCAGTGTAGGGTCCTAGAAATGGTTGTTCCATCAACCATTGGAGTCTAGTGTGGGAAGGATTAAGAAAGCTGTGGCCTAGCTGTGGGGGCAACGATGTTCTCAAGGGGGCCTCTTCCAGTCCCCTTTCTCCAATGGGTAGAAGAGACAGGCATGGTAGCTAGCCCCTTGGCAAAGCTTTGGAGCCTGCCTCAGAGCTGAAAAGCTGGTTGATAAGCCTCCTGGATGGAGGTGCATTAGAGGGGTTTCTGCCCTATACTGCAGGAGCCACTTGCAGCCTCTCCTGTAGGCTGGAAGCCCCACAGCCTCCCAGGGCTCAAGCCTGGTAAGAACCAACACCTTCCTGTCTCTTCCTCTGTCCCCAGTGAGATTTTCCCGTACCTGGTGGTGGTTATTGGCTTAGAGAATGTGTTGGTGCTCACCAAGTCAGTGGTATCAACCCCAGTGGACCTCGAGGTGAAGCTTCGGATTGCACAAGGTAACACTGGGGTGATGGGCTGTTCTTTTATCTTTATGCCCAAGGGGATAAGAAGCCCTCAAAACTCCTTTTATGGCTGTGGTGATGGCTCAGACAGTAAAGTGCTTGCTGCACAAGTGTAAGGGCCCAAGTTCAGTCCCCAGACTGAACAAAGTGGACAAAGTCGGACAAAGTGTACACAACTGTAATCCCAACTCTGGAAAGACAGAGACAGGGGGATCCTTAAAGCTTGCTGGCCAGCCAGCTTAACCTGTTCAACCTTGGGCCAATGAGAGACTGTGTCTCAAAATACAAACTAGATGGCTCCTGGTGTGACCTCTGACCTCTATATATGCTTGCATACACTTGCACCCACACAGCCTTAACAACAACAACAACAACAAAAAAGTACAATGTAATTGGCCAGCCTGTTAGTTTGTGTCCCAAGGAACCATCTAGTCCTTAGAGTGTACTTGGTTATGTCCCATGTGTCAGAGAGAGAGCTAGCCAGCCAATAGTAGCCCTGCACCTACCCCTTAGAGAAGTCTCACTGTAGCCTTGGCTGGCCTGGAACTTGCTGTGTATTCCAGACTGGCCCCAGACTCATAAAGGTTCTCCTGCCCCTGCCTCCTGTGTGTGCCACCATACCCTGCTAAGAGGGGATTGATCTCTTGAGGCACTTATCCTGAGCCCACTTCTGTGAGGAACAGCCAGAAACTGGCTGTGCGCTCATTTTACCAGCCTCTGATGAACTTGTGTGCCCTGCTACATACTGTGCTGGCTGTGGGGTTGTTAAAGATGAGGCAGAGTCTCTGGTAAGCTCATACACACTGTAAATACAGAGACTTGATCATAAAGCAGTTATGTAGCATGGGGACAGCATGAGGAAGTCCCAGTTCATTCCTCTATTGCTCTGGCGTGTGCAGTGCACAGGACAGCAGGTCAGCAGTGGATGTGGTTACAGTGGATGGTACCAGGCTTTCTTCCTGGGTTTTCTAACCTCATCATCCTGCTTCCCCTTTGCTCTGATGGCCAGAGCATTCTGCTGTACCCACCCTTCCTTTGCAGCAACTGTGTCATGGTGGTGACTCCTAGAGTCTGGCCATGAGTGGAATGGCTGCACAGAGGCTGGGCCCTCTTCATGCTTCTGTCCTTCTGAGGACTACAAGGTCAGCTGTGGCCATGTAAAACAGGTAGGTTCTCACCGACCTATGCTCTGGCTCCCCCCCTGCAGGCTTAAGCAGTGAGAGCTGGTCCATCATGAAGAACATGGCAACTGAACTAGGCATCATCCTCATTGGCTACTTCACCCTTGTGCCCGCCATCCAAGTAAGAGCCCAAGGCTTTACCTCTTGGCAGCCAACGTGTACGTGTGTGTGTGTGTGTGTGTGTGTGTGTGTGTGTGTGTGTGTGTGTGTGTGTGTGAAAAGCACATGAGCAGGTCAGAACTTGTGTGTGGAGAAGGGCTCTCAGGGAGCATGTTAGTGGGCTTAAAGTTTTCTGGGTTGGATTGGGCACTTAGGCCTTTCTCAAGGGACTGGAATTTTCTGGAAAAGCACCCTTTCAGTCCACTCTGGAGAAAGGGGTGCAGGCTCTTTGCTGCCCCCTAGTGAGCTGCTTGCCTGACCTTCCTAGTCTCTGGACCCTTAGCTGAAGAATTTTTCCTTTGTCTTTGCTGTGCCGTGCTGATTCTGAGAGGTCTGCTGTCCAGGCTTGCAGCCATGCAGCCACAATGCCTCTGGTGTGCTCGTTCCAGGAGTTCTGCCTCTTCGCTGTTGTGGGCCTGGTGTCTGACTTCTTCCTCCAGATGCTGTTTTTCACCACTGTCCTGTCCATCGACATTCGGCGGATGGAGGTAAGAGCCACAGGGCCTGCCCTACCCACTCTCTTGGCTGGTGCTTGACAGCTTCTGAGTGAGGGCGTGGCCCCAGGCAGAGGCAGCACTCCCATTCAGGCAGCCTCTGAACAACTTGGGGCCTGATCTCTGTGCCCTCGACAGCTAGCGGACCTGAACAAGCGCCTGCCCCCTGAATCCTGCCTGCCCTCAGCCAAGCCTGTGGGAAGGCCAGCACGCTATGAGAGACAGCTAGCTGTACGGCCGACCACACCACACACCATCACTCTGCAACCGTCTTCCTTCCGAAACCTGCGGCTCCCCAAAAGACTGCGTGTCATCTATTTCCTGGCCCGTACCCGCCTGGCACAGCGCCTCATCATGGTACCCATCACCCCTGTTCTGCCTTGCAGAGGACAGCATTCAGATCCCAGGGGTGGTCCTTCAAAGCCTTGTTTCCTGAGCTATTTGATACGCCTTTCCTACTTGACCAATAATTCCTGGTCTGTCTGTTGGGGAAGTACCTCCAGGGTCTAAAGGGACCCAGGACAGGGATTGTCTAGGGTGAAGCCACTTTGCATGGTCAATGTTTTCCTGGGTCATAGTTAATCAGCCTTCGTGTAGCATGCAAACAGCAGAGACTAGTGGGATGTGCTGGCTGCGGGGATGAGAGCATCTCTCTCAGGCAGCTGAAGGGAGAGGCTGGCAACACTGTTGCCCTCCGGCAGGTTATCAGGCGGTCGGGCAGCTGGTCCCTCTGACCATGCTGACCTGGGAATGGTGGGCAATTTCTGTCGAACTAAAGCAGTTACAGTGATTTCTAGCCAAGGGAGCTAGGCCTCTAGTGGTGATTGCCAGCAGGTGATAGTGAGAGGACTTGGAGACATAAAAGAAAGTATAGATTGGGAGTCATGTTCTGCCTGCACATCCAAGTCTTTCCAGTGTAAGAGCCAAGATGGCTTGGGGCCTGGGGCTGTCCAGTGCCTACAAGGCCCTACTGAGCACCTGACACCCCACTACAGGCTGGTACCGTTGTTTGGATTGGCATCCTGGTGTACACAGACCCAGCAGGGCTGCGCACCTACCTCGCTGCCCAGGTGACAGAACAGAGCCCACTGGGTGAGGGTTCCCTGGGCCCCATGCCTGTGCCTAGTGGAGTGCTGCCTGCCAGCCACCCGGACCCTGCCTTCTCCATCTTCCCACCTGACGCTCCTAAACTACCAGAGAACCAGACAGTGCCAGGTGAGCTGCCTGAGCATGCCGTTCCAGCAGAGGGTGTCCATGACAACCGAGCCCCAGAGGTAACTTGGGGGCCTGAGGATGAGGAGCTGTGGAGGAAATTGTCCTTCCGCCACTGGCCCACACTCTTCAACTACTACAACATCACACTGGCCAAAAGGTAAGCTGAGCTATGCCAACTGTCAGCCTTTCTCCCAGTATCCGCTCACCGTCCCCAGAGCATCTCCTCCACTCGGTGAGAGAAAACTAGTCTGATTCTGCATTGAATTTGAAATAGTCATAACAATTCTGGGGCAGCAATACAGGAACTGGTGGCGCTGCCAGTAGACACACCTGGAAGAGTGACCCTGAGTCCCTGTTCTCAGGAGTTAAAGATTGTTTGCCCCTCTTCCCTGGGCAGAATGAGATCCATGGATGGTTGCTAGGGTGCCACTGTCTGAAAATCGCAATATTGGGGTGCCAGAGCTGGTTTGGGGAGGGGCTGCAGGCAGTGAGAAGACTGTTGGGAGGGCCTCAGCAGGGCACCACTGTCTACTCACAGGTACATCAGCCTGCTCCCTGTCATACCTGTCACCCTGCGCCTGAATCCACGGGAGGCCCTGGAGGGGCGGCACCCTCAGGATGGTCGCAGTGCCTGGGCCCCACCCGAACCTTTGCCTGCTGGCCTTTGGGAGGCCGGACCTAAGGGACCAGGTGGAACACAAGCCCATGGTGACGTTACCTTATACAAGTAAGGCCCCGGTGAGGCAAGAAGTGGGTCAGGGTGAAGCCAGTATTGGGGTGCACCCTGTTCACACTTTTGCTGTTCCGCGCAGGGTGGCCGCACTTGGCCTGGCAGCGGGCATCGTCCTCGTGCTGCTGTTGCTCTGCCTCTACCGGGTGCTCTGCCCACGGAACTACGGGCAGCCGGGTGGTGGTCCGGGCAGGCGGAGGCGTGGAGAGCTGCCCTGCGATGACTATGGCTACGCGCCGCCTGAGACGGAGATCGTGCCGCTGGTGCTGCGAGGGCACCTCATGGTGAGGGGTGGGGTCCGCGGGCAGCAGGCTGTCATGGCCTTGGCCTGTGCCAACACAGCACCCTCATGCAGGACATCGAGTGTCTGGCTAGCGATGGGATGCTGCTAGTGAGCTGCTGCCTGGCAGGCCAAGTCTGCGTGTGGGACGCACAGACCGGGGACTGCCTCACGCGCATCCCGCGCCCAGGGTAAGCACAGGTTGGCCCTGTCCCTTGCCTGCTCTTGAGGGAATCCTCAGCTCATTCTTGTGGCCCCTCAACCTGGCAGGCCACGCCGGGACAGCTGCGGAGGCGGAGCTTTTGAAGCTCAGGAGAACTGGGAAAGGTTGTCCGATGGCGGCAAAACTAACTCGGAGGAGCCTGGGGACAGCCCTCCGCTGCGACACCGTCCCCGAGGACCTCCACCGCCTTCCCTCTTCGGGGACCAGCCAGACCTCACTTGCTTAATCGACACCAACTTCTCGGTGCAGCTGCCCCCGGAGCCCACTCAGCCCGAGCCTCGGCACCGGGCAAGCTGTGGCCGCTCTAGGGACTCTGGCTATGACTTCAGCCGTCTGGTGCAGCGTGTGTACCAGGAGGAGGGCCTGGCTGCTGTGCGCATGTCGGCCCTGCGCCCACCCTCTCCGGGATCGCCGCTGCCCCAGGCTTCTCAAGAAGATGGGGTTGCACCCGAGAAGGGCTCCCCTCCTCTGGCCTGGGCCCCCAGCACAGCCGGCTCTATCTGGAGCTTGGAGCTACAAGGCAACCTCATCGTGGTTGGGCGGAGCAGCGGCCGGCTGGAGGTGGGGCCGGGGGGGGGTGGGGGGGCTGCTCACATCTAGTTGGGGGGTTCCCACGAGGAGTGCGTGCTCACAGCCTCTGTGCTCGCAGGTGTGGGACGCCATTGAAGGGGTACTCTGCTGCAGCAGCGAGGAGGTGGTCTCAGGCATCACAGCCCTTGTCTTCCTGGACAGGAGGTGAGAGTGCCCGGCTGCTTGCCTCAACCCGCCTGTCACGGTCTTGAGGCCTCTTTCCTTCATTTGCTGTGGGATTTGAGCTATTCACTCAGTCTCTAATACCTGTCCATCGAGAGTGGTTCAGGTGGTAACCACTTTAGAGATGCCAAGTGTTTACAGCAGGGCCAGGCACAAGGGAAGCTCCCCGAGTTTTCTTTCTGCCCTTCTAAGTCAGCATCTCTTACTGGATTGTGAATGCTGACCCCTCTGAGTATTTCACTCTTACTTTTACTTGCAGAAAATCTGCAGAATGGTTTTTGTATTTGAAATAAGGCCTCATTTGGGTACTCTTTTTTTTTTTTTAATTTTTTTTTAACATGTTCA
The DNA here is from genome assembly GCF_903992535.2 of Arvicola amphibius. Classification (NCBI taxonomy): domain Eukaryota; kingdom Metazoa; phylum Chordata; class Mammalia; order Rodentia; family Cricetidae; genus Arvicola; species Arvicola amphibius. The sequence continues at coordinate 176,090,169 of NC_052049.1, forward strand.
GGGTGTTTTGTTTTGAAAGTTATTTTGCCTGCACATATGTGTCTGTGCACCACATGTATGTCTGGTGCCTAGAGTCCAGAAGAGGGTGCCAGGCCCTGGAACTGTAGTTAGATAGTTGTGAGCTGCCCCGTGGGTGCTGGGAATCAACCTGGGTTCTCCAGAAGAGCGGCGTCTCTCCAGCCCTCATTTAGGTACTTCTCAGCTGCGCAAACTCACTGTATAGCCCAAACCAACCATAAAGCAATCCTCACGCCTCAGCCTTTCAGGGGTTGGGATTATACGTGTGTACTGCTTCTGGGCTCAGATCATCTTTGTTGTCTGCATTTGCTAAATGCTTCCTCCCCTCCTCTCCATGCTGCCCCCCATACCATCCTGGACTTATGCATAGAACTCGGGGGGGGGGGGGGGAGGGTTCTAGTTCCTGAGCTTTGACCCTCAGCTGAGTTTACGAACTCAGTTCACCTGCCTGCTCCAGGAAGGTGGCTCTTCCAAGGGTTCCTGGCTGTTAGTGATTCCACTATCCGAGCTGGAGTGGAGGGTGGGAGTGGGGGGTTGGTGTCAGGAACTCCGGCTGTCTCCATTTTGACGGCTGCCACCACTGGGACTTGCACGGACATTTACTGCATTTTATTGGCAGCCTGGCTGACCTTATTCCTCGTGCTTGTTGGGAATCCTTCCTCACTGCTTGTTCTCTGAATTAGCTCTGGAAGAGCTCATGCCTGACCTTTAAAGTTCCTCTCTGCCCTTCCTGTGCATCATGGATCCCCAGATAACCCTATTTTGATGATCATGGGCAGAAGCTGTAATGTTCACTGCCTTCTGCTGGGACAAGATTTCAGAGCCTCACCTGATTTGATTGTAGGAGCCACTGGCACATATATGCCTGCCTGTGCCTGCAGGCTGTGTCTAAGAATTGTTGAGAGCAAAAGAAATCTTTCTGTAGTTAAAGGAAAGAAGCAGACTATATACTTAGGTCAAAGTTGATTTATGTCATGGATATTGCAGCCCCCTATGGGGCTCCATGACATGCTCACCCTGGCTCCTTTTCCCCTTCCTCAGAATTGACCCAGTTTTCCTGACCTTAAGCTCCAGGTTATGGGGGAACTCATAATTTGTTACATATGTAGTCCTGGAACTCCCTCTGTAGACCAGGCTGGCCGTTGAACTCAGATCCACCTGTCTCTGCTTCCCAAGTGCTGGGATTAAAGGTGTGCACTACCATCCGGCTCTAGCATCTTTTTTGTTGCACTTTGTGTATTCCTCGTGGCCTTAGTCTCTTGTCTTTCTCTTCTAGGATTGTAGCTGCTCGGCTTAATGGTTCCCTTGATTTCTTTTCCTTGGAGACCCACACATCCCTCAGCCCCCTTCAGTTCAGAGGTCAGTGGGCCTGGGGGCAGCAGCCATTGCACATGGTGGGGGAGTCTGCAAGATGCCTTTTCAGAACCTGTTCACTGAGCCTGTCCTCTGTAGGGACCCCAGGGCGAGGTGGTTCTCCTTCCTCATCTGTGTACAGCAGCAGCAACGCAGTGGCCTGTCATCTGACCCACACAGTGCCGTGTGCACACCAAAAACCCATCACAGCCCTCAGAGCTGCTGCCGGGCGCCTGGTGACAGGGAGCCAGGACCATACTCTAAGAGTGTGTATTGTTTATTTCTGGGTACTGGTGAGCTGGAAAGGGGTAGGGAGCAGAAGTGGGCGTTAAGCTGGAGGAGTCCTAGAAAAATGATGGAAGGCATTTTCTAGCTGAAACACGTAACTTGGAAGGTTCCAGAAACCAGAGCCTACTCATCCCTGTCCTAGGTCTTCCGACTGGAGGATTCGTGTTGCCTTTTTACCCTGCAGGGCCACTCGGGGGCAATCACAACTGTATACATTGACCAGGTGAGGCTGTCATCTGGTGGGGCTATTGGCCCTTAGAAGCAGTAATGGGATGGGGACACCTTTGTTGGCAAAGAAACTCTACCCATGATCTAGTTTCCTTGGGCTTCTTTCCCCAGACCATGGTTCTGGCCAGTGGAGGACAAGATGGAGCCATCTGCCTGTGGGATGTACTAACAGGTAGCAGGGTCAGCCATACATTTGCTCACCGTGGAGATGTCACTTCCCTGACCTGTACCACTTCCTGTGTCATTAGTAGTGGCTTGGATGACCTCATCAACATCTGGGACCGCAGCACGGGCATCAAGCTTTACTCCATTCAGCAGGTAAGCAGGCAGGGTACAGGGCTGTTGGTGTCTGGGGATGACCTCACACTGAAGATCTCCCCTGGCTTTGCCTCCAGGACCTGGGCTGTGGTGCAAGCTTAGGGGTCATCTCAGACAACCTTCTGGTGACTGGTGGCCAAGGCTGTGTCTCGTTTTGGGACCTAAACTACGGGGACCTGTTACAGACAGTCTACTTGGGCAAGAACAGTGAGGCCCAGCCTGCCCGGCAGATTCTGGTGCTGGATAATGCTGCCATTGTCTGCAACTTTGGCAGTGAGCTCAGCCTAGTGTACGTGCCCTCTGTGCTGGAGAAACTGGACTGAGGGCAGGCCGACTACACAACCCCCTTGTCCCCACCCAAAGTGGGGGTCACTGGGGGCAGAAACTTTGGACCTAGACTGGAGGCAAGAGCTAGGCATCTTCTTTGCAGCTGACTCTGAAGTATTGTCTCCGGATTGTAATATTAAACTTTTTTAAAAACTACATTTACCAGGGGCCTGAGCTGCTTGTGTCTGTCAATCCACTGTACCCCTAGACCCTTAGCCTTCTCACAGATGTTCAAGAAATAGGATTTCTGGGCGGTAGCGCACACCTTTAATCCTAGCACTCGGGAAGCAGATCTTTGAGTTCCAAGATAGTCAAGGCTACACACAGATAACTGTCTCAAGAAACAAAACAAAAAAAAATGTGGTAAGGGAGAGAGAAGTGTCTTTGGCACTCCTGAGGCAGCAGTGGGTGAGCTCAGACATTGGTCACAGAGTATGTTTATTCTTTCAGTAGCCCAGAGCTGAAAAATGTCAGGTTCCACAAAGGAGCAGAACCTGACCTGAGGCCTGCAGTGCAACTCCATCTGGCAGAGCCGAAGGCAGCAGGGATGGGAGATGTAGTGTAAGGACCAGGCAGGCAAAGCCTGTTCAGGTCTTGTTAAGTGTCCAAAGTGGATCCAGGAGGCTTAGGGGATCATCTGTAGGCTGGGCAGCCCTTAGACCCTGTCCATTGTGGGCCTGTAGAAAGTTCTGCTTGCTCATCCGTTGCTTTCCCCGCAAAGAGCTGTCCAGTGAAAACGCCTCTGGAGTCAGAGAGGCCAACAGCTCCAGGGATGAGGAGGGGGGCCCTAAGCTGGGGGCTTCAGGCACTGGTGGCTCCTCCTCTGGCTGTGGGGCTTCAGGCAGAGGCGAAGAGAGAGGGGGAGGAGAGGAGGATGGGACAGGAGTAGGCTCTGGAAGGCTGGCTGGTGGAAGACCCGGGGGTTCTACAAGACCTGGAAGGCTGGCAGCTGGGGAATCCACGCCACCTAGGGGCCGGATGCTGAGCTTGGCAATGGTAGCCTGGATGGAACTGATGGGCACATCTCCACCGAGGACCAGATCCTGTGAGTCCTGAGGCAGGTGATTCTGAGAAGGGTAGAGCTGGTAAGAAGGCAGTGTCACCAGGTTGTGACCGTCCCAGCAGAGCCCTCAAGGATCTGCCCTCACCTTCTGACTGATGTTCACACTGGCCGCAGGCTTGCCTGGAGGGGGCATACCATGGCGCTGGAGAACCTGCTCCACATGTCTCACCAGCGCCTCGTGGCAGAACCTGAGGTGCAGCTAGAAAGATACATTTGGTGTGGTCAGCTGGGCAGGGGCCATCCTCAAAGGGCAAGACCCAGCTCAACCCAATCCACCCACTCACTTTTTCCTGCAGCATGTGTTTTCTCTGCTGCCTCATCCGCCTCACCAGCTGAGGCAGCTCAGGAATCCCATTCCCAGCCTCCACCTCCTGCACTGCTGCATACAGCAGTGCAAAGGCTCCTGTGCGGCCCACTCCAGAACTGCGGCAAGAAGGAAGCATAAGGCCAGGCTAAGACAGGGTAGACATCCTCACTCAAGGGCTGCCAGCTCCTACCTGCAGTGTACGACAATAGGTGTGTGCAGAGGTCGCTGATGCAAATAATGTGCATGTACCTCCTGGATGAAGCGCAGCAGGTTGCCAGGGCTGTCTGGCAGGCCTCTGCAGGGAAAGGGCAGGTATGAGCCAGACCTGATGTGAGGTCTTCACCCCTAAGCACCCAAGGAGTTTGCCCTGACCCCCACCATCCAGAACAGTGAACGCACAGCTCAGGCCAAGTAGGGAAGTGGAGGTGCACAAGAGAGCGCTTGAGGCTCTGATCACGGAACTGCAGACTCAGCACTCGCTCCACATGGGTTTCGGTAGTGCGAACACTGCTCAGTGCCACACTCAGGGCTCCATGCACCATAGGCTGGCCCCTCTCAGTGGGGAAGTAGCGTGCCACCTTTTGCTGAAGAGTAAACAGGACAGTTAAGGCTACCTTTCCCAGACTCCCTGCCTCCCCACGCCACAATCCCTTCCTAATCTAAGCTCTTACCTTTTCCATTTCGGCCTCAGATACCAACATGACAATGACTGATACTTTCTGTTCATGCACCATGAGCCAGAAATCAGCAGCTGTGCCAGGCAGTGGGGCCTGGGTGGCCACTAAAGGTGGACAGTACGGCGAGAGCCCCTCCACACAGCTAGCATTAATGTAGTCATCTTTGCCCGAGCGCAACACCACACGGTTACTGTCATAGGGCATAACATCCTGGTGCCGGTTCTTCAGCGAGTAGCAGCGGGCAATAGCAATGGATCGACCTCGGGCATCATGTTCCTGTGCCTCTTGCAACTCTCTCCAGATTGCATCCAGTGCTCCTGCATCCCCTAGCTGTCCCCGAAAAGTCTCCAGCTCCTGCTGCAACTGCCGCAGCCTCTCAGGATGTTCATAGGGGTCCTGCTCAATCAGCCGCAGGGCCTGTGGCCTACGGCCCTCAGCTGCATCTACCTTGGTAGGCTGCAGCAGGGGTTGCCCACCCCCAGGAGGCTGAGTTCCTCCATGTTGGCTCTCAGGGCTAGAAGACAGGAGGTCTGCAGCTGCAGCACCTCGGCGCAAACATGGTGGTGGCTCTGCTGTTGGAGGCCTTGAAGGTACTGTACCAGGCCCTGGCGATGGGGCAGGTGAAGGCACCAAGTGGGGACTAGGGGTGGGCTGACTGGCTGGTGGGGGACCTCGAATAGAAACTGGGGTTGCCTGAGGACCCAGGGGCCTAGGGGAAGGGGCAGGGCCATATGCCAGGGTGGGATGAGGAGGCCCAGGGCTAGGGAAGGGCAGAGCCCCCGAGTGTGGGGGAAGAGGCTCTTGAGATGGGACAGGATAGATCTGGCTGTGCAGGGTGGGTGTTGGCTGCCCCAAGACAGCAGCAGGCTGAGGGGTAAAAGGGTAGGGAGGTGGAGGTGGAGGAAGAATCCCTGGGGCCTGAGTTGGGAAGAGATGTGGATGCTGGAATGGAAGGGGCTGATGTGAGGACTGTGGACCAAATACTGGTTGTGGGGGTTGGGGTTGGGGCTGAGGCTGAGCTTGAGGCCCAATCCTAGGGGCTGGAAAGCCTGTGGGGACCCCAGGAGGAAAGTGGTGCTGTGGCGGAGGGCCTGTGAGGTGCTGCTTGGTCCCTACAGGAAAAGCATAGGGTGCGGGCAGAGGCTGCGGTTGGGGAATAGGCTGGGACACAGGCTGAGGCACAGGAAAGCAGGGCTGGGGGAGAGCTGGGGTAGGGTTTGGCCGTGGTGCTACATGGCTAGAGATAGGGGCCTGGACACTATCTACTGTAGTGGTAGCTGGCCGAACTGCCATGGCTAACTCAGGTCCTGAGAACTGGGGGGGTGGAGCAGAGGGAAGACCTACAACTGGTGGAGGTGGCCCTACCCCCACATAGGGACTTGCTTACAACTCCATGCTGGGGAGAGGATCTGGGTACAAGGCCCAACTCTGATGTGTAGGTGGGGGCTGGGTAGAGGATTGTCCCAGGTGCCATGGGCACTGCAGCCCTAGGCTGCATCAGTTGTGTGGGGCCTGAATAGGTTCCAGGGGGTAAGGGTGCTGGGAGATAGTGGGCTGCTGGGCCTGTGGAGCTAGGGAAGGGGCCAGGAGAAAAGTGGAGTGGGGCAGTAGTTCCTAGAAATGGGTCAGGCAGCCGTGAGCCAACCACCATATCCGGGGGCAAGCTGCGCAGCTCCTCAGGTGGGTCGCCAGTCTCTACTGCCTCACCCTCATCACGGCGAGAGAGCAATGGTTTGGGGGCTGTGGGCCGAGGTGGTGGTGCCTTTTTCTTTAGCTCCCTAAAGGATAGGCAGGGAAGCAAAGTCAGCTTCCATACACCAGGTTGGCCTGGGCCGGGTCCACAATGAAGCTGAAGACCACACTCACCTGTCCAGGAGCTGCTGGCGGGCAGCCTCTTGGGCACGACAGATAGACTGTGCCCGTTCCAGCAGGGTGGCTACCTTGCTTTCCAGGTCTGCATAAAAGTCCTTGCCTTCCTGGGACTTCTTCATCAGGTCCTCATAGGCTTCATATGAAGCCACCAGGGTCTGTAGTGTGGAATTCCACCTTGGTGGGCACAAGAGAAAGCCATGATAAGGCACACTGTAGGGACAGAGCTCCAGACGGGGCATGGGGTAAGAAGGAAGGCAGGCACTGACTTCTGGTCCAGTTCACTAAGCATCCGCCGCACAGCCGCATACTGCACATTGGCCTCAGTCAGTGCCCGGAGGACATTGTCCTGGGCAGCCAGGTTCTGCTCCAAGTACACCTTCAGCTGATCATACTTCTTCAGCTGCTCCTCAAACAGTTTCTGTGGAAAGATGGGAACCAAAAAAATAAGGAGCTAAATAAGGAGCCCAGAAACAGAGCCCTTTCTCAGTGCTCATCCAACCCACCTTCATCTCTGAGTGGTCAGTGGTGACCAGGGAGGCAGTGATGTCATCCTTCTGGATCAGCTCTCGGAGTTGCTGCTCCAGGGACACACGCTGGTCCCGCATCTCCTGCACCTTGGCTAGGATGCGCTTCAGGTTTTGCAGCACAGCCTTGTCCTCTGAAGGTAGCAGCAATCAGTGAGGCCAAAGAAACCCTAGCTCCAAGCCCCTCTCCTGCTAGCCATGGGTGGGGCTTACCTGGGGTGAGGGCTGGTGTGGGTAGGGCAGCCCGCACCTGGTCCAGTGGTCCACTGAGCAGGCGCAAGTTACCAACATGCAGATTCATAGCACGGTGCAGCTCGCTGTTGGTGAAGGACGCCTTTTCATGAACTTCCATGTACTTGGTCCACTCTCGCCTCACCTCTACGAGCTCAGCCTTGGCCACGGAGGGGCCAGGGGCAGCCCCAGTCTGGCCCAGGGTCTCCTGCAATTTCTGCTCTTGCAGCTCATCTTCCTCCAGCAGATCTCTGATGTCCTTGAGGGAGGCTTCCACATCCGTGAACACACCCGACAGCACTGAGGTACGTGGGGGGTGGGGTGGCCACTGAGGTAGGCAGAGCAGATACCACTCTGCCCTCTGCCCACAAGACACAAATGCCCGCTAGGATCAGAGTTTGTTTCCCAGCACTTGCTAACTCCACAGATACAGGAAGCCCATGGTTCACTGATCCACAGAAGTGTTTGGATGGTGCATGCTTGGGCCAGGGCTTCACCAGCATCCTCGGTGAAGGAGGCCATGGCAGCTTGCTTGCCTGCTACCCTGGCATCTGTCTGTTCTGTGCTTTCCTTACCCTGCATAGACTGGACAAGGTTCTTGACAGTGTCAGGCCGGACACTAAGCGCCGCACACTTCTCCATGAGCTGGGGTGGGATATGGTTGTAAGCATCTAGGTTGTCCACTGTTTCAGGGTCCAGCTGCATTGAGTCCATGAACTGACTAGGGAAGGGAGAGGGGATGACAACAGGATCAGATGAATGCTGGGCTCTGACCCAATTCCGTCTACATAAGAGCCTGCTAGGTTGATCCCCTCCACTGAAATTAGAACGAAGCATGGGCTGGTGGCTATGCCCAGACACTGATAGCAATGGCGGGGCAGGACACCCTCCACGGCACACCAGCACTCTAAATCCAGATCTAGACTCTGAGCAAGGAGGAAGACATCTATTGTGCACCCGATCTCCCACTGCTCATCCCACTTACTCTAGGACCTCATTCTTGTCTTCAATCTTGGCCATCATTTCCCGAAGCAGCTTGGCCTTCTCCTCGCTAAGGAATAAACAGACCAGTTGCTGGAGACCTGTATACTTGAGGACCTCAAGAACCTCTGTGCCAAGGAAAGAGCCAGTCCCTCCTACACACCTGTACAGTGATGAGGCCTCATGGGCAGCCATAGGTACCAATTTGGCAAAGATATCAGGACCTGTAACAGCTGGGTCTGTGGGGTTTACTGGCAAGGGCTTCACCAACGGGGCTCCTAAGAGCAGGGAGTACCACAGAGATCAGGCCCACAGGAAGACTCAAGGCAGCCTCCTCCCTATCCCATCTTCCTCTGCCAAGCCCACTCCTCAGTTTCCCCTCAGCTGCCAGACCTTTTACAGGCTGAAGGGTATCCAGTGCTGGCACTGCCTCATGGTAGATAAAGTCATTATCCTTCTTGGCAGAATTATACCTGGGAGTCGGGAGAGTCAGGAGAAATCACAGATCACCAAGGATACACAAGTTAGATTTCCATGTAGGCACTGCTCTCTGGCACTATTCGCTTCCTCCCAACGGTGCAGAGGAACAAGATATTTAATAAGAGGGAACCACACCACCCTAGTCTCACACACTTACTTTCCCCCAATGACATCCATAGCGAATCGAAGTGCATCTTGCACAGTGTCAGGTTGGCCCTGTGGAGACAGAAGAGATAACCAAGGTCAAGATCTGTCAGTTCGGCTAGCCTTGCCATTTGCCTTCATGGCTCTGAAAGCAGCTACACTCGCTCAGCTTTACCTTGGCCAGCTTGATGGCTTCGTTCAGCTTGTCTAGGGCGCTCTGGAAGTAGGCCACCTGTGGAGGCAAAACCTGGTCTGTCCTGTCCTGCTTGGACCCTAATGTTCCATCTCCCCACTTCATCCTACCTGTTCAGAAGACCAGCAGTACAGGTAGCAGATGCCTGCCGAGCCAATAGCCCCAAAACAGCTCCACCCTGTAGCCTACATCTCCAAAGAGCCATCCCCCCTGTGGGGAGCCCATCCTGCCTCCTGAGACCCCCAGGAATGAGGGCTACAAGGTGAGAAAAAGCAAAGTCTACAGCAAGGTTCTGACAGCCTGGCACATGGTGAGGAAGACAAGGGGGACAGGGTATGGCAAAGAGGACCACTGCCAGTGTGATAAAAGCCTGGAACACGTCCTGAGAGCCCCCCTTGCCCACAGCCCACTCACCCGTTCCCCAAATTTCTGTTGCTCCTCAGCTTGCTTCCCCATGTGCAGCTGGGAAAGAAGAGGAGGCATCATGACTTGTTGCTCCTGAGCTCCAGCCGCCTGGCCCAGTTCACAACCAGTAACCCTGCCTTACATGAGCCACAGCTGCGAAGTAGTAGATCTTCATCTGGACCAGCTTCTTCCAGTCTTTCTGGATACGGCCCAGCAGAGAAGCAGTTTCTGGGTTTTCCAAGGCCCGACATGCCTCCTTGTAGTAATCTACCACCTGGGAATAGGGATGAGTTAATTCAGTCATCAAGGAGCAAGAGCAAAGCAAATGCCCACCCTCAGCCCTCTTCCTACCTGTGCACTGATGCGGGCCACTAGAAAGCTCTTCCGGTTGTCCAACATGGACTTCTCCAACAGGCACTCCTGAGCCTGGCCCTAGAGCAACAAGCACAGGTCACTACCCTGTGCACCTGAAGTCCTTCTCTCCCTCTTGGCTGCTCTCTGCTCGAGTCTCCCCAGCTCCCAGAATTACCCTGCGCCTGATCTACTTGGAACGCAAAAGACCCCATGCCAAGGCCTCCTTCCTGCCTGTCCCTTACTACCTGCAACGTGGCTGGCCCAGGGTCTAGATACAACTGCCTCCTCCCTTAGCCATTTCTTCTCCAATTCAACTTAAAGTTAGGGTGATAGCTCATAACTTAACCCCAAAAATACTGAGGGAGGACTGGTCATGATTCTGGAGCAAGCCTGGGCTACACAGTCAGTTCCAGACCAGTCTGAGTTACAAAATGTGACTTCATCTCAAAACAGAAACAAAACCCCTTTGGCTCCACCAGGGCCAGTCCCGCTCACCAGCATGAGGTTGACATTGAGAGAGAGGACCTGGCGACTCATGTCAACACTGAAGGCCTGTGGGAAGTGTTCACGCAGGTAGGCAAAGGCACCTGCTGCGCACTGGAAGTGGGTGCAGGAGACTTTCATGCCCTGGACGTGAAAGATGACCACTTCCATAAGGCAAGAATCATTCAAACTTTGGTAGCTGACGACACCCTGTCCTCCATAGCACACCCACATGTCCACCTGCATCCCTGGGTCCTACCTCCTCAGACACGCGCTTGTCCATAGCCCCCAGCATGGAGTGCAATGCACCTAGAGAGGCAAAGGCTGTTAGGTTAGGAGAGCCTGGCAGTGTTTCCCAGGCTGCCCACACCCGTGCTGAGACTAAAGTAGAGGGGCACCTGTCTTCATCCAGTGAGAAAAACAGGTCCTAGAACTGGGCAGAATCCAACAACCCAGCCAATCCTTAATCCTGTATGCGCCTGGCTCAGGAGTAGAGGAGGGGGGAGCCCCCCATGCTTTCCCCTCAGCCAACAGCCACACTGACGGGCAATCTAAGGCCAGTCTTAACCTCTCAATCCAAAGCCGTTAACAGGGGAGTAGGGAGGAAGTGATACTATCCAGGCAAAGAAAGGCCATGAGTCCCTACTGTAGTGCACAGAGACAACTCTGTGGTCAGCCCAGCAGAGCTCTTTAAACAGTGACTTCCCAGGGCCCCAGAAACAGCAGAAGTGCCAGTGAAGCTGTGGTAGAAGCAGGGGAGGAGTCAGAACCCAGGCCGTCTGACCTGATGAGCTGAGGCCCAGGACTGACAGGGTTTGAAGCAGAGCCGATGGAAGGATCAAGCAGCTTACCAAGGTTGTAGAGAATACAGGCCTGCTCGTACTTGATGTCTTCATGGGCCACAGATTTTCCCGAGAAGATCTCAGTCCTACAGACAAGCCTTTCAGTCACCACGAGAGGAGGACCTGGCCTGGGCCCAAGGGGGTCAGAGAAGGGGACCAACCACTCCCGCATGAGACAGGGGTCTATAGGGGAATCACACTAACACTCCCCATTCTGTGCAAGGAGAGAGGACAAGGGAAAGGATCACGCCTACCACCCAAGCATCCCAGTTGTCCAAGCACCTAAGTTCTCAACTTCCCAGCCCAGCTACCAGCTCTCACCAGGTGACAGCTACAGCGGCCTCCTGGCCGGAGCCCATGGGCACCCGACTCTGCAGATAGTGTAGCTGGCCAAGGTACTTTCGAAGGACACTGCAGCCCTCAAAGTCCCGTGCAACACGAATAGCATTCTGGGAAGTAGGATGGAAGAAACAGGCTTACCATCATTAGGGATTTCTAAAAAAGCCCTATCTACACCTACAGCTGCTGAACATACTATACTGCCAGGGCTGGTGGACTAAGTCATCCACATTTGTAGAAGATACTATATAATATGCTTTAAAATTTGGACTATATTCAACTTTTAAAAATATTATTTTATGCATATAGGTGTTCTGCCTGCATGTATGTGCATCACTTTGATGTGGGAGGGTCTTCTGTTTGAGTTGATTTCATTGGTTAACAAAGAAACTGCTTTGGCCCATTTGATAGGCCAGCCCTTAGGTGGATGGAGTAGACAGAACAGAATGCTGGGAAGAAGGGAAGTTAGTCAATCATCATGCCTCTCCTCTCTGGGTCAGATGCGATGGAGCCAGCCGCCAGGTCAGACATGCTGAATCTTTCCTGGTAAGACACCACTCGTGGTGTTACACAGATTATTAAATATAGGTTAGTCAAGATGTTAGCCAAGAAGAGGCTAGATATAATGGGGCAGGCAGTGTTTAAATGAATACAGTTTGTGTGTTGTTATTTCGGGTGTAAAGCTAGCTGTGTGGGATCCAGGTGAGATGAAAAGCAGGCCTGCTCGTCTCATCACTACATCACTTGTGTGTCTGATGTCTATGGAAGTCAGAGGGAACAGGATCCCCTGGAACTTGAGTTACATATGGTTGTGAGCTGCCATGTGAGTGCTGGGAACTGAACCTGAGTCTTCTAGAAGAGCAGCCAGTGCTCTTAGCTCTTGAGCCATTTCTATAGCTCCTATGTTTAATGCCCCCGCCCGCCTATGTTTAACTTTTGACCCACAATTCTGTATCTAAAAATGAACAGTAAGAGACACCCAGGAAGGCCAGGCATGGTGATGCACAGCTGTGACCCCAGAACCCAGGAGGGTCAGTCATTCGAGGTTATTCTTGACTACAAAGCAAGTTTGAAGTCAGCCTGAGTTACACGAAACCCTGTCTCAAAAAAATGATTCATGAAGGGCAGATATCCAAGAACGGGGAATCCTCGAATGTGCACACAGCAGCGCTTCTCACAGCATTAGCAGTTTAGACTTTCTAGTAAAGGGGGCTGTTTACATGAGTTATGTCAAATCCACTCACAAGAAAATATTCCTCAGCCAAACGTCGTTATGAATATACTATGACTTCTATGACAAACTATGACATACAGGCAAAAGAAGAATGTAATAGAATATATGATCGCATTTCTGTGCAAGCATAGGATATGCAAATAAATATACAGACCAAAAAGGGGGGGAAAACCAGATGACTCTACCTCCAAATGCTGACAGCGATTATCTACAAGTAATCCTACTGAAGTCTTTTCTCTGTGTGTGTGTGTAGTGTACAAATGTGCACGTGTGCAGGTGCACACACCAGAGGTCGACACAGGTGTCTTCACTATCACTCGCCACCACACCTCTGAAAATGACCTCTCTATCTCCACCCCTGCCAAGCACTAGGGTTTCAGACATGCATGACCACGCAGGTATTTCATATGGGGTCTGGGGATTCAAACCCAAGTCCTCATACTTGCATACCTACTTTACCAAATGAGCCTTCTCCCCAGCTCCAGTTTGTCTTCTTTTACACACACACACACACGGGGGGGAGGGGGGGTATGTGTCTGATAGAAACATAAATTTTTGTTTGCTCATATATTCTAGATATTTACTGTTTCAATTTTTATAGTAACAAACCTTCTTATTCGGCAGGAAAATGAAACAAAACAAAGGAATCCTCTGTTCAGGTTTTAAAGCAGACCATACAATTACCAAGAAGCAGGTGCCCAGTGAGGAAGTGAGCTTGAAACACCATGAAGTCTCCCTGTACACCCTGCAGAAGGGATGCTAACAGCTATAGAGCCCAGAAGCAAGGCCGGGCGGACAACACCAGCTGATAGATCCCTTAACAAGGTGCTCTCAGCACGCACACATCCCCATACGCCCGACACCTCATCCTTTACCTGACACTGATTAGGGTGCCTATTAGTAATTAAAAAATAAAAGAAGCCAGGCATGACAATACATAACTGTAGTCCTAACACTTGGAAAGCAGAGGCTTCAGGATCAGGATCAAGTCATATTTCACTAGAGAATACTACTAAGACCCTGCTGTGGGGGGGTGGGGGATAAGGCAACCTTTCCCCACAAAACGGCCAGCAAGGCCTTGACTTACATACTTGTAAACCAAAGAGGCTGGAGGACCACAAGTCCCAGGCCAGTCTGGGCTACATGGCAGCCTCTTAAGACTCTTAAAAACAATAGAGGAAATGGCGCACACTGGGAGAATGGAGAGACTGGGGCTCTTGTGCACCACTGGTAGAGTTGTAAAATGGCTCATCACTGCAAAATTACAGTGTGGCGACTTCAAAATTCCACCTATTACATAACTCAGTAATTCCACTTCTGAGTATGTACCTCCCAAAAGCAGGCTGATGTAATGGTAATTCATACCCCTGTTGACAGCAGTTTTATTTTGGCTTTTTTTTTTTTTTTTTTTTTTTGAGATAGGGTTTCTCTGTGTAACAGCTCTGGCTGTCCTGGCTGGACTTTACAGAGATCTACCTGCCTCTAGGATTAAAGGTATACACCACCATTGCCTGGGGCCTCCCCCACAACCCTAGACAGGGCTTCTCTGTAGTTTTGGAGCCTGTCCTGGAACTAGCTCTTGTAGACCAAACTGGCCTCGAACTCACAGAGGCCCACCAACCTCTGCCTCCCAAGTGCTGGGATTAAAGGCATGCACACATCTTTAATCCCAGCACTCAGGAGGCAGAAGCTAGCCAGCATGGTCTACATAGCCATCTCCAGGACAGCCAGAACTACATAGAGACCCATCTCAAAAGAACAAAAACCAACAACAATTAAGAGTTCCTTAAACACAGCACTGAACTGCCGGGATGGCTCTGTGGGTAAAGCCTTTGCTGTGCAGCCTGTCCATCTGAGTTCAGTCCCTGCAACCCATCGCACAAGGGGAGAGCGGACTTCTGCAAGTTGTCCTGTGATTGCCACACGTGTGTCCTCCCCCTTGTGTGTTCGCAAACACAACATACACAAATTTAAACATGGTATCATGGTATTTCATTCAAGCTAATAAAACAAAGATTACTACTCAGTGAATAATGACCAGGTAGCACCCACAGCGTGGAATCACTAAACAAAGCCACAATGAGCATTCCAGGTGGGATAAGAGAGTAGGAAGGCATGAGACTCACACTACACAGAACTTCAAGCAACTTCAACTTCTAAATTGCTTATTCTGGAATTTTCCACTTAGTATTCTGGAATACAAGTGACTGAAAGACAGTGAAATTTCAGAATGTCAAACAACAGATTAATGGAGGAGCTGCCATATTTGAGCTTTTATGAGCCTAACAAAAGACAATGTAGAAAAGGAACAAAAAAATCCAACAGACTCAAAATATGTTGAATTCTTATATATGAATATTTCAAAATGGCTGAAAATATAGGGGAAAAGGGAAATTCAAGCTGTTCGTTACATACATTATACTTAAATGACAACAATAAAGATAAAAGATTTAAGTTAAAAAAACAAAACAAAACAACCATCAGGGGTTTGGCAAGATGACTGAGCCCTTATGTAAGGGTTCTTCCCACAGGCCTGAGAGGCTGAAGTTGCACATGGTGGAAGGGAACCAACTCCTGCAAGTTATCTGACCTCCAAACATGCACACTGTAAATAAATGTATTTTAAAAAATTTAAAACCAAGCAAAAAATCCTTAAAGCCAGACATTGAGGCATATACCTATAATCCCAGAAGTTGGAGGACAGAAGGCAGGAGAATTCAGTCCATGACTAGGCTGGGCAACATTGCAAGCTCTAGGGCAGCTAGGATACGTAATGAGACCCTGTCTCAAAAAAAAAAAAAAAAAAAAAACAAAACCAAAAAGACAACAAAACAAAAACAAAAACTCACAAAAAAACAACAAAGGACTAGCCACGGCCCAGTGATGGGCCACAACCTTAATCCCAGTACCTGGGACACAGAGGCAGCGGATCTCTGTGAGTCTGAGGCCAGCCTGGTCTACAGAGTGAGTTCTAGGATAACCAAAGTTACATAGAGAGACTTTGTCTCAAACAAACAAACAAACAAACAAACAAACATCAAAAAGACAATAGAGTCTGTGGATGGCCAGCTGGTAGAGTACTGCCTGGCATGAAGGAAGCTCTAGGTTTGGTCCAGAAAAACATACTGGAGATGATAGCATACATCTGTAACCTCAGTGTTTAAGACGAGGAGGTGGGAGGATCAAAACTTCAAGATCATCCTCAGCTACATAAAGTTGTAGGCCCATGTGGGTAACACGAGACCATGTCTCAAAAATAGTTAGACAGCATAGCAAGTAAAAATACTTGCTATCAAGCCTGAAGACATGAGTTCAATCCCCAGTACAGCAAAATAACTAAGCTTTAAACATAAAGGGGCAACGCCATTAGTTCCAGAACTTTCAGGACTGGAGGCCAGCCTGAACAACACCGAGACCCTATGGGGAAAAAAAATCCTTTTTCACCTATCAGGCTGTAGGACTTAACACAAATTTTTTTCTGCTAGCAATTTTGATGCTTTTGTAGATAAAAAAATAAAATAAAGGCCAGGCGGTAGTGGCGCACGCCTTTAATCCCAGCACTCGGGAGGCAGAGGCAGGTGGATCTCTGTGAGTTTGAGGCCAGCCTGGTCTACAGAGCTAGTTCCAGGACAGGCTCCAAAGCTACAGAGAAACCCTGCCTTGAAAAACCACAAATAAATAAATAAATAAATAAATAAATAAATAAATAAATAAATTAAAATATGACCACAGCAGATGGTAGAGTTATTGGGGGGGGGGGTTTTAAATCTCTTTAACAAACCAATTCCAATTCATACCTACAGAAAAATACCTTCTCCTGCTGGGCGTGATAGTGCATGCCTTTAATCCCAGCACTTGGAAGGCAGAGGCAAGTGGATCTCTGTTTGAGGCCAGCCTGGTCTACAAAGTGAATTCCCGGACAGCCAAAGATAGACAGAGGAAACCCTGTCTCAAAAAAACAAAACAAATAAAAAACAACAAAAATACGTTCTCCTACCTGTCTGAGTAACTCCAGCTTCTTCAGTTCCTCATTGTAGGCTTCTGGGTTCTCTCCATAATTCTTCAGGACAAACTAGAGGGAGGAAAAAATAAAGCGTAAGCAGAATGACCTGCAGAGCCGCCCTGAGTCTGAGGCAGCTGCCAGACCTCCACCTCAGCTACAAGCAGTGCCCAGGTGCTGACTAGGCGGCCTCTTCCTCCCAGCCAATGAAGATGGAGACCCAACACCCTATGCAAACAGCCCAGCAGGCCCTCATATGCTACTGCCTTCTCAAGAGACACCGGGGTTCCACCAGCTCAGGGAGGAGGGTCTGACCCAGCTGAAACAGAGTCCTGCGAAGATCTCAAAGGGTCACTCTTAGAGCTCCTTCAAGCATCCTTTGCTCTAAAGTCAGGATAACCCTAAACGTACACATAGCGAGCAGGAGTGCAAAGCCTTCCCGGCCAGCCCCACCCCTCACAGGGAAGAGCACCAAGGATCAAGGTGCTCCAGTTTCTTCCTCTCAGGAAAGGCCTGAGGGAGTGTGATGAGAAATGAGGATCATGGACTGGGGTGTCATTCAAATAAAACCAACAGGGCTGGGGAGGTGGTTCAGCTGCCCTTCCAGAGGATGCAGGTTGATTTCCCAGCACCCACAGGGAGACTAACAACCATCTCTAACTTCAGTACCAAGGGGTCCGGTGCCCTCTTTGGGTCTCTCTTTACAATGTGGTACACAGACACACAAGCAGGCAAATTCTCATACACATAAATAAAAAAAATAGTAAATCTTCAAAAGATAAATAATCAGAGCCAATAGGGCTAAGGGCAGCTCGGCTGGTACAGTGCTTCCCTACGACTCGGCGCCTGTTGCTCTTGCTGACGAACTCGGTTTATCCTCCAGCAACTACATGGTTATTGCTATGTAATAACTGCATGGCTATTACTCTAATTCTAGGGGACCCAATGTCTTCTCACCTACACAGGTAACAGATTCACATGTGTGCACATATATACATCCAGACAAAACATTCACAGACATGAAATGAAAATAAATCTTAAACTGGGCGGTGGTGGCGCATGCCTATAATCCCAGCACTCAGTAGGCAGAGGCAGGTGGATCTCTGTGAGGTCTACAAAGCGAGGTCCCGGATAGCCAGGGCTGCACAGAGAAACCCTGTCTCAAGAAAACCAAGCCAAACAAACAACAAATAAATCTTAAAAAATAAAACAACTATCCAGGTGATGGTGGCACACGCCTTTAATCCCAGCACTCAGGGAGGTAGAGGCAGGCGGATCTCTGTGAATTCGAGGCCAGCCTGATCTACAGAGTGAGTTCCAGGACAGTCAGAGATACACAAAGAAACCCTATCTTGAAAAACCAAGCCAAAACAACCAACCAACCAACCAAACAAACAAATAAGACAACTAAAAATAGGATTAGCAAGTTGGTTTAGCTGATGAAATCAGGTCTACGGACCCAAGTAATCAGGTCAGCCCCCCCCCCCAACAGAAAGGTGTCGGGAGAGAATGGACACTACAAGCCGTTGTCTGACTTCCATGACTTCCATGGCATGTGTACCCCACAGTATACCCTCACACCCCACATAACTAATTTTTAAAAAGTGGGTAATGAGGATTTGGATGACTTCCAATTTTTTCAATATTTGAAATTTGGGAAACAAATGACTCAGAGTTGTTGAAGAACTATGGTATCTGAAAAAAATCTCACTCTGTAAGTGGTCTTAGCCTCTTTAAACGATAAAAGCTATGAAAGAAATCTATTGAACAAATATTCAACTCTGCCCAAACTCTGTGAACACAAAACCAGTATTTAGAGGGTAACAACCAAAAGCTGATTTACTGATTCCCAGCAAACTTCACTCTGACCTATTCAACTCCTACCTAATCTACAAATAGAGAATGCGGCCTAAGTCAACTCCTTCATCGTGAGAAGTTTCAGGCTTGCCCACCCTTGGGTTAGAGAAAGGAGAAAATGCAGCCTCAAGGTTCTGTGGGATACAGCTGACAGGATCTGATACCACAGAGCCCTAAAAACAAGAGTACTGTTCCAGCTGCTCACACGATAGTGAAGGGAAAGAGCCACTTCCCCTCCACGAATGAGAAGCGGCACCCACTCAGCAGGTCCCCACCACAGGCCTGCAGTCTTCAGCTGCAGTCGCCCAGCCCTTCTGGATGCACAAAGGCGGGCGGGCTCCAGTCTCATCAGCATAAGAAGGGGGAGATGATAGGCCAGGGGCAAAGAGGCCAGAGCACTTGCCAAGATCACAGCATTAACATCCTAGTTTCCATTTCTGTTGCTGTGAAAAAAGCTGACAAAAGGCAACTTGGGAGAAAAGGGTTTACCTGGCTCACATTCCCCCATCACAGTCCATCACTGAGGGAAGTTAGGGCAAGAACTCAAGGAAGGACCGTGGAAGCAGAACTGAAGCAAAGATTACGGAGAAACACTGCTTACTGGATAAATGCCCCTCGTTTGCTTGCTTTCTCATGCAGTCCAGGTCCACCAGCCCAAGGATGGCACTGCCTACATCAACACCAACCAGGAAAATGTCCCACAGATGTGCTCTCAGGCCATTCCCTCAAACGATAACTTTCCCAGGAGGTGAAGTTGACAGAACTAACCCTGACTTAGCGACTGATGCAGCAACAATCAGAACCCAAACATTTGGCCCCACTGAAAAAGAAGACAGGAGGCTGGTAAAGCTCAGTGCAACCCACATGGTGGAAGGAGAAACCCAACTCATGTGGCCTATCTTCTGACCTCCACATGCACTGTGGTGCAAGCAACCACACAGTATAAACACATATCACACTAAATAAGACATAATATTTTAAAACTTTATACAAGTTTTCTTTTTCTTTTTTATTTATGTTATGTGTATTGGCGTCAGAGCCCCTGGAAATGGAGTTACAGACAGTTGTGAGCTGCCATATGGGTGCTGGGAATTGAACCCAGGTCCTCTGGAAGAGCAGCCAGTTCTCTCCAGCCCCCTTATTTGGTTTTTCAAGACAAGATTTCTCTGTATAGCCTGATTGTCCTGGAACTTACTTTGTAGACCAGGCTGGCCTTGAAGTCACAGAGATCCACCTGCCTCTGCTACCCAAGTTGAGATTAAAGGCCTGCACCACCACTGCCCAGCTAACATTTTTTGTTTTTAAATAAGAGTAAAGAGACTTGCTGAAATTCAAGTGTATGGAACAGCAACCCAACTATCTGACTACAGTCTATGGGACTGGTCTGACCTAATGTAACTTGGGAAAACAAGCCAGTAGCAGACCCAAGAGTAAGAAAACAGACACTGGTGTAGCGACACAAACCAACACTGAAAGAACCTCAAAGAGTGTCAGGCATCTCTTGAACTCAAGCCTGAGATGGGAGCTGTTTACTGTGATTAAATTACACTCCCAATGAAGGTGGTTTGGGAGAGAGAGGAAAACCCAAACCAAACCAAAACAACACTAGGTAGGCTCTGAAGCAGTTGAAGATCCTTTTTGTCAAAATAAGCAGCAGGCTTGGGGCTGGACAAACAGCTCAGAAGTTTAGAGTACTTGCTGATCTTTCATAGAACCTGGGTTTTATTCCCAGCATCCACATGGTGGCTCGTAACCAACTCCAGTTCTAGAGGATCCACAGGAAGGCATACACATGGTACACATATACACATGCACACAGAGTAAAAAAGTAAATAAAAAAGAAACAGATCTCAAGTGAAAGTATGATAAGAGATCAAACCTACTGAGGAAGGAAAAAGAAAAGGCATTGTGGATTGGAGAGATGGCTCAGCCATTAAAGGCTAGGCTCACAACCAAAAATATAAGAAAAGACATTATAGGAGACAAACTCTTTGTATCCTTTTTTTAAAAATTGTCTTTCCATTTCCAGCAAGAGGATCAGGAGTCCAAGGTCATCCTCAAATCTGAGGCCACCAGCTGTATGAGACTCTGAAACACATACACAGAAGAAGAAGAGTGTACTGGCTGTTTGTGTGTGTCAACTTGACACAAGCTAGTCACCAGAGAGGAAGGAGCCTCAGTTGAGAATCCCTCCATGAGATCCAGCCATAAGGCATTTTCTTAGTGATCTACAGGGAAAAGGCCCAGCACATTGTAGGTGGTGCCATCCCTGGTCTAGTGGTCCTGGGCTCTATAAGAAAGCAGGCCGAGTAAGCCAGTAAGCAGAATCCCTTCACAGCCTTTGCATCTGCTCCTGCCCTTAGATTCCTGTTTGAGTTCCTGTCCTGACTTCCTTCAAAGATGAACAGCAATGTGGAAGTGTAAGCTCATTAAACCCTTTTCTCCCCAGCTTACTCTTTTGTCATGGTGTTTTGCTTCAGCAATAGAAATCTGAACTAAGACAGAGGTTAAAAGAGAAATAAAACAACAGAGACAATTTTCATTTCAAGGCCACTTCACATTCAGAAAACCCTAGGAGTGCACCTGAGGTACTATGGATTTAACAAAGTTTGGGTAAACTGGTTGTGTCCAGGATGGCATGGCCCATAGACTTGTGGATCTGGGCTTGGTTTTCTGTTGTTTCTACATGTAACAGGGGTTAATATTACCTGCTATGCCTGCTTCACAGAGCTATCATGAAGACTTGAGCTAGTTCCTAAAAAGAAAGACTACGCTTAGCTGAAAATATCCTTTATGGTATGGCAAGACCTGTACTGTACTAAGATTCATAATCAGAAACTCTTCTCATGTGTTAATCTTCTCAATATTATAAGATTCCATATCATAGCTGGTTGTGGTAGCACAAGCCTTTAGTCCTAGGACTGGTGATGTGCAGGCAGGTGGATCTGAATTTGAGGCCAATTTGGCCTCCATAACAAGTTTCAGGGCAGTCAGAGTTACACCCTTTCTCAAAAACCATCTAAGCCACAGACGAGAGACGTGTGATTAGTATATGCTGAAGGTCACTCAACTCTGAGGGGACAAGGGAGGAGGTCAGTTTCTAGTGGCTACACTTGTTCTGTGCTGCTATTATAGTAATAAATGACACAAAACCGTGCCACTAATGATCACTGGAAACAAGAATTCTGAATCATACCACTGTTTGCAGATTAGAGAATGGGACAGTAGGACTGTGAAGAGAAACCATGACCATGGCAACTCTTATAAAAGAAAACGTTCAGCTAGGGTGACTTACTGTTCAGAGGTTTAGCTTGAGCTTCTGAAAACTCAAAGCCCAATGAACACTTCCTCCAACAAGGCCACACCTATTCCAACAAGACGACCTCTAATAGCGCCACTCCCTATGAGCACTAATTCCCGACTCCTTACTTTAGGAACAGCCCTTCTACCTCAGCCTCTTCTATGAGCATGTTCTCACTCTGCGTTACTCTTAATTTGATATAATGCCTTCAAATTTCACTACACTAATTAAAGCAATGCTCAAATAAGGCTTTAAAAGACATCACATGGATTTGTTTGTTTGTTTGTTTGGTTTGGTTTTTGAGACAGGGTTTCTTTGTGTAGCCTTGGCTGTCCTGGAACTAATTCTGTAGACCAGGCTGGCCTCAAACTCACAGAATTCACAGAGATTCGCCTATCTGGGCCTCCCAGGGGCTGGAATTAAAGGCATGTGCCACCACCACCCAACTCACATGACTTGTGGCTGGGCTGCAGGTGTGCACCCAAACCACATCATGGGTGTCTGGTTCATCACATACACTGTTCTTTTTTTTTTTTTTTTTTTTTTTGTTTTTTCGAGACAGGGTTTCTCTGTGGCTTTGGAGCCTGTCCTGGAACTAGCTCTTGTAGACCAGGCTGGTCTCGAACTCATAGAGATCCGCCTGCCTCTGCCTCCCGAGTGCTGGGATTAAAGGCGTGCGCCACCACCGCCCGGCTTGTTCTTTTTTTTTAAAACAAACTCCCTTCCATTTCCAGAGTTGAATCAAATCTAGGTCATTCCTTGAACTGTACTACAAAAATACACATAAAATTAAGTCCTATAAACAATATTGCTACTTATTCAATATGTATTCAGCTGCTGAATTTCAAATGAAACAGCACTTTGTTCCAACAAAAGAGTGCTGCCACGGAAAACTGTCAGCCCCCGTCCACGCCAGCCGGCCAAAAGCACAGAGCACGAGGGCACTCTTTAAGTCCTCTCCTAGTTTGACCACACACAATACTCAAAGCCTCCCTCCATGTCGCTTCTGAATGGCCCATTGGTCTGTCTGAACAGCACCAGGGAGAAGATTCAGGTTACAATTCCCAAGGGTGCTAGAACTAAACTGGTTATTCAGCCAACACTCACCAGGTACTCTTTGCACACAGTAATTTATTACTTCTTAAACTGGGTGTGCTGGCTTACTCCTATCGAGCCCTAGCATGAGGCAAATGGTGACAAGATCAGGTGTCAAAGTCATTCCTTGGCTGTAGAGCAATCTGAGGCCCACCTATACTATAAGACCCTGTCTCAAAAAAACAGGAGGGCTGAGCCGGGCGGTGGTGCCGCACGCCTTTAATCCCAGCACTCGGGAGGCAGAGACAGGCGGATCTCTGAGTTCGAGGCCAGCCTGGTCTACAAGAGCTAGCTCCAGGACAGGCTCTAGAAACTACAGGGAAACCCTGTCTCGAAAAACAAAAAAAACAAAAAACAAAAACAAAAACAACAACAACAAAAAAACCAGGAGGGCTGAGAGGGGAGGTAGGTGGAGACAGTTCATTTGGTAAAGTGCTTGTCACACAAGCAAGCATGAGGGCTTGCATTTAATTCCCAGCACCCACATAAATAATTGTGCAACAAGTCTGTAATCGCAGCGCTGGGGAGGTGATACAGATCCCTGGGGTTTGTTAGTCAACTAACCTAATTCACAAGCCCCACGTTACCAGTGAAAGACCCCATCTCAAGAACTAAGGCAGACAACTAGCCTAAGACCTATACCTGAGGTTGGTCTCTGGCCATGCATGCACACATGTGCACCTGCAAATACACAAACACGAACACTCCAAAGAATTTTACTTTCTGAGAAAAGAATCTAATCTACACCGGGGTGGTGGTGGCAGCTCATGCCATTATTACTAGCATTCAGGAGGCAGAAGCAGGTGGATCTCTTTGAGTTTGTGGCCAGCCTGGTCTTCAGAGTGAGTTCCAGGACAGGCTCCAAAGCTACAGAGAAACCCTGTCTCAAAAAAAAACAAACAAAAAACCAAAAAGAAAAAAGAAAAAAAGAAAAACAGACAGACAGACATTAAGTCAGGAAAGACCATGGACCATCCAGTTCATCTGTAATGGGGGCCTCTTCTGTGTAACACAAGAAGAAAGACAGTTTCAGGCAAACCAACTGAGTCTTTCCATTTATGGTAGGAGATAAAAACAGATAAACACCACAGAAAACTGACAATATTTCACGTCCTCCATTGATGGGCAATGGAGTTTTTAGGCTTCTGTTCTTCGCATTTACCTGTTCTGTGGGAAATCTAGGAGAGAGAAACATTTCACAAAGCCGAAAGACCAGATGTGAACAAGATGAGCAGTGGGAACAAGCAACGGACATGTGCTTTCCAGTGGACAAGTTAACTCTGGACAAAAGACGGTCTCAATCAGGGTGGCACAACTGCCAGGCAGATGAAGAGACTCTGAGGAAGCATGGCTTACTGGGTTAAGAAGCAGGAAGAAAGAACTCAAGAATGACCTAAGCAAGGCAATAATCAGATATGGGCACGTGGAAGGTCCCACAGAGGGGACTGAGGGAGTGACATTACAGAGGCAGCTGCAGTGAGCTGTGACAGCCTCAACAGCAGTCTTCCTGAGGACTCTGGAAGGAGAACGAGCAGAGTAAAAGGAGAAACCAAGAGACAGCATCGTGGCTACCCAGATGATCATTAGAAGGTAAGTGCCATGAAAGCAGGAATTTTCAAAACCACTGTACTCCAAGGTTTTGGTTATGTAATAGGCACTTAATTAAAATACAATGAAGGATGCAGCATCTCAGTCCAAGTGAGCCTGACTTTTGCTCAATGTAGCTGCTTCAGGGTAGGTGTTTGGGAAAGAAATGACTTTCAATATTAACACATGTGGCCAAACCATTCCCTAGTAAAGAGCACAGGAGTCATCTTTAATCCATTTTCAGTGCATCAGCCCTCTGGGCCCCCAAAAGGGCAATATGGTGCACATAGGTTGGTGATGTAGCTCACTGATAAAGTATTTACCTCATTTGAACCCCTGGGTTCAATCTAGTACTGAAAGATGGGGGGTGGGTGGGGCAGCTCAAGGCCAGTGCTTGTCCACTGAATGCTTATGTGAGCCCAAGTGTGCCAACCCTAGTTTGGCACTGCAGTTCAAAACCATCTTACGCTTCTCCTGACTCCCATTCCATGTAATGGAAGGGAAGTCACGTACAGTGAGAGTGACAATCAATAAAATGCTGTTAAAAGAAAAACTAAATTTAAAATTTAATGGACTTTATTTGAGCAAAGGCAAAGACACAAAGATCTGTGAGCAGGGCATTCCTCCAAACAGCTGCTTCAGAGAACTGCAACCCACTATGATCTGACACTCTGAGAAGACACTGAAGCACAGGAAACAACTTGGTTACAATGTAGTCAGCCAGTCAACACTTATACCTTAACTCGTTAAATGTTTACAGTTTAGTCAATTGGCTACAGGCCTTCCTGAAAACAACCAAAGCCAATGTCACTGTGATTACCCCTACACTGGAGGCTGGAGATGGTAGAGTACAGAAGGCTCAGGGTTCACCCTCCAGCACCACCAAACATCCACCCAAAGCCTGTACTTCTGGGGCCTTTTAGATCCAATCCAAAGGCCTAACACAAACCTCCTTGTGTTGGCGCTCTGGTACCCTAGAGATATTTGTACTCTTACACTAAATTGCTTGAAGTTCTAAATTTCCTCTACTAGACTATGGATTCCTGTGTGTTAGTGGTGGTGGTGGTGGGACTATATTACAGGAATACAGTTCAGTGAAAAAGCACTTGCTTAGCATGCACACCATTAAAAATAATAAACAAACAAACAAACAAACAACAATCCCCTAGGCCTGGCTATGGTGGCACTTGCCTGTAATACTACCACTGGGAAGGTAGAGGCAAGAGGATCAGGAATTCAAGCCTAGACTCTGCTATATAGCAAGCTTGAGGCCACAGTTGCCCGCACTGCCATAAAACCATCTTAACCAATGCCCTCACTGCCCCACCCCAAAAATCTAGTTGTGGAACCAAGGTTATGTTTTTGAATCAGTGTTCACAGGTAGGCCCTGAATTCAGTTTTTCTGTCTCAGTCTCCCGAATGCTGGATTATAGACATGTAACCACCACATCTGACTAGGCTATTTTCTTTTTTGTTATCAATAAGGTGTGGGTATGTGCATGTAAATGCAGGTGCCCTCAGAGGCCGGAAGAGGGAGTCTGATCCCCGGAACTGGAGTTACAGTGTGGGTCCTGGGACCACACTCCAGGCTTCAGCAGTAGCATGATGCTCTATTTTCTACTGGCCATCTGTCTAGCCCCTGGACTGAGATTTTTCTACACTTTTCCATGTAGGGTAACATAATATAAATCTAATTGAAATTCCCTCCAGACTGTCTTTCAGTCATTTGAGAAACATTTCCTATGTAGTGAGTATTAGGCTAAAGGAACAAGGAGATGCCCCTTCTGGTATCCCAGCTAAATTTGGCATTAAAACATAGCACATATAGGAGCAGAGTATTGTGGTGCACACCTTTAATCCCAGCACTTGGGAGGCAGAGGCAGGCTGATCTCTGTGAGTTCGAATCTAACCTGGTCTACATAATGAGTTCCTGGATGACCAGAGCTACATAGTGGGACCCTGTCTCGAAACAAGCAAACAAACAGCACAAACAGGGCTAGAGAGTGGCTCAGCAGGGTCAGGGGCAAAGGCACTTGCTGCCAAGTCTGGTTAAAGAGTTTTATTCCCTGGACCTGCCTAGTCAAAAGAAAACACTAACTCCTGCAAGCTGTCCTCTGATCTCCACAAAAAAAAAAAAAAAAAAAAAAAAAAAAAAACTGCTATACTCCAAACATCTATACACACATACACAGAGAGAGAGAGACAGAGACAGAGAGACAGAGACAGAGAAAGAGAGAGATTGAAAATAGCACAGAGCAGTGGTGGTGCATGTCTTTAATCCCAGCATTCGGGAGGCAAAGGCAGGAGGATTTCTATGAGTTCAAGGACAGCCTGGTCTACAGAATGAGTTCAAGGACAGCCACGGCTTTTACAAAGAGAAACCCTGTCTTGAGTGGGGGAAAGAGGGAACATGTAACTACTGCCAAAGAAAGAACAAAGGGAAAAAAATTCAGAAAAGGGAAAGACTAAACCCAGATAAATGGCACGACAGCTTTGTGGAAGACAGAGCTACAACTGGACCTTGCGAGCCGGATGGGACTAAGTCACAGAAATTAAAGAACAGCTCTAGAACGGCTCTACGGGGCAAAACTGAGAGCTCTTTAGGGTTCTCAACAGGGGTTCTCAACATGTGGGTTAGGAATCCTCTGGGAGCTGCATCTCAGATATCCTGAATATTATATATTTACACTGTGATGCATTCGGGTGGAAGGAATTCCACAATCAAGGCACAGCATGGAGAAAAGCCTGCTAAAGAAACAGGAAGTAGTAACTGTGAACAGAATGTGGAACACCTGTATTAGACAAACACAGATCATACATGTATAACAGGACTGTGACAAATGCTCAGAGTTAGGCTGTAAGGAAGAATCCTGAATGGGAAACTAAAAATACTAGCTGGACTCCCTCGGTTTCGATGCATTTTAGAAAAATTCACCTTATATTTGTATTAAAAACAAGATGGGTAAGAATCAAGCCAACTCTGTAAATTTAGATCAGGTGCTTTAACATGCTGATCTTACAGATGAGCAAAGGGTCTGGGCTTGTGGGTGGTGTATCTCTCTCCGTAGAACACTTGCCTAGCCTCTCACGCCAGGCTCTGGTTTGGTACCCAGCACCTGGACCACCTCCACACATACACACCCAACACCTGAACTCACCCCACCCCACCCCCCACGCACATGTAAGAATTAGTGCCTGAACCGAGGAATTGGAGGTGTGAAGAGAATGTGAAAGGCAAGGCCGTCGGAAACCTCTTCCAACCCATTTTCTTTCTCCCGCTTCTTTCCCCAAGCAACACGGAGTGCTGAGAGATTTCAGACAACAGCTGCGGGGCCAAAACCCCAAGGCTCCGCACCTGTAACGGCTTCCCATTTGCCCATTTCGGCTCCGACCCTCAATGCTATTTGGGGACCCTTCCTAACGCAGTCGCTATTTTGGAGGGCACCCAATTCCCCATCACCACACCTGAACCCGCTACAGAAAGCCTTGCCTCAGTGAACTAACGACTACCCTTTACCCAGCGCAATGACTAATAGGATGACTCCGAGAGCTCACAGTGACTCAAGCCCTCTTATCAACAAGAAACTGGGTCTTCTGGTCCAGAGGAACTTTGGGATAGACATTTCTAAGGAGACCATACAGAATTGGAAGGTCAGACTACACACACACTCACTCACTCACTCACTGTCTCGGAACACGGCATTCCTACAGGCAGGCCCCTGGGGTTCCTATCTTAAAACACACATTCTTTCCTGTCCGGTCGCGAACTGGGAGCCCACCAATGTCGGGCCTAGCGTGGACTCTGCACAACCTGGACCGCCATCGCTCCCCCACGGGGGCTTCCTGGCCTTGGAGAAACAGGGCAGAGCTGGGTCCAGAACGTCACAGCAAGGAAGCACGAATCTCGGGAGGAATGCAAGTGGTCCAGGACAGAAGTCGGAGAGCAGATTCCCACAAGGGTACAGGGCCAGTCGGAGAGAAGGATGCTGTGAGGACACGGGAAGGGAGCGCCATCCTAAGGGAAAACGCCTGGCCCGACTTGCGACGGAACCCCGGGAGGAAGAGGCACGCAGGGGGCGTCACGCGCGGACAGACGACGGAGATGCGGGGCAGAGATGAGCTCACCTTCTTCACCGCTGACTGGAAATGGAAGTCACCGGCCTCCTTCAGGTCCAGCCAGATCATGGGCATCCGGGGCACGGCCTCCATGGCGGAGAGCGCCTAGCGGCCACTGGGCCGCTCCCCTCCTAGCTCCAGCTGCTGCCTAAGCCGCGCGCGCAACCCCGCCCCTCCACGCCGGAAGTTCCTCGTCACGCGGAGCTGACGCACGACCCCACAGCCTGCTGGGAAATGCAGTCCTCGGCCGTGCAGTCTTTTGCACAGGCGCAGTCCTCTTCGCACATGCTCAGTCTTCTTCTCGTGGAGAGTCTTGGGTTGGGAAAGAGCCAGTCCGCAGTGAAGGGGCTTCTGGGAATAGTGGTCTTCTCCGTTAAACTCGAGACTTCTTTGGGATTTTTTTGACTTGCGTTAATGCTCTTCTCCCTCCTGGCAGGGCCTTTCAGATCTCACCCGTGAATTTGTAATCCGAAATCATTTTGAGACTGATGAAGGACGGTGACAGGTGCTGTAGTAGAGAAAATATGGGGACAGGGATGCTGGGGAGGAGGACATGAATTCAACCTTGAGTGAAGAATGCAAATTGCACGGCGGGATGGAAGCTGTAAAAGAGCGTAAGGATTCATTTTGTCAACAGTGACACAACCCTCTGCTGCCTGAGGAGTTCCCGTTGATTTTTAGTAGGCTAGATGATGTGGTGGACATATAACAGCCAAGTTAGCACCTAAGAACGCTGCAACTCTAGAAAGAACTATTACAATGACAAACATTTGTCTCTGGAGACACCTATAAAACAGAAATTTTAAAGTTATTTGTGTGTATTGCCAAATTTTAGATGTAAATAGTGGAGCGTTTGTGGTGGCTCCTATAATCCCAACAACATCCTGGAGGCTCAGGGAGGAAGTTACGTCATTTCAAGGTTGAACTGGACTACATAGAAATACGTTATCTAAAACAAAGTAAATTTTAAAAAAAATAAGGAAATGGCTGAACGGTGGTGGAGCACGCTTTTAATCACAGCACTCAGGAAGCAGAGGAAAGGGGCAAATCTCTAAGTTGGAAGCCAGGCTGGTCTACAGAGTGAGTTCCAGAACAGCCAGGGCTACACAGAGAAACCCTGTCTGTAATGGTCTGTCCTGTCCCTTTAAGAGACAAGCCATGCCCACTCCCCCTCAGGCAAGCTGATCTTCAGCTTCCAACCTGAGTCTTTCCTTTTTCTATCTCTCCCCCAAAGAGGCATCTTCTCCCTCTCTCCCTTCCCCCCTTTTCCCCTACTCACGTCTGTTTCTCTCCCCCTCCCCGCCTCTCTGCTCATTCCCTTCTCGCCTTCCCTCCCATAACCCCCACTAAATAAATATCCAACCTCATTCTGCATAGCATGCCTATCCATCTCAGTCTCTCACCCGCCATGCAGCTCCCTGCCTGGGACTAGCTACCTTCGTGGCCCGCCATAGTTTCGTGCCCACTGCAGCCACTTAGGGTCCTGTGGCATTTTACTTTACCA
Source organism: Arvicola amphibius (assembly GCF_903992535.2). Lineage (NCBI taxonomy): Eukaryota > Metazoa > Chordata > Mammalia > Rodentia > Cricetidae > Arvicola > Arvicola amphibius. The sequence goes on from NC_052049.1 coordinate 176,120,290, forward strand.
TAACATTGGTGTTGTGACTCGTATGACCTGGGGTCAGTCCTCCCATGCTAGCACTGCACTAGCTGTGCAGTGCATTCGACTGGGGACCCAGGATCCTTTGGATTTTTCTTTTTTTCCTTTTCCTTTTCTTTTTCTTTTGGACCACTCGTCAGTGGTCCCTGCCATGAGAGGCTCAGAGGGGCCTCAAGCCTCTCTGGTTTCTGAGTCACCCGGACCAAAGCCAGTCAGGCTTTAACCCCCTTCTGTGGAGAGGAGATGTCCTTCTACAGGCCCCGCAGTGTTCATTCACTGTTTTCACGTCTTCAACTATGGTATAAATTCTGAAACTATGCTCTGCCAATGTCCCTCTGGCTCCATTTTTCCTCAAACTGTCCTTGCCACCGCTGCCAACAAGATTGGTCGGATCCATGAAGTGGCTCTTTTCAGTTCCAGCCTTTTGCTCCCTGCCTCGGCTTGTGGCACGGCAGCTAGGCAACAGGGTGGATCACACCTCTAGGTCTCTCTTCCATACAACATGTAACTGTTGCCATTTTGACTGAGGTCAGGTGACCTTACTGCCATCTTAACTGAGAGCCAGGTCAGGTGACCAAGTCCCGCCATCTTTACTGAGGTATTCCCTGCCTTTTTCCCTGGTGTTGACTCTGTTACCTGTGTGTTTTTTGCTCAGTGGCATGTGGTAGGTCCCACTAAGAGCATCCACATTGCCCAATTCCTCTGTGTGTGTGTGTGTGTGCAAACATGTAACTTAAATACACCTATGTTTGCTGTTAAATGTTATAATTGTCTGTTCATTGCATCTCATTTCAGACTTCAAAAACAATAAGTCTCACGTTTTAAACTAGTATGTACTCTTAAGTCTCTTACAAAAATACTTTATGTTTAATCCAACCCTGCTTTAAAATATATGAAGCTGTTCTCTATTAGTGTCAGTTCTGCCATTAACCTTCTATTGCAAGCAGTCTTTTTCTTTTTTCTGACTTTTTATGAGTGTAAATCTTATCTGTTAAGAGCCAGTACAGTCAAGCTCAGACCCAGCAGATTCTATACTGTAGTTATAATTCATCTATACCTGATAAACAGCCCTCAACTGCTCTGAGATCTGGGGCATATGGCATTTAAATGCTTAATTATTAAAAAAAACTTTTCATAACAAAAAGAGACAGGTTGGCTCCTAGCAGCAGCATTCTACTTCCTCTAAAGAAGACAAGACAAATGAAGCCGGGTGGTGGTGGCGCACGCCTTTAATCCCAGCACTCGGGAGGCAGAGGCAGATGGATCTCTGTGAGTTCGAGGCCAGCCTGGTCTACAAGAGCTAGTTCCAGGACAGGCTCCAAAGCCACAGAGAAACTCTGTCTCAAAAAAAAAAAAAAAAGAAAACAAGACAAATGAGCACAGAAAAAAATCCATCCACAATACCTTAAGCAAGTATAAGTGACACAAGACATTTCCATACCACAAACACTGAACAGGAACAAAGAGACCAGCTACCCCAGGATGTGACCAGCACCCAGCTTTCTCAGGTTCCCCTCCAAGACAATGCCCACAAATAAGCAGGAAGCAGTCTTGAAAATCGGCCACTCCAATTCCTTTAACCTGTTGTGCCCAATCTCCCACCTTTTTATTATAAAAAAAGAGATGGGAATGTAATGGTCTGTCCAGTTCCTTTAAGAGACAAGCCCCATCCACTCCTTCCCCTGTCCACTGCTGAGGCAGGCAGATCTTCCTTCTGCTTCTGGCTGAGTTTCTTCCTTTCTGTCTCTCTCCTGAAGAGGCAGCTTCTGCCTCACTTCCTTCTCCCCGCTTCTCCTCCTCCCCCCCTCTTTCTGTTTCTCTCCCCCCTCCCCTTCCCTTCCATAACCCACTAAATAAATATCCAACCTCACTCTGCATGGCATGCCTATCCATCTCAGTCTCTCACCTGCCACGCTGCTCCCTGCCTGGGACTGGCTGCCTTTGTGCCTTGCTGTGGTCTTGTGCCCATTGTCTGCTGCAGTCACTCAGGGACCTGCAGCATTTTATTTTACCATAACACTGTTTCCCCCACACCCCCAAAAAAGGGGAAATGGAGAAACTAGTGACTAGCCTTTTGTAGTCTTCTAGGAAACTGATGACAGTGGCTTTGGGTAAAAGGAAATTTCAAAAAAAAAATTTTAAAGTGGGCAGGTGACTCACTTTGTGTAACATCTGAGAAATATTTTGAGAACCAAAGTATCCAAAATTGGGGTGAGAGTCGAAGTTGATTTCTAAGTTTCTACCTGGTGTAGGTGGATGGCTGCCAGGCTGTTAACTGATGTGGGGAAATTGGGAGGAGCAGTTTAAAAAGGAAAGCAAAGATTCCACTTTAGTCCATGTGAAAGTGGAGATAAATATATAGAGAGACAATGCAGAAACCAAGAATATGGAATCTGGATTCATAAGACAGGTTTCCCCAACCCAGGCAGGGCTTATATCCTCTTAGCCTAGAAATACCCAAACCTTTCCATACTCAGTAAATGGCTTACTTTCATGCTAAGTGGAGATAACAATAACAAAAAGAATTTAACAAGTGTACATTTGGGACTAGGCAGATGGTTCCATGGTTAAGAACATTGACTGCTCTTCCAGAGGACCTGGATTTGATTTTCAGCATCCATGTGGCAGCTCACAACAGTCTGTATCTCCAGTTCCAGATCTGATGCCGTCTTCTGGCCTCTGTGTCACTGAACACATGTGGTGCACAGGCATACACATACAGGTAAAACACCCATACACATACAATAATAATAAAATTTGAAGAGTTTGTTAGGTTGGGGAGATGATTTAGTGTGTAAGGTGTTTGCCACACAAGCACGAGAACCTGAGTTTGTTCCTGGGATTCCAGCTAAGATAGAACGATTGAGAACCTGAGTTTAATCCTGGGATTTCAGCTAAGATTGAGAATGGGTGAAACAAAGTTGTCCTCTGGCTTCGACATGCACCATGGACTGCACACCCCCATACATTATGCACACACATAATAAAAATAATCTTTTGAAAATAGGAAGCCTACTGGTGCAGGTATTCATTCTCTTTCTCTGCTTCCTGGATGCTATGACATAGACTGCTCCTCTGCGTCATGGTCCTCCCTACTATAATGTGCTGAAACCTTCGAAGCCAGGAAGCAAAATAAATCTCCCTTTAAAATTTTTCAGATATTCTGCCACTGTGTGGCTCTCCTCAGCACATGTCGTTGGTGCATGGCTCTGGCAGCTGACTCCAGGCCTCAGGCAGTGACCAATAGCAGCGCCACTGAGCACCAGCACACCTAAGAGACTGCAGGGCTAGAAAGCCACACCTAACTCCTTCTCTAGAACTTTTCTTAGCTTTCTCAGGCCCTATCTTTGGATATTTGACCTCCCATAGTGAACACCATATGTAGCAGGCTTTCTTAGACCACCAGCCCCCAAATCATGACACAGAGACTTCTTATTAATTTTGAAAGCTTGACCTTAGCTTAAGTTTGTTTCTAACTAGCACTTATAACTTAAATTAACCCATTTCTATTAATCTATGTGCTGTCACATGGCTCATGACTTTTACCTCTCTTCCTGCATGTCCTGTTTCCTGTGTCTGGCTAGTGACTCTGCTTTTCTTCCTGAGTTTTCTGTCCCCAAAAATCCCACCTAACCTCTTCCTGCCTAGCTATTGGCCATTCAGCGCTTTATTAAACCAACCACAGTGACACATCTTCCCACAGTGTAAAGGAATAGCCTGTAACGAGCTAGACAAGCAGTCTTATCACTGAGCTCCATCTCTTGCCCCCTCCTCTCTGTACAATGGCTACCTCTGGCCCCACATCGCACTTCGCAGGTTAAACTACTACACACACAGGTGTAATTCTAGGGTATATTGACTTTCTATGGTTGCTATCACAAACAGAGTACCATAGACTGAATGAGTCAAATTGTAGGAAATTAGGACTGGAGATAAGGGGCAACTGGAGCATACTTTCCTAGCAAGCGTGAAGCCCTGAGTTCAAGCCTGGGCTCAAGACCAGGTGAGGTTGGAGGTTGATACTTTGTGTCACATTTCTGTAAAAGCCCAAAGCCAAGGTGTGGTAGGAATGGTTTCTTCTTAGCCTTCCCTGACTTCTCAATGGTCATCTTTTCTGTCTTCAAATGGTCACTTTGTTTGTTTTTTTGTTTGTTTTGTTTTGTTTATTCCAGACAGGGTTTCTCTGTGTAGCCCTGGCTGTCTTGGAGCTCACTCTGTAGACCTGGCTGGCCTCAAACTCAGAGAGATCCTCCTGCTTCTGCCTCCCAAGTGCTGGGATTAAAGGCATGCACCACCAGTGCCTGGCAAAATGATTACTTTTTTTGGTTTTTTTCGAGATAGGGTTTCTCTGTTTCACTTTGTTGCCTGTCCTGGAACTAGTTCTTGTAGACCAGGCTGGCCTCGAACTCACAGAGATCCTCCTGCTTCTGCTTCCCGAGTGCTGGGATTAAAGGTGTGTGCTACCACCGCCCAGCCAAATGATTACTTTTATCTCAATATATAGTCATATCCTTGGCAAGGATTTGGAGGAATTGCAAATAATTCACTTACAATGGTTACAGTAATTGGTATGAAAATATCAGAGAGCAAGAGATCTTTCATAGATACCAAATTCTGAGACTGGGGGTAGGATGGGCTAGGGAATGTGAAGCAGCAGAAGAGATGCCCCCAGTGCAGAGAATGTCCTCCCATCCTCCCCTCCCATGTACCCATTTCCCCAGGAAAGCAGGAAGTTAGAGGTAGCGTAAATATCAGTGGTACAAGGGAAGAGTCGGCCCCATCACAAGGGGGTAGTATGCCTACTCATAAGCCAGGTCAATCTGCCCTCCCTGAGCCTCAAGTCCAGGCCTCTCAAAGACACATAGATACCCTTCCTTGTGTTATCAATGTGCAAACTTGAGTCTTGCCTTGGGGAACTAACCAGCCAAATTTCCCCAGCAAGAGCCTGGGCTGGAGGTGGGTCTTGGGCCTTGCAGTTCACTTACTCGGCCGATTTTACTTGACCCCCTCAGGGTCCCACAAATTGTTCTAGGTGCTACTGGACAAAACAGGTGAACGTCTCTGCCATTGAGTAAGACAGCATGTGGGGGGAGGGAAGGAGGGCAGCAGAGGAAAATATATAGCTCAATAAAAACAAGAAAGAAAGAAAGAAAGAAAGAAAGAAAGAAAGAAAGAAAGAAAGAAAGGAAGGAAGGAAGGAAGGAAGGAAGGAAGGAAGGAAGGAAGGAAGGAAGGAAGACAGCCTGTGTCAGGCAGTGGTGGCGTATGCCTTTAATCTCAGCACTCAGGAGGCAGAGGCAGGAGGACCTCTGTGAGTGAAAGACCAGCCTGATCTACAAGAGCTAGTTTCAGGACAGTCAGAGTTACACAGAGAAACTCTGTCTCAAAATTAACTGGAAAAAAAAAGAAAGTTAAAAAAGAAAGATGACTAGGCCGAAGGTGACGTAGTGGTACAAGGAAGGTGGTAACTCAGCATTGGAAGGCTGAGGTAGGTGGCTTGTGAATTTGTGGCCAGCCTGGGCTACTTAGGAGAACCCTATCTCAAAAGAAGCAATGGAGGAAGGAAAGAAAGAAAGGTGAAAAAAGTAGAAGAGAAAAAGAAGGAAGTGGAGGAAAAGAAAGGAAGACACACACACATATGTAACACACATACACACATGAGAGAGAGAAAGGAAGAATAAAAGTGTATATACAGTGTGGATAGAAACTTACATGGACATTCAAACCATGTGGAAAGATGCCCATCTCACCAGTAACCAAATTAAAAATTGGTGGCTATGAGCCAGTTAATAACAAACACATACAGTCCTTGACAGGCATGAGTTACTTTCATAGTACAGATGAACTAAACTGTTTTTGTTCCTTTGTGTTTTTGAGAGAGAGTTTCTCTGTGTAACAGCTCTGGCTGTCCTGAACTTGCTTTGTAGACCAGGCTGGCCTCGAACTCACAGAGAAGTGATAAGAAAATAAGAGTTGGTGGGGCTGTTGGGGACAGGAGTGTGTGGCAGATGGGGCTGTGAGTGGATGCCACCGCTTTATAAAACATCTCTTATATAGTCAACCTGGCAGCTGTTTGTTTCTTCAAGACAGGATTTCTCTGTGTAGCTCTGGTTGTCCTGGAACTTGAGCTGTACACCAGGTACCAGGTTCTTCACACTTAGGAGAAAGACTTCTTTCTTACATTTAAAAAGAGGGAGCTATACCCTAGCAGGAAGGAAAAGACGGGCTGCTCCCCGCTCTTCTTCTTTCCAGACAGTCCTGCACCTTTCAAAAACTACAGAATGTTGAGCACTTTCCCCTGGAAAAGACTCCAACATAGATTTTCAAGGACCTTTGAGGCCCATCCAGGGGAATCATAACATGGTCCTGGTGCCTTGGCCACTTGGCCAGCAGATGGCGCGAAGGCCACTGTATTGTCATAACTGGGCTCAAACACTGTATGAAAAGCCCAACAGATTCCAAAATGTGTCTGTGTGTGTTTACATGTATCACAGCCTGGGTGTGGAGCACAACTTGGGGAAGTTGATTCTCACCATGTGCATCCCAGAGACAGAAAGAACCCAGAACCCAGAGCAGCCAACTTGGCAAGCAAGTGCCTCTTTTGTTTTCCGTTTGGAGACTCTGATCCTCCTCCTTGCCTCCACCTCCCGAGAGCTGGGATTATAGGCATTGTTTTCTCTCTCTCTCTCTCTCTCCCTCTCTCTCTCTCTATTTCTTTCTTTCAGGGGGGCACACACACCATAGCCTGTGTGTGCAGGTCAGAGGTCAGCTTGTAGGACTCAGTTTTTTCTTTCCTTTTACCATGTGGATCCTGGGGATCAAACTCGGGTTGCCAGGTTTGGCATGAAGTGTCCTTACCCACTTAGTCATTCCACCAACTTAAGATTCACCCCATCCCAGCTTTATTTGGGTATAAGGGGTGCTTTTGTACTAATCTCGGTATGGAAAAAAAAAACAACAACAACAACTGGATTTATCCTTCTCCTGCCTAGAACACATTCACAAATTTAAACCATTAACAGAGAGGACCTTCGAGTTGCATAGTACCCCATGGGGGTGCCAGAGCTATTGCGTCAGGGCTGGGTTTAGCCTGGGGACCTCTAAGATCTAACCAAGGCCTATGCCTGTTAATAGTGGCACAACTTATGCCCATACACTGGTTTAGAACACCGGGTGTGTATGGTGGAAGGAGAGAACCAACTCCCACTCGGAGTTCTGTGATCTCTACAGATGTGCAACTGTACACCCAACACACAGTACATGCAGCACACACACACACACACACACACACACACACACACACACAGAGTAAAATGAGGAGAGTGTTTGGGGTAGAAGCATCATCCCAGCCCCTGGCATCCATATACCCCAAATTTCTGGGATGTTTGGGTGGAAGTGTTACCCTAGCCCCTGGCTTCCATACACCCAAAGAGTCTGGGATGTTTGGGTTAAGGCTTCACTTCAGCCCCTGGCATCCAGATATCCAAAGAGTCCAGAATGTTTGGGTGGAAAGTTCCATCCTAAACCCCCCTCCCCTGGGAGTTGCCTCCAGACTCCATCTCCGAGAAAGCCAATCAAATGGTGACTCCTCATCAGAGATGCTCAAGACCACTCCCACAGAGTATTTAAACAGTAACTCAGAGAACAAACACATGGTTTCCTGTCTTCCTTCCCGTCTCCTGGCTGGGGAGCTGGAACACCACCCGGGAGCGCTGGCATCTGTTAAACCTGGGCTTTATCTAATTCAGTTTGGTTTGGTCTGATTCGGATTATTGTGTTGGTGGAGAGGCTTATCAGGGTGCAAAAAACTTTTCAAAGAGGAAAAAGAGGAACATCAGGTGTATGTCTTCATGGGAGCACTGTGGCCATGCCACTTTCTCCACCCCACATGCCTTGCTCAGATCACTTGGGCAAGGGTTCTGGAATCTGTACCTCCTGATCCCCCATTACAGCAACAGGAAGGGGAGGCCTAAGAAGGACAAGGGCTTTCCCAAGGGCCCACAGGAGCTGAGATGGGCCTTTCTTCACAGTTCACCAGCCCTTAGGAAATCTTCGGCTAGGCCTGCCATTGTGTGCTGTGTGGAATAGATGGGCATACAGAATTCTGGAGTGGACCCGCCTCCGTGAACTTGATCTTCCAAAGTGCATAGGTGGCTGACTTTCTTCTGGGAGGTGAGGGATGCACTTCTTGCAAGTGCTCATAACCACTGAGGCTCTCTTCAGCCAGAGAGGCCTTATTTTCTTTTTCAGGTTTGAGGACCATATAAGTGCCTCAAACTTGTGGAGAGCCATGTCTTAGGAATCTGCAGACAGCAAGAAGTCTAAAGCTTTGACTTTCTCTGTGGGTGCTGGGGATGGACACCCAGCATCTGCACAGTAGGCAAGTGCTTTCCCACTGAGCTGCATCTCTGCCCCCCAAAAGCTTTGATTGTACTGAATTCTTTGCCCCTGATGGCAATATTACACTTTTCAATTAATTTTTTTAAAAAGATGTGATGTATTTTATGTGTATGCCTGAATATGTATGTATTTATGAATATCTATGTATGTTGATGCCCTTGGAAGACAGAAGAGGGTGTCAGGTGCATTATTGACTGCCATGTGAATGCTGAGCATGAACTTGGGTCCTCTGCAAGAGCAGACAGTGTTAACCACTGATCCATCTCACCAGCCAATTTATTAAATGTTTTAATAAAATATATTCTGCTCATATTTCCCCTGCTCCCAGATCCTCCATGCCTCTCTGATGGAGGAGGGTCATCTGTCTATGTGTTACTTTCATTGGTTAATAAAGAAACTGCCTTGGCCTTTTAATAGGACAGAAAATTAGGTAGGCGGAGTAAACAGAACAGAATTGTGGGAGAAAGAAAGCAGAGTCAGGCAGACGCCTCAGGCAGATTCCATAGCTCTCCTCTCCGATATGGATGCAGGCTAAGATCCTTCCTGGTAAGTCACCACCTCGTGGTGCTACACAGATTACTAAATATGGGTTAAAGCAAGATATGAGAATTAACCAATCAGAGGCTGAAACTAATGGGCCAAGCAGTGTTTAAAAAAAATAGTTTCCATGTAATTATTTCGGGTAAAGCTAGCCGGGTGGCAGGAAGCGGCCCTCCGCTCCCATCACTACACCTCCCTACCCATTCAACTTTATGTTCTTTTTCTCTTTCTTTAAAAAACAAAACAAAACAAAACACTGGGGTCCCTTGTTAGCCCCAGAGCCGTGGATGTCCTTAGACTACTGACCCTCCCTCCACCTCACCAGAGCTGGTGTTACAGGTAGCTGCCACCACTCCAAGCTGGAAATATGAAACATGTTAGTGTTAAAACAATTATGTTCATTCACATAATGGATTTTAAATGCTCAAACTGAGTGTGGAGGAGCTCTTTGCTAGCCCAGCTAGTCAGGAGGCAGAAACAGGAAAATTACCCAAACCGCAAAATTAAAGGCCTGCTTGGGTCACACAGCAAGACTCCATGTCTTGAATCCTTTTTTTTTAAAAAAAAGAAAAAGGAAAAAAAGGAAGAAAGAGAGATGGTGTAGGCAATTGCTTACAGATATGTTAAGCCTTCTTTGCTTTTCTTATTTATTTATTTATTTATTTATTTTGGTTTTTCGAGACAGGGTTTCTCTGCGGCTTTGGAGCCTGTCCTGGAACTAGCTCTTGTAGACCAGGCTGGTCTCGAACTCACAGAGATCCGCCTGCCTCTGCCTCCCGAGTGCTGGGATTAAAGGCGTGCGCCACCACCGCCCGGCTTTATTTATTTATTTTTGAGATAGGGTTTTTCCTGCATAATAGCCCTGATGTCCTGGAACTTTCATGTAGACTAGGCTGGTCTCAGAGATCTGCCTGCCTCTGCTTCCCGAGTGCTGGGATTAAACATATGTGCCATCATCACCCATTTGCTTCCCTTTTCTTAGACTATTATTTTGTCTTATATGTATGAGTGTTTTGCCTACATGTATGTTGGTACTGCATGCATTCCTGGTGCCCAAGGAGGTCAGAAGAGGGTGCTGGTTTCCCTGGAATTAGAAACAGAATCCAAGCCTCCTACCTACAAGAGCAGCCAGGCTTTTAAAACTACTGAACCATTTCTCCAGCCTCCAACTGTTCGCTTTTCTAAATTCTAACATTAAAGTAGAATTTTCCCCTTTCCATCTCTTCTTTGGATACTAGCAAAATCTTAGGCTTTCTCAGGGTTTTCTGAAGGTTCTTTCCAACACACATTTTCTACAGCTGCTTGCAGACCCTAACTCAAAAGACAGTTTCTTGCCTCAGACTCCCCTCTCCTGACAGTTGCTAGGATTAACAACTTGCGTGCCATGCTGTTTTTCTCTCAAACACCAGCTGTGAAAAATTAATTGATTAATTAATAAAAGAAACTAGGAAAGAAACTTTACAAGGATTTGGATAAGCATCTCACTACAGAAGATCTATAGTCAGGCAGTGGTGGCACTCGCCTTTAATACCAGCACTCAGGAGGCAGAGACATGCAGACCTCAGTGATTTCAAGGCCAATCTGCTCTACAAAGCAAGTTCCAGAACAGCCAGGGCTACACAGGGAAACCCTGTGTGGTTGTTTGAAAGAAAATAACCCTGAAAGGGAGTGGCACTAGTGGGGGTGTGGTCTTGTTGGAGGAAGTGTGTCACTGTGGGGGTGGACTTTGAGGTCCTTATGTTCAAGCTACACCCAGTGAGACAGACCACTTCCTGTTGTCTGCTCAAGATGTAGAAAGAACTCCTTAGCCAAGGGCTGGTAGGAAGACTGAAGGCCATTCCCACTAGCAAGGGAGTCTCCAGAAGAAAGGCGAGGAGGCCTGGTTTGGTCCACTTTCAAGCTGCTTCCTAGAATGGCCTATCCCCCAAACAGGGATTTGTGTACCTTTGGGCTGTGAGCTGCTAGAGGCAAAACACAGTGATGCTGATGTTAAAGCTGGGAGGGACGGGGGGGACACGGATTAGCACCTCTTAATTTTTCAAGTTTGATACTGATCTGAACAAAAGACCAAGAATGGCTCAGTGGGAAAAGGGCCTTGCTGTGCAAGCCTGTATCTGACTTTTATCCTGAGACCCACGTGGTAGAAAAAGAGAACCAATTCCACAAAGTTGTTCCCTGACTTCCACACTCCTGCCATGGCTATGTGTGTGCATGTGCACACACTAAATAATAATATTTAGTAAGTTTATTTTTTATTGAGACATAGCCTCACTGTGTATTTTTGGCCTTCCTGGACTCACTAGGAAGACCCCCTGTAAGTCCCTTAATTGCAAGTGGTCAGGTACCATATCAAGAGCCAGGCATAACCCCTGGAGGCACAAGTGACCCTTACTTCTGGCCCCTCCAGATGTTGGCAGCCAAGCTCTGACATACAGGGGGAAAAAAGCTTAAGATCAGGCCAAAGAATCCCACTAACTCCAGGCCACCTGGAAAGTTCTGCTCTCTACAAGAAATTATATAAAGCTTACCTCCTCCTCAGACCTTTGCTACTTCTCCCCCAAGCAGAGGCAACCATTTCCTTGTCTCTTTCCCAATAAATCTCTTGTGTGACTTGGCTCCCTACTACCAGGACACCTTTCTCCTCAGCGCTAACACTTATACCCGCCTGCCTCTGCCTCCCAAGTGCTGGGCTTAAAGGTGAGCACCACCACACCATACTTTTATTTTATTCTGAAAGACAGGGTCCTACTGTGTAGCTCTGGCTGGCCTGAAACTCACTTTGTAGACCAGCCGAGCCTTGAACTCACAGAGATCTACCTGGCTCTGTCTCCCAAGTCCTGGGATTAAAGATGTGTGCTACCATGCCCAGTCCATAAACAAATTTAAAGACCAAGAAGTGATGACATTCAGAGTTTTATAGTTGATGTGTTTTTTAGATGTGTGTGACACTGTGGGTATCCCCCTGAACCTGGAAGAAGAGCTCAGGGTGGAGTCCATGGGTTCTGGGCAGCTATTCTGGGGATCAAAGCAGAAGAGGCAGGAAGAGAGAGAAGACCTGTGATTGGCAGGTCTGGAGGGGCCCAGCAGGGGCACCGAGGCCTAGAGTGAACAGCATGCCCAGTCTGCCAACAAGTCTCTTGCTTCTAGCTCAGGACTCACTTCAAGGTCCTGGTCTATTGCCCAACCTCCTTGCCTCTCCTGGCCAACAGTGTTTTGTAATGTGGACCAATACTTGTTTGATCAATACTCTAGCCAAATGAAGAAGGGGCCCCTTTCTGGAGCCATCAGCCATTTATGTCACCAGCAGTCCTTGAGCAAGGCAGCCTAAGCATCACCTAAATAAAAGGAGTCAAGGTGATGTGTCAGAGACAATGACCAGGCTGTGGAAGGCATTTGTGTTGGTGGTGGCCTTGGCTGCGGTAGCCTGTGAGGCCATTCGCCGATCAAGATATGAGGATATTGTTAACCAGGCCATAGAGGGATACAACAATGGGTGTCCAGGAAAGCCCCTCTTCCGCCTGGTAGATTACACCGTGCCAGCTTTTCTGGTGAGTGTTGGCCACCCTAGCCAGGGAAACATGCTCCCATCCCCACTTCATGTCCTCTCTCTGTGTGTCAGTAACTCACTGAGCTCAGTTAGCCCTGCTGGAATGCTGACTGACCTTGTAGACTTGACCTTGTGCCGGTAGTCATTGCTGCAGTGAGTTTGTGGGTGACGTGCCCTGTCATGTCCAATGACAGGATTTCACATCACTCCACCCCATCCCGCAGCTCTGACATTCATTCCACTGCTCGTCAGTGATGTTCCCTGTCAAGACACCATGACCACAGCAATTATTATTTAAAAAAAACATTATAATTAATTGGGGCTGGCTTACAGTTTCAGAGGTTCAGTCCATTATTGTCAAGGTAGCCTGTAGGCAGACACGGTGCTAGAGAGGTAGCGAAGAATTCTGCATCTGGATCTGCAGGCAACAGGAAGTGAACTGTCTCACTGGGTGTGGCTTGGGCATATATGAGACCTACAAGCCCGCCTCCACACTGACACTTCACCTAATAGGGCCACACCTCCTAATAGTGTCACTCCCTATGGGTCAAGCATTCAAACACATGAGTCTATAGGGGCCATATCTATTGAAACCACCACATTCCATTCCCTGGCTCCCATAGACTTGTAGCCATAATAGAAAGCAAAATGCAACTTTGAAAGTCCTCATAGTCTATCACAGTCTCAACAAAAGTTCAAACTTCAAAGTCTCTTGTGAGATTCATGCAATCTCTTAACTATGAGCTCCTATAAAATCAAAATAAAAAAAACAGAATACAGTTGGGTGGTGGTGGTGGTGCATGCCTTTAATCCCAGTACTCAAGAGGCAGAGGCAGGGGGGGCTCTCTGTGAGTTTGAGGTCAGCCTGGTCAACAGAGCAAATTCCAGGACAAAAAGACAACCAGGGCTATACCCAGAAACCCTGTCTCAAAAAAACAAAACAAAACAAAAAATCAAACCTAGATTGCACACTTCCCACATATAATGGTACAGGATATACATTACTATTCCAAAATGGAGGAAAGGGAGAATAGTGAGGAAATACTGGACCAAAGCAAGACTGAAAACCAGCTGGGGAAACTCCAAATTCTGTATCTCCATGCTGAAGTCAAATTCCTCTTCAGGTCTCTAGCTCCTTTCAAGTTTGTTGACTGCAACACACTTATTTCTCTCTCTTGGGCAGGATCTACTCCCTGCTAGCAGCTCTCCTCGGTAGGTATCCCACAGCTCTGGCATCTCTAACATTTTGGGGTCTCCAAGACAATCCAGGCTTCACCTTCACAGCTTCACACAATGGCCTCTCTAGGCTTCTGTGCAGGGATAACCCTGCCACATATCTGGCCTCAGCAGCTTTTCTCAGTAACAGAAAGAGATTCCACAATGCTTTTCTTCTACCCTTGACTCTAAAGCCAGAACCACAGGGCTGAAGGTACCAAGATCTGCAACTTGCTGGGGTTTGAACGTGGCCCCTTGTTCAATCACAGCTTCACTAGTTGTCTGTTTCCCATGGTTTCTTTCACTGCCTAAGCTTGGCTTTGGGGAACTGGATCTGTAGACCAGACTGGCCTTTAACTCAGATCTGCATGCCTCTGTCTCCTGAGTGCTGGGAATAAAGGCATGCACCACCAGGCCTGGACCGAAGCTCTTTAATTCCTTTGCACATGTTGGAAGCTTAACTGTGTGGTATCTTGCTCTGAGGTCTCCACTCCTTCATTCCATTTAACATCAGGCTTTCTTTTTTTAAAATGTTTTTTTTTATTTATTTATCATGTATACAATATTCTGTCCGTGTGTATGCCTGTAGTCCAGAAGAGGGCATCAGACCCCATTACAGATGGTTCTGAGCCACCATGTGGTTGCTGGGAATTGAACTCAGGACCTCTGGAAGAGCAGGCAGTGCTCTTAACCTCTGAGCCATCTCTCCAGCCCCCAACATCAGGCTTTCTTTAGTCTGTTTATCTCTTTGAACACAGGATTTAGTTCCATTTCACTTACCAGTGCCCCTTTTCTCTTAGAATTGTAAGTTTTGTATTTTTCCTTGCTCAGTTTGTTCCTTTTCATCATAGATCTTCATGAGAATAACCACACAACAGAGTCTACACTAGGCCGTTTTGAGATTTCCTCTACCAATGGGAATAATCCAAAACTCTTCACTTTAGTCTCGGGCAGACTTTTTAGACAAGGGCAAAAAGAAGCCACATTTTTCACCAAAATATCACAAGAACAGTCTCTAGGCCATAGTCTTCTCTTAAAACCTCTCAAGTTGGGCTCCCAGAGTTCAAATCACCCTCAGAACTACTGTCTTCCATGCTCCTACTAATATGGCCCATTAAACAGTGCTTAAAGCATCTCATTGCTTTTTAAACCCCCCAAAAAACAAAGTCTAATTTCCTCCAAACAAAATCATGGTCTAGCCTATCGCAGCAATACTCCAGTCCCTGGGACCAACTTCTGTCTCATTTAGGATTTCTATTGCTGTGAAGAGACACCATGACCATGGCAACTCTTATAATGGAAAACATTTAATTGGGGCTGACTTGCTTACCATTTCAGAGGTTCAGTCCATTATCATCATGGGAGGAAGTAAGGCTGCATGCAGGCAGACAGTGTTGGTGAGGGAGCCGAGAATTCTACATCTTGATCTACAGGCAACAGGAAGTGAATGGTCTCACTGGGCATGGCTTTAGCATACAGGAGACCTCAAAGTCCACCTCCACAGTGACACATTTCCTCCAACATGGCCACATCTACTCCAACAAGGCCACACCTCCTAACAGTGCCACTCCCTATGGGCCAAGAATTCCCTGAGACTTGGGTGCGGTTGTAATGATATAGATTAGCTATTTGTGGCTAAGCACTCAATAGACACTTATTCTCAGCACTTTGACCAATTATGAATATCTGTATTATCTGCTGACCATTGCAGAGAGAAGACCCTCTGGCCAAGGTTAACAGCAGCACTGATCTATGAGTATAAGCATAAATATATTTATATTTAGAAGGCAGTTTGATAAAAACGTCATTTAGAAAAACAACAGTAGGCTCTATAGGGCCTGTGAAGTACTGAGCCACATAGGCTT
Source organism: Arvicola amphibius (assembly GCF_903992535.2). NCBI lineage: Eukaryota > Metazoa > Chordata > Mammalia > Rodentia > Cricetidae > Arvicola > Arvicola amphibius. The sequence continues at coordinate 176,135,869 of NC_052049.1, forward strand.
TGGATCAGGTCTCAGACCCAATCCAAAAGCAGCTAGCTGGTTCTACCCATATCCTTTCTGTCACTATTGCACCAGAGGGCAGATCTTGCCTGGTGGGCCAGTACTGCAGCATGCAGGGTTGGATGCAAAGATGCCATTGATGTCTTTTCTTTCTCAGTGTCCTTCATGGTACTACACTGGCATTTCAATTGTATTTTAATAAATAAAGGCTGTCTGAAGATCTGAGAGTAAAACAGCCCCACTGGTCAGCCTCACAGACCAGGTTATGGTAACACACATCTTTAATTCCAGTAGCAACCCTAGTTGCCATAGAAACTGGGTTGTGCTTGCCTTTAATCCCAGCCCTAGAGAGGAATATATGATGGGGAAGACAGCTCTCGGACACAGTCTCATTCTAAGATTCTGGTAGGCAGGATCACCATTTCAGACTGAGGTTGAGGTAAAAGCCAGTGGCTGTGTTGCTTTTCAGATCTTCAGGCTGAACCCCAATTTCTCTGAGTTTTTATTAATCGTGCTTCCCAGCACCTTCTGGCACTATGGGAGGAAGTTTTAAGGTCAGTTCCAACTTTATTTCTCTGTGTCTTGCAACCAAAGTGTACTATCTCTTCAGCAATGGGAGTTTGGGGCCTTCCTGACCAGTAACTTGTAGGGAGTTGGTCTTTGATTTTCATTTAATAACCCATGTCTCTCTCTCTTTCTCTTCCGGTCGCAGGCGCTTCGGGAGCCGCCGGTTACTGTCCAGCCATGGCCACGTCCAAGAACCACACCACACACAACCAGTCCCGGAAATGGCACAGAAATGGCATCAAGAAACCCCGGTCACAAAGATACGAATCTCTCAAGGGGGTCGACCCCAAGTTCCTGAGGAACATGCGTTTTGCCAAGAAGCACAACAAGAAAGGCCTGAAGAAGATGCAGGCAAATAACGCAAAGGCCGCGAGTGCACGTGCGGAGGCCATCAAGGCCCTGGTGAAGCCCCAGGTGGTGAAGCCCAAGGTGCCAAAGGGCCCCAGCCGCAAACTCACCCGTCTCGCTTTCATCGCTCACCCCAAGCTTGGGAAGCGGATTAGAAGCTACATGGCCAGGGGTCGCAGGCTCCAAAAAACAAAGCCCAAGGTTCAAGCCAAGGCAGAGGCCTCAGCTGCAGCTCAGGCTCCCAAAGGTGCCCAGGCCCCTGTGAAGGCCCCATAAGAAAGGTCTCAGTCTGCCAGTGTGAAGAGATGGACTGGTGTGGATATCTACACAGTGTCTGCAGATGGTCAGGACCTTGTGCTGTTTTTACAAATAAACTTGAGGCAAGTTCTGTAAAAAAAAAAAAATAAATAAAAATAACCCATGTCTCTTGTGGGGATCATTATCCATCCATTCAAGAGCATCTGTGTTCATACTACTTCAATTTTTTTTAATTGTAACTTTAGATTAGCTAACAGAGCAGTGAGTTTCCAGAGAGGTTTTTCATAAATTTTTCATATTGGTGAATCCATCCTTACCACCTCCTTGCCTCTCAACACATCCCCCAGTCCGTTTAAACCTTTGAATTTCAATGTTTTCCAACCCACACCACACCTTTATTTCACGTGCTCTATCCTCTTCATTTTTTTTTAAAAAAAAAGTGTTCACTTTTGGTTTGGATGACAAACGAATCTTAAGAAAATTGGTTTCAGTCAAACTCTAAGACCCCTGCCAGCTCACTCTTGCCATGTTTGTAAAGCAAGTGCTTTAACTACTCAGCCATTTCCTCAGCCCATGAACCCTTAAAACATGTTTGAAAATTTAAAAACCAAAGTTTTGTATGTGTTTGTTGGTGATAGTGTATGCCACGTGTGATGCCCTGGGAGGCCAGAAGAGGGTGCTGGGTCCTCTGGAGCTGGAGTTAAAGGTAGTTTTGAGCTACCTAATGTGGTTTTTGTGAACCAAACTGCTGAGTCATTTTTCCAGCTTCCTTCCTTCCTTCCTTCCTTCCTTCCTTCCTTCCTCCCTCCCTCCCTCCCTCCCTCCCTCCCTTCCTTCCTCCCTCCCTTCCTCCCTTCTCCCTCCTTTTCCTTCCTTTCTTCCTCCCTTTTTTCCTTCCTTCTAACAGTGACTCACTATATAGCTCTGGCTGTTCTGAACCTCAAACTCACTATGTAGACCAGGCTGGCATTGAACTCACAGAGACCTACCTGGTTCTGCCTCCCAAGTACTGGGATTAAAGGTGTGTGCCACCTCAACCGGCCTCACATGTAAATCTCAACACTCTTATTTATTTATTTATTTACTTACTTATTTATTTATTCTCTTTTTTCTTTTAACACTCTTTTTCCAGTGACTTTTTTTTGTGCACCAAAGTTACAGACTCTCTGGCTGGACATTAACAAGGAGCTAGAGTGGCAATGTTGACTTTAGGAAGTTGACATGGGGAACTAAATGTACTTTTGTGAGAGTTGAGAAAAGGGAAAAACTTGAGGGCTGTGGCCATCTGGACAGGATCAAATATGCATCAGCAAGTAAATACAATCTCTGCATATTTCTCATCAGTTTTCATTTGCATGAAATAAAATACACTGGCCTCTTGTATTAGCCACTTTTATATTGCTATGATAAAACACTATGACCAAGGCAACTTATAGAAGGAAAGGATTTATTTGGGGCTTAAATTTTCCAAGACAGAGTTTCTCTATGTAGCTTTGGAGCTTGTGCTGGAACTTGCTCTGTAGTCCAGACTGGCCTCGAATTTACAGAGATCCGCCGGCTTTTGCCTCCTGAGTGCTGGGATTAAAGGCGAGTGTCATCACTACCAGGCAAAGAGCTCACATCTTGATCTGATTCAGAAACAAGAGGCAGAGATCTAATGCAAAACTTCTGAAACCTCAAAGCCTTCCCGCAGTGATACACTCCCTCCAGCAATGCTACATTGCCCAATGCTCTCCAAACAGCTACTAACTGGGGACCAAGGATTCAAATGCCTGACATTTACATGGGACATCTCATTCAAATCACATCTCTCAAAGATTGTTTTTGCTATAGGTTCATTTGACTTTTCCCTTATATTCATGAAAATATTTGTAAATTGTCCAATATACTCTTCTTTTAAACCAAAACAAAAAAAATTTACTTCTAACATTTAAAATTAAGCCAGGAGAGGTCTGATTCAACTGGTTAAGTACTTGCTGTTTAAACCTGAGGACCTGAATTTGAACCCTAGCAGCAAGGTTAAAAACACAACAAAACTGGATGTGGCAACGGACAAGTTACATTCCCAGTCCTTGGAGCCACAGTTGGCAGATCCCTAGGGCTTACTGGCCAGCTAGCCAAGCTGAGCTGGGGAGCTCCAAGCTCAGGAAGAGACCGTGCCTCAAAATCCAAGGTGGGGAAGCAATTGAGAAAGATGCCCGGTGTTGCTGTGGAATAATACTTCTGTTTACTGTGAAGATGTGTTGCTCTCATAGTTAATAGAAAGCTGATTGGCTGATGGCTAAGCAGGATTTTTCGGGGCAGAGAGAATGTTGGGAGAAGAAGGGTGAGACACAGAGTGAGCAGGATAGGAAGTATGTACATGAGGCAAATGAACCTTGGGGCAGCACACAGATGAACAGAAATGGGTTAATTTAAGTTGTAAGAGCTAGCAAATAAAAGAGCCTAAGCTATCAGCCAAGCATTTATAATTAATTTTAAGTCTCTGTGTGGTTATTTGGGGAGTGGCTGGCGGGACAGAACAGATCAGTTGGTCTAGACAGAAAAGGCCACCTACAAATGGGACCCAACGAGGGGCACCTACATCCACATAAGACTTGAGAAAGCTTTAAAAAGTTTCTAAACACACAAAAACAGAGCCAAACAAGGCTTCCTGGTCTTGTGTCTCATGCCAGCTGCAGTACAGAGAGGTATCTCCTGGCAGTTGCCTGTGGGATGGAGCCACTGCCAACCGCCATGCACTACTGCCGTACACTAAGCTGAGCAGTGCCAGCAGCCGAGAGCAGCTTAAGATTTGTCTCGCGCACTCAGAGAACAATGCTCAGTAAACACAGGTTCACCTACACAGTGTCAACCCCTGGCCTCTATACACAGGAATAGACGTACACACAGAGGAATGGACATACAACCACACCCACACAGGAATGGACACACACAATCAGGAAAAGGCGAGAGTATTAGGAGTGTTCTTTTTATTTTTCTTTGGTTTCTTAACACAAAAGACATGCGTTCTATAAATAAAAAGTTTCCTGTGAAACAACTGTGGGTAAAGAGGGACAGAATTCCTATTTATTTCCATCTTTATGCTCCACCAGGAAGCTGGTCTTCAGCTCTCTTCTGCCTGTGATCTTTAATGAAACTCAGAAGAAGCATGCGTGGGAAATGAGAAAGGACAGTGGCCAACCCTGTGTCCACCAGGTGTGTTTGACCTATCTCCTTGTTACATCCTTTCCACAATGTCCTTTGGTGATGTCTGTTTTCCCATGATCCTACTGTTCTAGTGCTAAAGAGCCGGCCCAGCCACCTGCCCTTAGACTGGGATGTATGAAAATGCTCCTGTTTGCTCAAGTGTGCTCGGAGTCCACGTTAAACACTGACTTGATCTTTCCTCTACGTGCACAGTGTAAGTGCTGTGTTAGGAGGTGGGGGTGGACTCAGGAAGGTTAATCCAACAGCAGCAGACGGGGGAACATGATATGTCGTCTCCAGGGATGCTGTCTGCTAGCATCACAAGGAGAGCCCCTCCCCCCCCAATGTGAGCTCACTGACCAGTTCTCAGCACCTTCACAGCCAAGGCTGTGCGGTCCATTCACAGAAGAGCGGACTTAGTAAGATGAGCACAGATACACCCTTGCTGACAGGACCAACAGAAGACCGAGACCCGTAGCCTCCTCAGACTCTATTTCAGCAGGCAAACTAAGGGGCGGGAAGAAATGCTGGCATTCCGTTGGGAGCCTAGTTAAACGTGTATCAGTTATCAGATTGTTCAGTCTTTAAACATAAAAACATGATTTTCAAGTGCTTATAGCAGAGGCCCAGCTCTTAAGTTGCAGGGAACAAAAGTCCTTCCTCCTGAATCCATGGCAATTGCACACACTGGTAAACCGGACCGTCTGGGGTAAGGGATGCCCCAGGTTTCACATTGTGCCTTCGGGACTGGCTTCTAGGCTGCCCCAGGCAGGCAGCAATGGGCAAGAAAGGTGGAGAGTGGGACCCTTAGGCCCAGTTTGGGGCTAAAAGTAATTGTACCCTTCTAGTCTCTATTGGAAGAACTTTAGAAAAGCGGATTTTGGCAGCAGCAGTTGAAGGCCAGCCCCACTGCCCAGTGCACTGGTAATAGAAAAACCTCCTCTCTGGGCCCTTCTGTGCTACGGTAAGGTCCCATCCAGAGGAGGAAGGAGCATGGAGTCTCTTCACGAGGTCGTCTGCCAAGATCAGAGGAAGAAATATAAAATATCTTCTTTGCAGCAGCAAAAGACTTTTTTAGTCTTTAGGTCTTTATATCATGAAGCCAGCATTGCTTGAGTGTAGAGGCCCACCTTGCTGGTCAGTCTGCTAAGGGATGGAGGGAAGGTGGCCCCCACCCACCCCGGGGCTGGCGAGTGGCTGGAAAAGCAGGGCAATGGCAGGGCACACAGTCACCTGACCAAGGTAGTCCATGGCTGGTAGGAGAAAGCCCCTGGTTAGGTCTGAGAGGTACAAATGGCCAATGTGCCTCAGAAACATCAGACGAGTTATTCAAAGACAGTTGATGGGGAGTGCGGATCTGGCCAGACATGCTATTTCCTGCTGGCCAAAGAGGGAAGGAATGGATGTGGGAGTAGGGATCTGAAGGAGCGCTGGGTGGCAGTGGAAATAATCACAGGGGCGCCTGGAGTCTCCAGCGAACCCTGGAGCTCCTGTAGAGATGGGTGGCAGTAATGCAGCCAGATCCCTAAGCCTCTGACACTGGGTGAGCACCTTGTCAAGGTCCAGTCAGGAATGTCCTGACTTTAGACACAGTGGGGGCTCAGAGGGAACCCCAACTGCTTTAGGAGGGCTCGGGACCCTGGGACCCGAATGTGGGAGTGGATCCCACTGCTGTCATCTTTGATGGTTTTCCATTTTAATGTATAATTGCTTTTAGTATCTTTTTGTTTTCTTTTTGTGAAAAATGTTCTCTTACAAAAGTCTTTTTCCTTCCAGCTTCTCTCGAGTATTTTTGGTTTCCATTTCCTCTGGTTTCTTTCAAGCATCTCTATTCCCCTCCTGGTTCTCTGGGACAGGCAAAGAAAGACCTCACTGAGTTCCCAAAACATCAGGCACTGGGAAGACTTCTGCCTCCCTGCTTGCTGAGACAGGGATGACATCCCCTGAGCCCCACGATGGAAGGAAGAGCTTGTGCGCACACAGCATGCTGCTGTAGCTGCCCCGTCACCGGCAGTCAGAACACCAGGGCGTCCTTTCTCTCCCAGCCTTACCCCAGTTTCCAATGGGCTTGAACACTGCTGCTTCCGATGGCAAGTTGGCCACAACATGGCTGCAGACAAGCAGGTGAGGAGGAGTCGGCTGGAAGGCCACCTGCATGGGGGCACTCGCAGCACTGTGGCAAGTGGGAGCTGGGCCAGCACTGTAGCTGTGCACACTGGCCTTGGATGGAGCCTGTGTACACACAGACCAGCAAAGCACTTCCGTGTCACTGGCTGTGGGACTCAGAGAGGCTTCTGTCCTGTGCCGTGCATCTTGATGACCTAAGGTCACAAGGCAGCACAGTGAGGGAGGACGTAAGCACCTAGAGACACTGTCCCTCTGGCAGGCTCGCATTTTACCCCATCTTCTGGTCCGCCACTGCCTCTTCTGAGAGGACTTTCCCCTGGAAGGAAGCGCCTATGCTTGTACCAGATCCCTAACCCTCCACATCCCACCCTCTCCTATATGGTGAGAAGAGGGATGCAGCCCACACCAACCCCTCCCTCATGGCACGCCATGGGGGCCATAAATGTCCAGCGGTCCGTCTCTGGGTCATACATCTCCACCGAGCTTAGGTTTGACTGTCCATCATAACCGCCCACTGCATAGAGGCGCCCGCAGCTGGCCACGAGGGAGACCCGACTCCGGCGTGTGTGCATAGGTACTATGAGGCACCACTGGTCTGCCACAGAGCTGTACATCTCGGCAATACTGAGGAAGCCAGAGCCATCATAGCCCCCGCACACAAACATCTTGCTTCCCAGGGAGGCAGCGCCATGTCGGCAGCGCTTGTTGAGCATGCTGGCTGCTGGATGCCAGGTGGCCGTGTGGTGGTTGTAGTGCTCCACCTGCAGGAGAGACGTGCAGGGAGAGAGATGGTCAGAGGAAAGGCCTGGTCCATGGGGTGGCCCTGCAGGACTCAGAAACCCACATGGTGCTAGACTGCGGGAGACCAGGAAGAGTTGACATGTGCCCTAGCTCTGATGCCACCTCTTCAGAGCTCTGTACCTGCCTGCTGACACCTGATACTGAGCTGAAGCCTTCTGGGCGTATGCAAGGAAATGAAGGAAGTATTGGGCCTCTTCTCGGCGATGGCAGAGCTGGACGGAGGGTACTCCTGTCTCCTGGGACTGCCCCAAGCACATCCTACCTCAGTACAGACTGAGTCGGAACCACTACTGCATGGCTGCCAAGCCTTTTAAAAGAATAAATGCAGCTTCCAGCCGAGTGTCCAGAAGAACGCGATTGATGGCATTAACTTCTGGCGTATGACTGAGCTCACTTTGGTAGACCTTTCAAAAGGCTTTACAACATTTCATGGACAACCAAATGGGGCAATTCCAGGATGACTACATGCAATGCTTCCTTGTGTGCATGGGCTCTCTAGAAGTGAGTTCTAGATGATGCAGGCGACACCCTGGACCTTCAGGAGATAACCTGTGTGAGCAATGGCAGGATCCAAGCTCTTTTGTTTGGGTGGTGCTGGGAATTGAGCCCAGGGTCTTGTGCATGCTAGACAAGCAGTATATAACTGGGCTATGCCCCCAGCCCAGAGCAGATTTTGAGAAAAAAAAAAAAAAAAAACAAAAAAACAAAACCCAAGGCTGGAAGAAGTCTCCCACGAGCAGCCAGACTCACAGTGCTGAAGATCTGCAAACCATCGTGGCCACCTGACACGTATATCCTGCCCTCGAAGATTGTAACCCCAGCCGCGCTACGGTTTGAGCTCATTGGAGTCACCACCGTCCACCTGCAGAAGACAGCAGAAACAGGATGGGGGATGACAGTCAGTGTTCATGGCCTTCCCAGACAGCTTAGCCAGGCCCAGGCGGCTGTCTCTATGCCGACCATGTCCTGATCATCTAACGCCTCATCACATCTCCCACCATCTATGCAGGCTGCGCTGCTGCTGCTGCGCCTCTCACCCAAGCCAGTCACCACAGGCGGGCAAAACCAGCACATTTCAAACAAGACCCACACACACATCTGCAATGGCTCTGCATCTCTGGGTCTTGTTAATAGGACGTCCAGCCACCTAGTTACTCTGCTTATAAAACCCAAGTGCTCGCTTGGTTTCTCCTCCCTCTCTCAGCATTTTTTTTAATTTACATGTTTTACCTACATGTATGTCTGTGTGAGGGTGTCAGAGCCCTGGAACTGGAGTTACAGAAGCTGTGAGCTGCCATGTGGATGCTGGGAATTGAACGGAATAGCAGCCATTGCTCTTAACCGCTGAGCCATCTTTCCAGCCCCACAGATGATCTATTTATTTATTTAATTTCTAAGACATGGTTTCTCTGTGCAGCCCTGGCTGTCCTGAAACTCACTCTGTAGACCAGGCCTGCCTCGAACTCAGAGATCCGCCTGCCTCTGCCTCCCAAGTGCTGGGATTAAAGGCGTGCGCCACCATCACCGGCATGTATGTATGTATGTTATGTATTTATGTATTCGTTGGCAGAGTCCCACTACTTCACCGCTGCTAGTCTAGGACTCTCTATTTGGACCAGGCTGGTCTTGAACTCAGAGATCCACTTGCCTCCTGAGCGCTGCAACTAAAGGCATGTGCCACACCTCTCTTGGCATTCTTGTGGTACACAAGTACTGACTGGTTTACTTCCTAGTACTTACTTGTTCCAGCTCCTACTATCACTTGCCCAGCTCTGCCTCCCACCTGGAGCAGTGCATGGGCCTCCTTAGATGTGGCCTTGCTTTCAGGCCATCTTTACCCCAATCCCGCACTGTCAGGGGAACTGGATTGCTCTTCCGGCAGCTGTACCATGTCCCTGAAGTGACTCCTCACTGCCTTTCCTGAGGCAACGTACAAGTACCTCGGTGTGGTTTGTTTGTTTGTTTGTTTGTTTTTTGAGACAAGGTCTCACTCTGTAGCTGAGGCTGGTGATGTGGGATTCCTCTCTGTATTAGTTGTGAATATGTCTTATTACCATAGGTTAATGAAGAACCTGCTTTGGCCTATGGCAGGGTAGAATATAGGTAGGAGGGAAAACTAAACTGAATGAAGGGAGAAAAAAGGTGGAGTCAGAGACGCCATGTAGCTGCTTAACGAGAAAGATGCCAGAACCTTACCGGTAAGCTATAGCCTTGTGGTGAAACACAGATTAATTGAAGTCGGTTAATTTAAGATATAAGAGCTAGCTAGGATTATGTCTGAGCTGCTAGCCAAACAGTGTTGTAATTAATATAGTTTTTGTGTGATTATTTGCGTTTGGGTGACCAGAAAACAAAAGTGTAGTCTCTGGGGCAATCCTCCTGCCTTAGCTCTTGAGTGCTGAGATTTCAGGATGAACTTCTAGGCCTGGCTCTTGGTGCGCTTCTTTCCCATGTGGTTTCTCTGTCTTCTAGCTTTGCCCACAGCACACACTGAGGAGGACTTTCTTATTTGAACCCTCCCTGCCTGCTGTCTCCTTGTCTGGGATAAGCATTTACCACTGTTTAACCTCTGCAAAAAAATCTATCATCTATTAGGCTAGACTGACTGGCCAGAAGCCCTGAGGAATCCTCCTGTCTCCACCTTCTCTGCTAGGATTCTAAGTGTAAGCCACCATGCCTGGCATTGTTATGTGGGTTCTGGAGATTGAACTCATGCTTGCTAGGCAAATACTTTATAAACTCAGTCATCTCCAGCCTCACAGTCTATCCGTTCATATCACATATATCCATCTCACCCTGCACCCCTGCCCTAGTGCTCACCACTCTGGGCCAAAGGCTCCAGACACAGGCCTCCAGGGCAAGCTGAGCATAACACACTTACGGCCTGCCAACTGAACACTAGGGAGGACCAGCCTCTTTCCTACCTGTTAATAACCAGGCAGTCAAGGGTTAGATAACAGAACGTCATCTTTAGAACATCATGGGTCCTTTCAGCCCATTTGTTGACATTCAGTCACCTAAGATGGGAGGAATCGAACCTTAGGATGAGGAACCTGGCCTAGCAGTGCCAGTGCGTCCTAGTGTCCCACAAAGATTGCAGGGGTCTTACAGAAAATCTAAGTTTAGACAGGATCCCTCACTGACAGCTTTTCTAGAACTCTACAATGTCACACACATGATGGGAAGACAAGGACGATGAGGAACAGATATCAACGTTCCCCAAGCTTTCTGGCCATGCATTTTATTTCTTTCAAACAGATCTCCCTGCCTTGGATGCGCTGTCCAGCTCTTCTTACCCACGCTGCTTGCACTTACACTACAACGGACTGACTTAGTGAAGAGACAAAGACCAATAAATAAATGTTTCTAAGTATCCGTGCCTTCTGTCTGTTTGAAATGGGGTCACATAGCCTTGAGCTCCTGAATGCTGGAATTATAGGCTTGAACCACCATGCCTGGATGTAGTTCTTTTGAAATTTAACCAAAAGATTCATTTAACCAAGGATTTTATTTTTTTGTTTTTGAGACGAGGTCTCACTTTGTAGCTCTGGCTGGCTTAGAATACACTATGTAGATCAGGTTGATTTTGAACTCACAGAGATGTCCTTGCCTCTGCTTCCAAGTGAAAGGATTAAAGGCATGTGCTACCATGACTGGCCTTTAACCAAAGAGTTTAAATCTATTATATGCCAGTATTGTTAAGTCACTTCCTACTCAGAAGAAGCTTTAAGCTGCCGGGCGGTGGTGGCGCATGCCTTTAATCCCAGCACTCGGGAGGCAGAGGCAGGCGGATCTCTGTGAGTTCGAGGCCAGCCTGGTCTACAAGAGCTAGTTCCAGGACAGGCTCTAAAAAAGCTACAGAGAAACCCTGTCTCGAAAAACCAAAAAAAAAAAAAAAAAAGAAGCTTTAAGCTAAGTGCCACAGCATGACTCTATGACTGAGGTGAGATATTAGAGTCTTTGAGTCTAAGACCTCTTATCCCACAAAACAAAGCAAAACTAAACAAAAGGTGAAATCTAGCAAGCATAAAGCATAAAGCCAGGTTGTGGGAAACGGTTTAGCTGAGTGCTGAGTATAATGGTTTATGTCTGTAATCCTAGTACTCAGGAGGATTGCTGAGAGTTTAAGGCCAGCTTAGGCTACATTATGAAGCTCCATCTCAGAAAACCCAACACACACACACACACACACACACACACACACACACACACACACACTCAGCTTAAAGATTACACCGCAGTTCTAATTTTCATGCTGTGAAGTCGCCCTTACTTGTCCGTCTCAGGGGAGTAGGTCTCCACAGAGTTGAGGGAAGAATTGCCATCGTAGCCTCCACAGACGTAAATCTGTCCATCCAGCACGACTGTCCCCATGGCACTGAAACAGACAGAAGGGTCATCCCAGAAGTCTGTCATACCCACCGAGAAGTTAACCAGCCAGCTGCCTCTTTCTAAAATAGACCCAACCCCAGGGACACAACCAGCTAGGGCAGAACACCAGGAAGTCTTTCAGTGGTTCCCCTGCCTGTGCTGGCTCCCAGCCGGTCTTCGGCTCAGTGGCAGGTTACCTCCCCTTCAGACCTTCAGTCCCTGATCTGCCTGAAACTCTCATCTCACTGGAGGATGGTTTAATTTACTTTTTTTTGTTGTTTATGTGGCAGAGTATGGCTCTGAATTCCTTTTGCCTCTACTTCCTAACTGCTGAGATTACAGGTGTACCATCGCAACCAGCCTGACTTACTCAAAAACCTTTCTAGGGCTGGAGAGGTGGCTCAGAGTTAAGAGCACTGGCTGCTCTTTCAGAGGACTGGGTTCAATTCTCAGCATCCACAAGATGGCTTACAACCATTTAGAACTCTAGTTCCAGGCAAAACACCCATGCACATAAAAATAAACAATAAAAAATTAAAAACTGTATTGCCATTATTAGTGTCTGTGTGCACGTGCATGTGTGTTTGTGTGCCAGCACACATGCATACCATGGCATGCGTGTAGAGGTCAGAAGAAAACATTTGAGAACTGGCTCTCTCCTTTCATTGTGGGTTCTTAGGACTGAACTCAAACCATCAGGACTACACAGTAAGAACTTTTACTCACTGAACAAACTCAGGGCCTCAGCCTAATCTAATTTGGCCTAATCATACTCAAGGAAGGGCCCACATGCTTCAGAATTACTATCTCCTAACCAGCCCCATGCCCCAGGAGTGGCTTCTTTATTAGGACATATGTCACATGCATTCATTCACCAGATTTTCATCAGCCATGTGCAAGGCCTGCTGCTTGAGATATGAGCAGAGATAGGGAATGGGCATGGTGGTGCACACGTGCGGTCCCAGTCTGAGGAGGCTGAGGCAGGGAGAGCTCAAGTTGGAGGCCAGCCTGGGCTACAAAAACAAGAATCTGTTTTTAAAAAAATCGAACAAAAAAAAAAAGAGTAAGTGAACAGGAAAAGATCCTGATCACAGGCACTTATGTGTCACCACGAGGTGCTAGGACCCTCTCCGTCAACTCTTAATGCACAGGGAGCCTTTGGAACACAGGAAAAGGTCTTCATTGTGACTTCAGTAGTGATATGCAGTGTCTTCTACACAACAGGTCTGAGCCCCATGTGCTTGTCTGTTCCCTCTGATCTCCTTAGTGTTTACACGTGTTCCTACCACACACGGCCCAGAGTCCCTCCTTAGTGTTTACACGTGTTCATACCACACACGGCCCCGCAAGTCCCTCCTTAGTGTTTACACGTGTTCATACCACACACGGCCCCGCAAGACACTCCTTAGTGTTTACACGTGTTCCTACCACACACGGCCCACACAGACCCTCCTTCGTCTTGGTGAGTGAGCCGCTAGCTTCTGTTTGGTGTGTACTTACTGCATGCACTACCCTTACCATAGCCTTCGAGGGAGCACCACTGTGATGACCGGCTGGCTGGACTGCCTGGAGAAGACATGCCCGAGAGCTAAACAATCCAAGTCCAGAGTTCCCTGTTCTACACATAAGTTTTCCTAAAATCCTGATTATCCAAGGCTCTAGATCATAATTTAACCTTCCATTCTACGTAAATAAAGCCTTATGCAAAATTAAGCAAAAATGCCAAGCTGCCAGACTCAACGGTTTCACATCTGACACTATAGAAGACGAAAAATGAAGCTGGGGTTGAACAGGAAAGAAAAATATACCAGACAACTGCCACTTTCCAAGTACACACAGCAAATCAAACTACACTAACAGACCCCCTGAACCTGCCCGAAGAGGAGAGGGCCTTGTTTTAGGCAAGGTCAGAAGATGACAAATTTACTAGGCATCAATCCCTTTCTAGAATGGACACAAAACACACATAAAGTAATTACATTTCCTTTTCCTTGGTAGTACTGGGGATTGAACCTAGGGCCTCGCTCTTGCTAGGACAAGCATCTGACCACTGAGCTACAGCCTTAGTCCCAAACACAAGGTAGTTAAGTCAGGAGTTGAGGAATGATATGGGGATGAATCAAGAGGTCCCAAACTATAAGCAACAATCAAGTGAGAAGTAAAGACAAACATTGAGAGAAGGGGAAGTGCCGACCAGAGTGGGCTGGGGCAATACGGTACAAGAACCCGGAAGAAGGCTCCTGGCCCACAAGACAACAAGATGGAAAGAGGATGGAAAGGAAGCTGCCATTCACTGGCAGGATGGAGAGCTACATGGGATGTTAGAAGAGGCCTGACTAAGACCATTTTAGGGTAACCTGCAATTTCAAAGGGACAAATGGAACTGGGCCCATGCTGCTAATACCAGGGCATTAACCACAGCGAAGAAGAGGAATACCCAAAGGATTTTCCTTCTCAAACCCTCTGACATCAAAGTAAGAAAGTCTCTCAGAGCATACACACAAGGAAAGCCAACTGGCCTCAGCCAAGGTAAAAGAGCCGCTTGTGGTTGGGGATATAGGAAATGAGTCCCTTGATCACAACAAGCTGCAAAATGTTCAAGAGGTGAGGGGGAGGGGACACAGTAAGGTGAGGAGGGAAGGAAGAGAGAACTCAGAGAGCATCCTTGAAGGAAGTACATCTCGTGCACACATTGTTTCTTCTAGAAGGAATGTGCAGAGACTCCGTGACTCTGGTCTGCTTGCTGCAGAGCACATTCCTCTGGCTCCCGGCCTCATGCTAACACTGCTGAATGAGGAATGTGCTTCCCTCTATCCAGCAAAGCCCTCCACACTAACTACTTCCTCGCCACACATACCATCGTCACTGGGCCTCTTTCCCCCCCTTTTCCAGTCACGTGATCTTCCAAGTAGCGACACAGAAGTATGGAAAAGAGAATGGGTTTGTGAGGCAAAAGTTAGGTCACAGAATTATACAGAAAGACCACTGAAGAGCAACCTGGCTAGTAGGTTTCAAACTATCCTTTTAAAACTACACACAATTCTCCTTCCTAAAATTGGGCCATGTCATAGACACTCAAAATGCAGGCCAATCTGTTCTGGTGAAACGTGCAAGGGCCTTGAGCTTCTTTCCCTCTCAGTCCCTATGAGGAGAGCTGGAAGAGTAACATTTGCAACTGACAGGGCACAGTGTGGAGGAAGCTTTCTAAGGACGCCCTTGTAGCACGGGCCCCTACAAGTGCGGCACACGCCTGACGTAAGGAATGACGCTGTCTGTCATCTCTGCCCTGAGAAGATTAAACACAGGCACTACCATGATGTCCTCCAATCACACTTCTCATTCTGGAAATGTGAGCGGGCAAGGGGTGGAGGATTCAAAGAGCTAGACCATGTTCGATGATGTGCAAGTTCACTCTACCTTGCAGATACACATGTGCTCACATCTGGAGAACGTGTGTGACACTGCCTAGTTCGTACACTTCCCGGGCAGCGCGAGCGTAAGTACAGAAAGAGAGCACAGAGAAAACGCTTTGGGGCTTCTACTGCTAATGAGGTTAAATCTCCTTATCCTTCAGGTTTCAACTGTAATCCCACCTCTTCCCTGAGATCTTCCAGATGGTCCAGTCCAGTTTCTCGCCCTCCTGGAATCTTCCAGAACACACATTTTCAGTCCTTAGCTGGCACTTATATAACAATACAACTTCCACATGTCCGTGTCTTGGCTCCCCAAGTTCCTCAAAGGACAAGGCAGGTATTTTAAGTTTAAGCAGGTGGGGGCTTGCTCCCAGGAGGTGCTGGCAGTGGCTGGCCTGGCAGCAGGATTTCCCCAGGCCAAAACTTGCATTTACTTTATTATGTGCCCCTACATAGGGCTCCCCAGATGCTCAGTGTGCGTGTTCAGCCTGCACGTGGCTTCCAGAATACCTTCGCTTGCTATTCATGCTCCCCACTCTGGTCCATGTGTCCGTCTCAGGATTGTAGGCCTCCACAGTGCTCAGCCGCAGCTGACCGTCATATCCCCCGATAGCATAGAGAAGCCCGTTCACCACAGCCACACCCACACGGCTGCGGGCTGTGGTCATGGGATGGCACTTTTCCCAGCGATTGGCGATGGGGTCGAACACTTCCACCACATTCAGGGAGTCACCTGCATAAAAATTTGCTACTCAAATTAAAACAAATGAGACCACTTGTTTAGATCACAGCTACTGGGTATTGATTATATGGGTATCTGACTGGGTTCTATTAAATCTTCCCATGAATTACTCAGAGCAACTGGGCCCACTACAGACTCTGGCTATGATAAAGATTTTAGAATCAAATGGGAAACATTTGCTCTTCAGTAGTTTTCATTATAATCAGGTAAGCCTTTTGCTTGAAATTGGCAACAAATGCAAATGCATGGGATATTTGCCTGATGCAGGAAGCATGCTAGAGCGAAGGGCATGCATGGGTCCTAATGCTAACTGCCACTTGCTCTAACGACCAGACAAGCTGCTCTGTGTCCTCGTCATGTTTTGAATGTGAACTTTAAAGCTAACAGAGCCGCCATGAGGATTAAGTGACATAGTGGATGTGGCACCCACCGCGGCTCTAGAACATTCTTACAACTCAGTAAGGTAGTCATGGAGACCAGGAATGGTGATTTGCACCCTCCTGTTCTTCTCAGATGATGATTAGCAACTCACAGGATCCTCCTTCCTGGTGGCCTGGGAGCCTAAGCACACACTCCCCTCTCATATTTATTACTAAAGACTTCCCTTTTCTAGGCCAAGCTGTTAACAAGCAGAAGGCTGCCGGCTGCCTTTCAGAAACCTTAACTGAAGGCAAAGCTGTGAACTCCCCCACCCCGACCCTCAAGAGGTTTTCCCAGAAATGTGACTGCATCTAATACAAGAACTACTGAAAATGGCAGCTTGTATTGTTTTGTTCTGGAAGCTGAGTCTCAATACCTATAACCTGAGCTGACCTCAAACTCAAGACCCTCCCGCCTCAGCCTCTGAAGCACTGGGATTACAGCGTGTAATCAAGCAACTGATAGCAGGCGGATGTAAACACGCAGGGGCGCCACAGGAGGCAGTGTGAAGAATCAGAACGCGTTACGGACCTGGGTATTAGCAGATCTGGGGTCTTGGATTATCTCAGTCTGATCCAGAGAGTCACAGGGCAAATGTGAACGTCTGACTATAGAACTGGCAGATTCTTTACTGTGCTCTCTCTAGAGCTGAGTACATGCTGCAGATAATAAGTACTAGGGCTAAGAGCTGGTTTAAGCACCAGGATGAACCCCAGTCCTGGCTCTGACCACAGCAGAGCGTGTACACTGCCCAAGTTCTCTGGGTCTCAACTTCCTCATCTGTAGATTTCAGCTGTTGTTATTCCCATGACTCTGAGACAGAATCCCACCGTGTAGCCTAGGTTGCCCTGGACCTTGGGAGCCTTCCCAGTGCTGGGATTACAGGTGTGTGTGCCACAGTGCCCAGCTCTACCCCCTTTCTGTTGCTGCTGAGACAGGGTCTAGCTATGTGGCCCTGGGTGGCTTGGAAGTCACTACGTAGACTGGCCTTACTTGCAGTAATTCTGCTGCCTCTTATTCTCAAGTACTAAGACTATAAGCATTGCCAAGCTTTTTTCTTTCTTTCTTGAGACAGTCTTACTGTGCAACTCAGAGTGGCCTCAAAATCACAATCCTCTTATTTCCAAGACCTAAGTGCTGGAATTATAGGCATCTGTCAGCACTCCGGGACTATCAACCCTAATTTTTTTTTTTTTTTTTTTTTTTTTTTTTTTTTTTTTTTTTTTTTTTTTTTTTTTTTTGATTTTTCGAGACAGGGTTTCTCTACAGCTTTAGAGCCTGTCCTGGAGCTAGCTCTTGTAGACCAGGCTGGTCTCGAACTCACAGAGATCCACCTGCCTCTGCCTCCCGAGTGCTGGGATTAAAGGCGTGTGCCACCACCACCCGGCTCAACCCTAATTCTTTAAGGCACCTTTAGCACTGACATCAACTCAATATTATGAATACATAATAAGCTCTACTCTAGGGCAACTATATTAGAAGAAGAAGGAGACAGAACAGCATAAAGAAGAAGAATTAGAAAAACCCGGCTAGCCTGACTGCTTGCTCATCCAGACTCTTAGGAAGGACTCTGCAAAGGGGAGTTGCAAGATACCTGCTGAGTTGAGGCCCCCCACGGCATAGATGAGCCCAGCGATGGATGTGCAGCATCGGGGCCGAGTCCTGAAAGCTGGCAGGTGGGGCCGGCGCTCTGGCATGAGGTGATAGTCCTTTGCTTCATCTACCAGGTCCCTGAAATAAGAAATAAGGAGTAAGAAGCTAAGAGAGGAGATCCCCCCCACCTTGGTCACATTTACACTGGCTCCTCCATACCTAAATGTAGGAATATCTGGGAAAAGTCTTCCTGAAAATAAAACCTACAGTATCTGTCTGTCTCTCTCTCTTATGCTGGGGATTGAATCTTGGACCACACATAAGTCAGAATGCTCTACCTCTAAGCTATATCCCCAACCCTTATGTGAGGTTTAGTGTCCAAGAATTCAGGTGATAAGAGGGGAAGCCATGCAAGGCTATTGAGATATGCGCAAAAGTGAAGACTCCAAAAGAGCAGAGGCCAACCCAGCTACTGTAACCAGAACAACTGCCTTCTAACAGGCACCAATCAGAGAACACCCCAGCTACCGTAACCAGAGCAACTGCCTTCTAACAGGCACCAATCAGAGACCACCCCAGCTACCGTAACCAGAGCAACTCCTTCTAACAGGCACCAATCAGAGACCACAGCTACCGTAACCAGAGCAACTCCTTCTAACAGGCACCAATCAGAGACCACAGCTACCGTAACCAGAGCAACTCCTTCTAACAGGCACCAATCAGGTGTGATTTGAAAACCAGTATGGGGGCTAAAATGGAGGTGCTGGGGGAAGCTCCACAGCCTACTTCCTATCAGCACTGAGCTCTCCCTTCCTAACCCCAGGACCATCCCATGGCTTACATCCTCCAATCAATCACCCATCACCTACACTGTGGCAACTGTTGCCAGGTGCTCCAGACGGACTTCCCCACCTCCAGTCTGTCTCTCCAGCCCCTCCAGACCACAGGCCACATGGCTTTTTCTAAGAGCCTTCTTTGATAGCTACGTACTACTGACAAGATGGTTCATATGCCTCGATATCACCCTTCACAATGCTCATCACTGGGCCATCCTAGCTCCCTCCAGCCACACACCCCCACTTCCTGTCACACAAAGCCTGCGCCATGCCACGGACTTCCCCCGAACCTGCTGATCCCAACTATGGGCGAAATCATGCAGAACTCAATATGTGAAACATCCTGTCAGCAGAGGAAAAAAACCAAACCGAGCACTGCACTGTAAATCTAACAAGCACCTGGAAAGACAGGCCTTTTCTCCGTCTTAACTGAGTAACAACCCATCTTCTGAGCTGTGCTGGTGGCTCTGGGTGGAAACTGCACACACTGGCACACAAGACCCTCCTTTTCAATCACCCACTCATCAGAGGTTACTGCATTGGCTACTACTTATTGAAGAAAGTGAGGAGTTCCAGGAAGTCCTATTTGTACTATCAAGTCAGCTGCTGCTGTGAGAAAGGTCCAACCAGGCAGTGCAGACAGCACACTCATGGACTCAGAAGATGAAGAACACATAGATGACTCAGGGAAGAAAAGGTCCCTTCTGCTCCCGTGTGGCGTCTCTCTCACCACCATGTGAGTCCTGTGCAATTCATGCATGATGAATTAAGACTGACTGCTTCAAATCCTTCCTTCCTTGAGCTACGACAGGTGGCCAACTCCTCGTTATGCCTAGGACCCTGGGCAGTGTCCTGGACAAGGCCACCCACACTTACCTGCACTTGTGACAGCAACGAACCAGGTCATCTTGCTGCACTCGGTCTGATAGGAACTGGGGCCGGCAGAGAGGCAGGCGGATATTGGATAGCAGCTCTGGCAGGCATGGTCCCCTCTGCTCCCGGTCGTATCTGACCCAGGCCAATGCAGCTTCAAAAACCTATGAGACAAAGATCAGATGCTCTGGCAGCAACAGAGATCACACTCCGGCTTAGTCTCAGTTTTCCACTGCCTGTACCGAAACAGGTCCTCAGGCGACCCATCTTTCCTCCTAGTCATGTCTGTGTCTGTAGCTTTCTTTCCACTTCTCCAGCTCTGCTCTTAGGTCCAGCCTTGTTTTGAGACAGGGTTGCCTGTGCAGCCCAGGCTGGACTAGAAGAATTCAAGAGCCTCCCAAGTGCTGGCATGACAGATGTGGGAGACCATGGCAAGCTGAGGTCGAGTCTTTTGTAATGTGGGCCTAGGTTACTGTGAAAGCTTCCTGGCTTTTGTTATTATTTCCTTTCTGCATCACAGCAAACGTCTATTTCTCTTCCTTCCTGCTGCACTCACACCCCCAGCTCTAAACTCTCTACACCAGGCAGGCCAGGCCAGTTCCTCTGCCCCACAATCAAAGCCGGTGGCCATTTTCCTCCTTCTCTCTGTTTAAGCCTCTACCCTCTAAAGTCTAGCTGAAGACGTATGTTCTCCTAGGAGCCTTCCTTAATACCTCTAACCACAAAAATATTACTTTCTGAAGCCCCTCAGACCTTACAGATTGCCATTCAAATGAATGTGAGCCACCCAAGACACACTAATTAGGAGAAGAATAGAGGAGGCAAACACTCCACTCTATGTCCATGCTGAAAAGCCAGGACCCATTTCTCTGCTGGTCACCAATATTCAAGTTAGGGAATCTTCAGATATTCAAGAAATTTAGGTGAGTTTGTGCTAACATCACAGTGGTTGCATCCTAGAAAGTCCTAGCCAAGCCAAGACTCTCTCAGAGGCAGAGACAAAAGGATAAGGTAAACACTGGTTTTATTCCTTGCCCGGGGAAGACTTGCAAAGGTCCAGTATGAGGCTGGGGCCAGGCCAAGGTATTCAGTTTTTTGTCCCTAGGAAACTGACTTTCCACCCTAAAAGACTGGTTATCTATCAGTCCTGAGGTAGCTGTGTCTGAGGTAGCCTGTGTTATCTTGTCAACAGTGCCGTGGACCTCAAACCAGAGCCCCCACTCCCAGGAAACCATTCTTGTTCTTCTTTTCTTTTTTCTTTATTGGTTTGAGACAGGGTTTCTCTGTGTGGCCCAGCCTGCACTAGAACTCACTCTGTAAACCAAGTTAGTCTTATCTAAATCCAAGTGCTGGGATTAAAAGCATGTACTACCACTGCCTGGTAGGATGCTACACGTCTTAATAAATTCATTGACATAAGCTACGCCAAACCAAGACATGGTTGCTCTTTCCTGAAACAGGCAGTATAGAATCATCTGCACATAAGGTTACATGTGGGGCATGTCCTAATCCTTGAGAAGCAGGGGTTTAATCATAAACAACAACCAATCTAGTTTGTCTTTACTAGAAGATGGCTTTTAGCTTAAGATGGA
This sequence comes from Arvicola amphibius, assembly GCF_903992535.2. NCBI lineage: Eukaryota > Metazoa > Chordata > Mammalia > Rodentia > Cricetidae > Arvicola > Arvicola amphibius. The sequence continues at coordinate 176,156,999 of NC_052049.1, forward strand.
GGCAGGTTGCTTCATCTGCTTTCTGATCCCTTTTAGGAGAACAATAGCTCCTTAGCCAAGGGCTGGTAGGAAGACTGAAGGCCATTCCCACTAGCAAGGGAGTCTCCAGAAGAAAGGCGAGGAGGCCTGGTTTGGTCCACTTTCAAGCTGCTTCCTAGAATGGCCTATCCCCCAAACAGGGATTTGTGTACCTTTGGGCTGTGAGCTGCTAGAGGCAAAACACAGTGATGCTGATGTTAAAGCTGGGAGGGACGGGGGGGGGGCACGGATTAGCACCTCTTAATTTTTCAAGTTTTATACTGATCTGAACAAAAGACCAAGAATGGCTCAGTGGGAAAAGGGCCTTGCTGTGCAAGCCTGTATCTGACTTTTATCCTGGGACCCACATGGTAGAAAAAGAGAACCAATTCCACAAAGTTGTTCCCTGACTTCCACACTCCTGCCATGGCTATGTGTGTGCATGTGCACACACTAAAAAATAATATTTAGTAAGTTTATTTTTTATTGAGACATGGCCTCACTGTGCAGTCTTGGCCATCCTAGACTCACTATGTAGACCAGGCTGGCCTTGAACTCACAGAGATCATCTGTAAGTCCTTTGATGCTCCAGTGGCCAGGCCATTTCCTCAGACTTCCAGCTAATTGCTGGGATTGCCCCAAGATCAGGCCACAAAATCCCAGTCGCCCTGGGAAGTCCTGCTCCCTCCACAACCTCTATATAAAGCTTGCCTCCTCCTCAGATCTTTGCTGCTTCTTTCCCAAGGAGAGGCAGCCATTTTCTTGGTTCTTTCCCCAATAAATCTCTTGTGTGACTTGGCTTCCTACTACCAGAATACTTTTCTCCTCAGAGCTTATACCCTCCTGTCTCTGCCTCCCAAGTGCTGAGCTTAAAGGTGAGCACCACCACACATACCTTCATTTTATTCTGAAAGACAGGGTCTTACTGTGTAGCTCTGGCTGGCCTGAACCTCATTTTGGAGGCCAGTCTGGCCTTGAACTCACAGAGATCTACTTGGCTCTGTCTCCCAAATTCTGGGATTAAAGATGTGTGCTACAATGCCCAGTCCATAAACAATTTTAAAAACCAAGAAGTGGCCAGGTGGTGGCAGGACATGCCTTTAATCCCAGCACTTGGGAGGCAGAGGCAGGGGAATCTCTGTGAGTGATGGAGGAGGTTACTTTTATTGGTTAATAAAGAAACTGCCTTGGCCCTTTAATAGGACAGAAAATTAGGTAGGCGGAATAGACAGAACAGAATTGTGGGAAAAAGGAAGCAGAGTCAGGCAGATGCTTCAGGCAGTCGCCATGCCTCTCCTCTCTGAGTCGGACGCAGGTAAAGATCTCTCCTGGTAAGTGACCACTTCGTGGTGCTACACAGATTACTAAATATGGGTTAGTCAAGATGTGAGAATTAGCCAATAAGAGGCTAAAACTAATGGGCCAGACAACGTTAAATAAATACAGTTTCCGTGTAATTATTTTGGGTAAAGCTAACCGGGTGGCGGGATGCAGCCTGACATTCCCTCTACATGTGAGTTTGAGGCCAGCCTGATCTACAAGAGCTAGTTGCAGGACTGGCTCCAAAGCCACACAGAGAAACCCTCTCTGGGGGGGGGGGGGGGAGAGACACACACACACACAAAAAAAAAAAAAAAAACCCAAACCAAACCAACAAAAACCCAAGAGGTGATAACATTCAGAGTTTTACAGTTGATGTATTTTTTTCAGCAGATTATTTTATATTACTTTATGAATAATACCAATCAAAATTTCTACTTCTTTCCCTCCTCCCACTTCCCTCCCACTCCCCCACTGACCCTCCCCCTCCCCCTACAGACCTAAGAGAGGGCAAGGTACCCTTCCCTGTAGGAAGTCTAAGGCCCTCCCTCCTCCATCCAGGCTTAGGAAGGTAAGCATCTAAATAGAATAGGATCCCAAAAAGCCAGTACATGCAGTAGAGACAAACCCCAGTACCATTATCATTGGCTTCTCAGTCTGCCCCAATTGTCAGCCACATTCAGAGCGTCCAGTTTGATCCCATGCTGGTTTAGTCCCAGTCCAGCTGGGATTTGGTAAGCTGGGGAGAGCTTGGCGGAGTGGGATGGTTGAGACGGAGGAAAGACAGATATGGGAGCAGGGAAGGAGCTATCTTAACTAAGGGAGCCATTTTGGGGTTGGCAAGAGGCTTGGCTCTAAAGGGGTTCCCAGGTGTCCACGAGGATGTCCCCAGCTAGGACCCTGGGCAGTGGAAGAGAGGGTAGCTGAACTGGCCTTGTCCCATAATCAGACTGATGACTATCTTGAATATCACCATAGAACCTTCCTCCAGCAACGGATGGAGATAAAGACAGAGACCCAAATCAGAGCACTGGACTGAGCTCCCAAGGTCCAGCTGAAGAGCGGAAGGAGGGAGAATATGAGCAAGGAAGTCAGGATCACGAGGGGTTGGTCCACCCACTGAGACAGTGTGTCTGAGCTAATGGGAGCTCACAGTTGTGTTTTTAAGATGTGTGTGACACTGTGGGTATCCCCCTGAACCTGGAAGAAGAGCTCAGGGTGGAGTCCATGGGTTCTGGGCAGCTATTCTGGGGATCAAAGCAGAAGAGGCAGGAAGAGAGAGAAGACCTGTGATTGGCAGGTCTGGAGGGGCCCAGCAGGGGCACCGAGGCCCAGAGTTAACAGCATGCCCAGTCTGCCAACAAGTCTCTTGCTTCTAGCTCAGGACTCACTTCAAGGTCCTGGTCTATTGCCCAACCTCCTTGCCTCTCTTGGCCAACAGTGTTTTGTAATGTGGACCAATACTTGATTGATCAATACTCTAGCCAAATGAAGAAGGGGCCCCTTTCTGGAGCCATCAGCCATTTATGTCACCAGCAGTCCTTGAGTAAGGCAGCCTAAGCATCACCTAAATAAAAGGAGTCAAGGCGATGTGTCAGAGACAATGACCAGGCTGTGGAAGGCATTTGTGCTGGTGGTGGCCTTGGCTGCGGTAGCCTGTGAGGCCATTCGCCGATCAAGATATGAGGATATTGTTAACCAGGCCATAGAGGGATACAATAATGGGCGTCCAGGAAAGCCCCTCTTCCGCCTGGTAGATTACACCGTGCTACCTCTTCTGGTGAGTGTGCAGACCTGGACCAGGCTGACACAGCAGTGTCACCTAAGCCCTCTGTGCTTTGCTCCCGAGCCTGTAGGAGAGACAGACGGTCACGAGTTCTCTGTTGCTCCCTTAGACTTCCACCAGCATCATCTTATTGGAGTTCAGGATTAAAGAGACAGAGTGCCTCTCCTTCCTGGATACTCAGCATCAAAACTGCAGCTTCCTGGAGGATGGGGTGTTCTCCCAGCTCCCAGACTGCCTTGCGGGGGGAGCAGAAGCTCTCTCCTCCTTTGGCTCCCTCCACATCACCAGCAGCAGTTTTAACCGGAAGCTCCTGAGTGCTCAGTGCATAAAGGAGCCTGGAGCTGACATGGTGATGCCAGCTGACTCCACACTTGCCCTCTGACCTCTATAGGCCTGCACTCTCACACACGCCCACACAACAGTTAGAAAACAAAGCAAAAGTAGACTTCTTTAATGCATTTGCTTCCTACAAATTAATGTAATTACTTACTGAAACAGCAATATGTGGCTCAGTGGTAGTCTTGCTTAGCATGTCAGGACCCTGGGTGTAAATCCCAATGCCACACAAACGGTGTGGGAGGAGGCATTACATGCTAAAATCTACTAAACATAAAAAAACAGCAAAATGACAAAGTGTGTCTGCAACTCACTTAGAGATGTTGTTTATTAAAAATAGAACCAGAGAGTAAGGTGTTTCAAATGTTCTTTTACCAGTCAGATTTAAAGCACTGGCTACATTTACTGACTCACAACCTCATTTCCCAGGGGCAGGAAAAAGCTGTTCTTGTCTTCTTCACCCAGGACCTTCAACAAACATGGTTCTCTCTAGACATGATAACTTCTAATAATTTATACGAATATTTACATTCATGGGCGTGCATCTGTCCCTCCTGTCCACTATCTCTCTCTTTCCTGGCTCTGGCTTGCATCTCCGATTTGAGGACAGAGCTGGCCTCTCTCCAGAAATGTGACATGACCCCTCTAGCTCCTGTGTCTCCCCCACCCCACCTATAGGAGGAGCGAAACTGCACAGGTCAATTCCTCAGAAGGTGGTGGTCAACCTCCTTGACCTCGATCTGCGACAGGGACTGCAGTAGAGAGGTGAGCAGCCTGCTGCCCTCCCATGTCACTCCAGGCTTCCCACTGCGTGGCCCAATTCCAAGGTTCCCCATCCTCTCCCGCTGGGCTTCCTCTTGGGCCCTGGAAGACACTGACTGACTGTGTATGTGCAGCACACACATGGTCTTCATCTGGATACAGAGCCAACAAGGCCTTGGCAGCAAGTGTGTGGGAAGGTGTGGCGTGTGTTGTCAGCATGGCTTAGATCTTCCCACTGGCAGGAAAGGAGGGCCCTGGAAGAGGTCTAGAGGGGCCTGGTGCTCTGCAGCACCAATTCTCTGGCCTTGAGACAGCCAGTGGGAGCCCACCTCCTCCAAGTTCAGGTCTGCCCAGGCCCTCTGGGTTCTGGTGGATGGAGGCTAGGCCTCCATGTCCCACCATTCCCTGGTCGCCTGTCCCTCTCCTTGAGGGGAGACCACAGGCAGGTTGGGAAAGCATCTCTGTTGTGATGGAGCTGACTGTCTGGCATCTCCCTGCAGGCTGCCCTATTGTACAATTATCCCGATTACCCTGTGGAAGATCTTCCTTCTGAGATCAGGAACATTTACGAAAACGCCCAAGTTTGACATCATCAACAACATCCTTCGTAATTTCTAGGGCTGGAGAAGGGAGGGGAGGCTCTACCTGCCACTATGCACTCCTCTTCCCCACTATCCACCTCCCTCTACTGTCTTCAGGACGCTGCTTACTGCACTTTCCAGGAAGGTCTCAGGAATCTGCCTGCCTCTGCTTCCTGAGTGTTGAGTACAGGCGTGTGCCACCACCGGCAGGCAGGTGTTATACTTGTTAATAAACTTGCTTTGCATAAGTCATCTGAGTCCCAGCTTTTTATCTTCTTTATATTCTCAGCCCATGACAGAAGAGGGCATGGATTCCCTGGAGTTATAGCTATAAGCAGTTGTAAGTCGCCCAACATGAGGAAACCAAACTTGGGTCCTCTGGGAGACCTGCCCAATCACAAGTCTCTCTTTTCCTGCCTCTTCTGTTTTGATCCCCAAAACAGCTGCCCAGAGCCCACGGACTCCACCCTGAGCTCTTCATCCAGGTTCACAGAGATGACCATTTGGAGGCCACACTCAGGGGGATACCCACAGTGTCACACACATCTTAAAAACACATCAGCTGTAAAACTCTGAACAGCATCAGTTCTTTGTCTTTAAAACTGTTCATGGGCTGGGTGTGGTGGCACACATCTTTAATCCTAGTACTTAGGAGACCGAGCCAAGTAGATCTCTGTGAGTCCAAGGCCAGACTGGTCTCCAAAGTAAGGTTCAGGCCAGCCAGAGCTACACAGTAGGACCCTGTCTTTCAGAATAAAAATGAAGGTATGTGTGGTGGTGCTCACCTTTAACCCCAGCACTTGGGAGGCAGAGGCAGGTGGGTATAAGTGTTATAGCTCAGAGGAGAAAGTGTCCTGGTAGTAGGGAGCCAAGTCACACAAGAGATTTATTGAGAAAGAGACAAGAAAACGGGCTCTTAACCACTGAACCATCTCTCCAACCCACAAAATCCCACCTCTTCAAATTCAACGTGCCTCTTATTCTGTACCTGCATCAACAAATGACATCCCCAGGGACACACCACAAGGCTGAGCACTTGAAGCTTACGCCCAGTCATCAGGGCTGCTCCCTAGCAAGCCCTCCCCATCTCCCACCACTGTCCGTCCCATACACTTCATTCCGCTCAGATGTCACGCTCGTTCTCAGCTGAGAAACCAATCAGGGCAGAATGTCAAAAGAGACACCTCCCCCATAGGCTGCATGCACACCAGCTCTCGCGGGGACTGCTATGGGGCACATGACTTTTGCTCCGATCTAAGGCTCAGCCCCTGTTGCTTAGATTCTGATTCTTCTCACTTCAAACACCATCCAGCCACCATTTTCTCATTTCTCTTGCATCACCAAGTCCCCCTCCTGTGGAGAGTCCCATCAACACTCAAGGACATAGAATTTTTCTCATGTTAACAATAACAACAGTAACAATGACACTCCCTCCAACTCTAAGTGCTTGATTTCCAGTTTCTGGCAATATGATTTCTAAGCTCTAACAATAAGGGAAATGTAGCTGACAAATATACTGTTATTTAGATACTAAAATAAAGTCTTTAGGAAAAATATATGTAACAAAGCAAACCCCACAATACATAAAAATTGTATATTCATCATTTGTTTTAAAAAAAAAGGAAGGAGAGAAGGAGGGAGGAGGGAGGGAGGGAAGTAAGTCCGGACAGACGGCTGCTGTGCTCACCCACCTGCTCCTCTGACTTCACGTTCAGCTCATCCCGAGACACCAGCTCAAGCACGTCTTCCAAGGGCAGGGCCAGGAACTCTTCAGACAGAGACACCTCCACAAAGTGCTGGTGGATGAAGCTGTTGGCTGCATCATACAGCACAGCGCACATCATCGTCTCGGCAAACTGGCGCACACCCAGGCAATTTTTGGGGTGAAGTCTTTTGTTATAAGATGAAAAAAAGAAAGTTAAGAGGAAGTAATGCTATCTTCAATCATTCTCAAAACGGTTTTGAGTACAGCCACAGAAGAAAAGCTCTACTTTGTTCCCAGCTTTCTAGGAACCCCTATGATATCAGACACCCCTCTCCACAGCTCACTTCTAACGGTATTACATTAAGATGGGTTAGCCTCAAGTCTTTGCTTCTTGGGGCATGGCCCTCTGCATGTTGAAGTGGAGGGACTCTCGGGAGTCCTGGGAAGCAGCTGTCAGATGAGAAGACAGGAAAGCATGAACTGTCACCACATCCAGCTGCTGTGGTCTGGAGGGCACCCAGGGCACTAGTCCACCTCTAGGTCCCAGGAAGGCACAAAGGCATAGAAGAGACACCTTCTTCAACACAGGGAACAGTATACATTTTTCCTTTTCTATGTAGGCTCAATGAACCTACGAGCTCAGACCCCCTAGAAACAACAACAGCAGCTATTAATAGTTTATCCTTTTAGTGACTAAGACACTTTGCTAGACTTTTTATACCCATGACAGATCATTATACCCTGGAAGGATTTAATTTTATCACCTGTAACTATGTATATGTGTGTGAGTGTGTGTACACTTATGCAGATGCCTGCAGAGGCCACAGGAGCAGGATCCCTGGAGCTGGGTTACAGGCAATTGACAGCTGCTCTGTGTGGGTGCTGGAAATTCAACTCTGGGCCTTTGGAAGAGCAGCAGGTGCTCTAACTGCCGAACCATCTCTCCAGTCCCTGTTTATACTTTTTTGAGGTGCCAGGGATTAAATACAGACCTTGTACATGTAGGCAAACACTCTACCCATGAATTCCATCTTCAGTTATTCAACAATCTTTTTTAAGCGCTGGAAAGACGGCTCAGAGGTTAAGAGCATTCACTGCTCTTCTAGAGAATTTGAGTTCAGTCCTCAGCACCCACATTCGGTGTCTCACAATCTCTTCTAACTCCGGTTCCAAGAGATCTAAGGTACTCTTCTGGTCTTGGAGGGCACACACATAGCACACACACATGGCACAGGTGAACACACGCATACACACGTGTATGTATAAGTGTAAGTATGAACATACACACTTATGAGGTCTCACACACACACACACACACACACACACACACACACACACACACACACGGAAAGAGTCATATACAAAGAATCTTTTTAAAAAATCAACCCTGAGGCTGGAGAGATGACTCAGTGGTTAAAAGCACAGTGGTTAAGGTCCAGAGGTCCTGAGTTCAATTCCCAGCAACCACATGGTGGCTCACAACCATCTATCATGGGTTCTGATGTCCTCCTTTGGCACGCTCTATGAAGATAGAGCACCATATACATAAAAATAAATAAATCTTTAAAAAAAATCAACCCTGCAGATTGCTCTCTTTTTACAGTTGAAGACAGAGGCCCAGGGAAACCAAGAAATGTGTTCCCAGTACTTTGACAATAAGTAGAGGCACTGAGGTTGAAGTCAGGCCTCTGGATTCTATGGCTATAAGGCCATGGCAGGCCTGTACTCTTAGAACCTGGATGGTCCTGCTGCTGTCCCTTTCTGCGGAACCCGGGCATGTTCCTTAAGATCTCAGACGTGTCATTAATGTTTTCACACGGAGAAGATAATAAGATTCCAGCACAGCCAGAGCAGTTCTGTTACACAGAGAAACCTTGTCTCAGAGAGAGAGAAAGAAAGAGACAAAGAGTGAGAGAGGGAGGAAGGGAGGATGACCACTATGTACCTATTAGGGCTAGAGCTATGATTGCAAAAGGATGTAGGAGCCGGATGTGGTGGCATGTGCCTTGTTGTCCCAGTAATTGGGATAGTAAGGCAGGAGAATCACTTGGGCTCAAAAGTTTGAGGGCACCCTAGGCCACATAATCTCTAAAAACAAATGAACGAACAAATAAACAAAGCCAGGTATAGTGGTACACACCTATAATCCCAGCACTCTATAAGCGGAGGCAGGAGGATCAGGAATTTCAGGTCAACCTGGACTATATGAGACCCTGTCTCAAAGAAACAAACCATGTCCAGGGCGCTAGCTCAGTGGATAAGAGCACCAGCTGTTCAAGCCTGGTGACCTGAGGTTGACCCCCAGGGCCCACAAAAAAGTTGTACGTATCCATTGGATATCACAGTGAGATTGGAGGGGGAGACAAGAAATCTGACCATCATGGGCCAGCTAGCCTGGAGTTCTCACCACAGTAGCAGAAACAAGAGGGACCCTGCCTTAACAGGGTGACATGAGGTTCATCCCATTCTGAAAGCTGTTCTCTGACCTCTGTTCACTTGCTGAGGTATGTACGTCCCACTCAAAATAGGTAAGTAACAACAGCAAACACACAAAAAAGATAAAACTTTAAAAAACAGTGTTTTCAGGCCAGTGAGATAGCTCAGCAGATAAAGGAGCCTGTTTCCAAGTCTGACAACAACCTCAATTCAATCCCTAGGACCCATATGATGGGAGGAGAGCACCAACTCCCATAAGCTGTATTCTGATCTCCACATGTACACCATAGCATGTATATACCTATGTAAACACATAGACATACACACACAATAAAAATGTAAAAACAGTGTTTGCTTCAGCAGCCTATATAAATGAAACTGGAGCGCACAGAGATTTACACAGTCCTTGTGCAAAGATAACATGTAAATTCCTGGTGTCCTTTCCAAAAGTATCCATACACATGCGCACGCGCGCGCGCACACACACACACACACATATTGGCAGCACTAAGGTTTATGGGAGCAACCTAGTACAAATGCTGGGGCTTTCCTTCCACAGTTTTATTGGTAAACAAAAGTAGATACTTAATTCACTGTTATCATTACTACACTGTTCTACAGTTAATTTGTAATCATTTTAGGTAATTATATAAATCAGAATTATGACCATCTCTATAACAAGCTGTTACCTATCAAGAAGAAATAAAATCCTAAACAATGAAAAAAAGTAAATGAAGAAAAAGAATGGGGGCTAGAGAGAAGGGTGAGTAGTTAAGAGGATTTGCTGCTCTTTTAGAGTCATGTTTGGTTCGCAGTACCCTAACAGGCACCTTACAACCATGTAACTCCAGTTTCAGGGGATCCAATGCTTTTCTCTGACCTTCGAGGATACCCGCGTACACGGCTCACATGCTGACCTCTGAGGGTGCCCACATACATGGCTTACATGCTGGTCTCTGAGGGTACCCACATACATGGCTTACATCTGCGCTTGCACACACACACACACACACACACACACACCCCAAACAAATCAAATGTAGGCAAATGTACTGCCCAGGGCCTGGTCTGGAGCTGCCACTGCTTTAGTTCCTAGTTGTTTTTCTTACCCTCGAACAAACTCAGGTGGGCCTGAAGTCTCAGTGTCAGCAGTAGACACTGGGGGACCAAATTTTTCAAACTTTACTTTCCTATCTCTCTCTAGAGTCTTGGCTGCCGTGGAATTCACTATGTAGTCCAAGTGGCCTCCAACTTGAGGCCACTCCCTTGTTTCAGCCTTTTGGGAACTCTGATGACAAGCAGAAGTGATCATATCTGGCTCCTCAGTGAGTTTCCAAGGCCAAGGAAACAAAATCACTATGTGGAGCAGCACAGAAAAGATGAGAACAGTGAAGACAGGGCTGGAGTGTCCCCGGGGCCAGGAGGTGTCGTCAGGGCCTGGGAGGTGTCCTCGGGGCCCGGGAGGTGTCGTCGGGGGCCCGGGAGGTGTCCTCGGGGCCCGGGAGGTGTCGTCGGGGCCCGGGAGGTGTCCTCGGGGCCCAGGGTGTGTCCTCGGGGCCCGGGATGTGTTGTCGGGGCCCAGGGTGTGTCCTCGGGGCCCGGGAGGTGTCGTCGGGGGCCCGGGAGGTGTCCTCGGGGCCCAGGGTGTGTCCTCGGGGCCCGGGAGGTGTCCTTGGGGCCCAGGAGGTGTCATCGGGGCCCGGGATGTGTTGTCGGGGCCCAGGGTGTGTCCTTGGGGCCCGGGATGTGTCGTCGGGGCCCGGGATGTGTTGTCGGGGCCCAGGGTGTGTCCTTAGGGCCCAGGAGGTGTCCCCGGGGCCCGGGATGTGTCGTCAGGCCCTGGGAGGTGTCGTTGCTCACTGCTCTTTCTAGAGCACGTGGGTGGTTAAGTGAGATGTTTAAGAGCTTCATAGTGTAAGGTGATGAGCATAAACCTGGCCTCCTGCAGCAGTGCTTTATTCAGGCCTCAAAATCCCAACACCACACACTGGGAGCTAAACAGAGCCACAGACAGGCAAGGATGAGCGGCGCACCTGCTGGCATTCCTTTCCACTCTCTCCTCAGCTGGATTTAATATGGACACAATCATGCCTTCCTACGTGAACTGTGCTACTACACCTGACATGACAGAATATGGAAAGGTAACCTGGGAGGCTGCAGGCAGAAATGGAAGAGGCGGTGGCCACACAGGAAAGAGGCTCATTGGGGAGGGTGAAGACGGGAAGGGAAGGAAAGCCAAAGCAGAACAGAGATGCTCTACCCACAGCCATCTTCTTCACTGACCGCTCAATTTTGTCAGTAAGGACACTGCGTCGGTATAGCACACCACTGAAGACAGAGGCCAGGGACAGGAAGGACAGTCACTGAGCTCTTCCCCTGATATGTCTTCAGTCTAGCTGAAGACTGACAATGAGGCTCAGTGGTATTGGGGGAGATCTCATCACACTGTGAAACCCCAAGATGGTGTTAATAAAATTAACCTTGGATCCAGAGGGTGGAGCCAGAGATAGTTGAGAAGAATTAGCCATGGAGAATATGGGACACCATGGAAGACATATGGAGAGACACACAGGAAGGAGGAGGGAGGGACTTTAGAGTCTCAGGTCTTTTGATTTGGGACAGATGGAGAGATGCTCTCTTGCTAGGCCTCTAACCAAAAAGGAAGGTAAGCTGGCTGCTTCTCGGTCTCTCTGAACTAGCAGGTTTTCGCCCCAACATCTGACTCCCCAGTCTTTATATAAAACAACTTATAAAAACAACATAGTAGTAGAGCACATACCACATAAAAGGCCTTGGGTTTGACATCCCAGTACCTCAAGGGGAAAAACCCACACTAAACTGGTCTAGTTCTGAGAGAAGGGCAGCAGAACGCACTCCTGTGTTCATCTAAAAACCAGGAGGCCCGCCAGGCAGCTTGGTGCACGCTTTTAATCCCAGCACTCTGGAGGCAGAGGTAGGCAAATCTCTGAGTTCGAGGCCAGCCTGGTCAAAGATGACCAGGGCTACAAAAAGAAATCATGTCTTGAACAATCAAAAAAACCCAAACAAACAAACAATAAAAAACAAAACATCAAACCAAACAAAAACCAAAACAAAACAAAATCAGGAGGCTCATGTATTCGCAGGCTGGGAAAAGGGCCATAAGACCAGAAAAGAAAATCAACTGCAGCCTCTGGGTTGGGGGAGGCAGCAGGTAGAAGAGCCAATAGGCCAGGCAAGCTCAAAACTACACTACCATTGCAGCTTCTCTGTGCCCTCATGCCCAAATGGTTTTCCCTACAGCCTGGCAACCAAACCTTCAAACAATGAAGCCCACATGTTTCTTCTCAAAAGTACATGGAAGAAGGGAACTGAAAACCTCACACATTCTATGGCCAGGCCAAAGAAACAGAAACAGTAATTACTGGGGAGAAAACAGAAAGTAGGTCAAGCCTCTGGGGCTTATGGCCGGGGAGGAAGGCAGTAATGATGAAGGGGCCTGAGTCTCAGAACGGGTCCTGCAGGAATGAATGAAAAACTCAAAACAGACTCGAACCAACCATCAGGTTTTAAGCTTAGGAACTTGTTCCTCAGATGTGACTACAACAAATACAAACTGCACTGATCTGCTTTGGCCCAGGTGAGGTGGAACACACCTATAATCCCAGCACGTGGGAGGTGGAGGCAAGGGGGACTGCCATGAGTTTAAGGCCAGCCTGGGTCACATGGTGAGACCTAACTCAAGAAGAAAAGAAAATAATTGTTTGGCATCTTTGTTGTTGCTTGTTTGAGATAGGGTCTCACTGTGCTGACCTGGCCTGAACTCGATATGTAGAGTAGGCTGTGCCTGCCTTTGCCTCCTGAGTGCTGGGATTAAAGGTGTGTGCCACCAAGTCCAGCTGCTCTGTGGTGGTTAGTGCCTTATGATACTGTGAATTTGAGTGATGACCTCAAGAGCCCCTAGGTGGAGCTGTCCTCCCATGATGAAGCCTAAGAACGGTGACTGGAAGAACCCACTCCACCTGAAAGCCATTTTCCAGATTCTGTGAGAACAAAGAGATCAATCAAGCGTTGTCCTCCCTCCTCGTGTGTGTGTATGTGTGTGTGTGTGTGTGTGTGTGTCTCTGTCCGTCCTGGCGTGCGTGTGTGCGTGCGCGCGCATGTGTGTCTCTGTCTGTCCGTCCTGGCGTGCGTGCGTGCGTTTGTGTGTGTGTGTGTGTCTCCCCATCTGTCCGTCCTGGCATGCGTGCGTGCGTGCGTATCTCCGTCTGTCCGTCCTGGTGTGCGTGTGCGTGTGTTTGTGTGTGTGCGTGTGCGTGTCTCTGTCTATCCATCCTGGCGTGCATGTGCGTGCGTGCGTGTGTGTGTGTGTGTGTGCGCGTGCATGCGTGTGTCTCCGTCTGTCCGTCCTGCGGTGTGTGTATGCACGCATGTGTGTGTGTCTCCGTCCGTCCGTCCGTCCTGGTGTGCGTGCATGCGTGTGTATGTCTCCGTCTGTCCGTCTTGGTGTGCGTGTGTGTGTGCGTGTGTGTCTCCGTCTGTCCATCCTGGTGTGCGTGTCTCCCTGTCTGTCCGTCCTGGTGTGCGTGCGTGTGTGCGCGTGTGTCTCTGTCCGTCCTGGTGTGTGTGTGTGTGTGTGTGTGCGTGTGTGTGCATGCGTGTCTCCGTCTGTCCGTCCTGGTGTGCGTGTGTGTGCGCGTGTGCGTGCATGTGTGTGTCTCCGTCTGTCCATCCTGGTGTGCGTGTGTGTGTGCGCGCATGCGTGTGTGTCTCCGTCTGTCCATCCTGGTGTGTACCTCTGCCAGGGCAGGGACAAGCCTGGCTCTGGAGCTGCACTGCACTAACTACAAGGTTTCCATCTGCAACACCGAACACAGTCACTGACTGACTGCGCCTCAACATCTGAGGCGTCCTACCATGATGATGTGTGGGCATGCCCATGATAGTGCTCAGTGATGTCTACGGGCACCACAAAAGTAGGATGAGGTCAGCCTGCAGGGGCCACAGCCTCGCAGTAGGATGGTAGAGTGGAGATAGGGGAGGGGAGGTCAGCTTGGAGAGGATGATGTCCTTGACGCCAGAGCTGAGGTGGAAGGGATGAACGTGGACACTGGCTAGCAAGAACAACATATACACAGGCATTCTTCTGGTTTTTCTCTGCCTGTGTATGGTCCAGCGCTAATTCTCAGCTCCAAATCTCTGGAGATTAAATGACCTTTAGTTTATGACAGTGCTGTCCCCTAAGGGGAAGGAAGAGCCTTATCTGATCAGTTAAAGGTCATAGAAAAACCCAGGAAATTCTTTGCCAAGGGGCAGAAATAGTGGGAGCATAGTCCACGGGCATCACTCTAAAAGAATGCACAACTGTTGCCAGTGGACAGAAGGGGACAAAAATATAGGTGGCTCTCAATGAGCTGCAGTATAAACTGTCAAGAAACTCACAGAGGGTTAAGATCTAAACAAACTGGAGATGGCTATGAAACGGTTCGGGAGTGCCAAATAAATTAATAAATTAGTTTGGTGAGAGATTAGCTAGATTGTGAGCAACCCTAAGTGAACTCAGAAGACTGTATTTAAACACACACACAAATAATAAAAAAGAGGGAGTTGGGGGGCATGGGAGGAGTTGCAGTGGGGATGGGAACGATGTAAACAAGCTGGGCAGAGGTGGCACATGTCTTTACCCAGCACTTGGGAAGCAAAAGCAGGCAAAGTTCTGTAAATTTGAGGCCAGCTTGACCTACAGAGCAAATCCAGGACAGCCAAGTCTACGCAAAGAAACCCTGTCTAGGAAAACAAAAAACAAAACAAACAAAAAGATGTAAATACAGACCTCATATAAAAAAAAATTAAAAAAAAATAAATTTAAGGAAAACAAAAGAGGAAGAAATGAACTAAATTAACAGCTGGTCAGTCAGCTTGGAGAAGGATGGTCAAAAAGGGTCTATGCCATGCCCAAAGAGATGGTCCCTGCACAACACTGACCCCAAGAAATGCCACCTCTACAGAGTAACACACCCAGCTCACCACTGACTCAGCAGCGCGGCAGAGGGTGCCCGACTGAGCATGATCCCCATCATCGGCTTTGCTCACCTTTCTCGGAGGAACGTGCAGCAAGCGTCTTTGATGCTCTGCAGCTGCAGGAAGCTTGCCCCCATCAGCAGTGACTGCACATTTTGCTGGTCTATAGCAAGGTTGCCATTGTAAGCAAAGTTGATGAGAGCCTCCAGGGCACTGGAAGGAAGACAAAAAGCACGAGAAGTTCTTCAGAGATGAGGCTTGACCACGGGTCACTTGGTCCTAACTGGACTCATATGACTACCTGTGGTGGTTAAAATGGCCTCATATGCTCATATATTTGATGCTTGGTCTTCAGGGAATAGTACTATTTGAGAGGGTTTAGGAGGTGTGTCCTTGTTGGAGGAACTGTGTCATTGGTGGTGGGCTTTGAGGTTTTAAAAGACCAAGCCAATACCACCAGTGTCTCTCTCTTCCTGCTGTCTGCGGAGCTGGATATAGAACTCTCAGCTCCTTCTCCAGGACCATGTCTGCCTGTGTGCTGCCCTGCTTCTGGTTATGGTGATAATGGACTAAACCTCTGAAACTAATAAGCCCCAGTTAAATGTTTTCCTTATAAGAGTTGCCATGGTCATGGTGACTAAGACACTACCTGAAGAACAGATGCGCCCTGTGCAAAGATTCCTTTAGAGGCTGAGTGCTCACTGTGCAATCATGGCACCTACAGAGCAAGTCAGTGTCCCACAGACGCCTGCAATGCTGGCTCCTAGGAACCTGCTTCCCTCCTCCGGCCTCCACAGGTGCCTGTTCCAGGCACACTCTCCTGCACTCACATACAAGTGCATATACTTAAACAGTCACACACAGATACAAATAAAAAAATATTTTAAAAAATCCATGTAGCTGATTTGAGTGTGAAGCACATGCCTATATTCTAGCACTTGTGAGTTTACGGCAGGAGGATCCCAAGTTCAAAGTCCAGCCTAGTCTACAGTGAGACTACATCGGAAAACAAGCAAAATCTATTCTGAGAATATATTTAAATGGAATAACTATTTCAGAGATTCATCCAGCCAGGGGTGGTGTACACATCTTTAACCCCAGCACTTAGGAGTCTGAGGCAGGCCAGTCTGCTTTACATAGTGACACCCCATATCAAAACAAACAAACAAACAAACAAACAAACAAACAAACACCAAGAACTAAATAACTATCAATTCACATAAGATTGGACAGATCATAAAGTGATTTATTGAGCCCTTTCTCATTCTGCTACGGAGGTTTAATGCTTACTGTTTTGGGTGACTGCTACATGGTAACACTAAAACACGCTCTAATTTATGCCTTTATTAGCAGGCACCACAACTATTATTCTACTGCCATTATAATTTTTAAAAATTATTGTTGTTTGTGGGTAAATTTTAGAAAGAAATTTCTAACTTTGTATTTTTGACTACCCTTTCTCATGGAGAATGAAATCCAAATTCCAGTCAGAGAGTGCTGGCCTCTCCATCTCTCTGATCTCTTAACCTTCAACCCTGCCTTATCTCACTGTGTCCCAACACTCTAACACACTCTCACCTTTTGCCCTGGCAAGCAAGCAAACCTCCTTTCATTTAACCCTCCCTCAGGTCACTGGCTGAGGCGCCCATCCATCTATACTGGACTTTACTGCAGACCTTCATGTGGTCCAGAGCTCAGGCGGAAGCTGGCCCCGGGAAGCACAATGGCAGGGGTTTAGTACCTTGGGTCCATTCCTTGCATTACAATCTCATCCTGCTTGCACTCCATCATATCATTAGTAAACATAGCATGGAAGTACGGGATGGAGGCTGCTAAGACAATCCGGTGAGCACTGAACTTGTGGTCCCCGATCTGTGGGTCAAAGAAAATACAAAGGTAATTATTGAGAACACAAATAATAGAGCCCAATCTGCCCCTTCCACACTTTACTCCTCTGTTTATGGCAGTGACAATGTCGGCGTCCCAGGCATGACAGACAGGCTTATCATAGAGATCTTCGAATAGTTAAAGCAATATATTCAGTTATGGTGGAAGAATGCAACCACCACATTTCAATGAGGTGTTGTGGAATATTAGTTTATTTAACTATGTAAAGATGTGTTACAGGGGCTGGAGAGATGGCTCAGTGGTTAAGAATGCTTACTGCTCTTGCTATTGCTCTTGCTCAGACATCTCCACATCAGATGGCTCCACGACTATCTGTAACTCCAGTGTCAGGAGGATTCAGTGCCCTCTAATGACCTCCATGGACACCTGCATCCTCACATATACCACACGCACACACACAAAAATATTTTAAGGGGGCTATTTTCAGAAGTTCAGAGCACTGGCTGCTCTTCCAGAGGATCTGTGTTCAATTCTCAGCACCCACCTGGCAACTCACAACTGTCTATAGCTCCAGTTCCAGGGGATCCAGCACCCTCACACAGGCATACACACAGGCAAAACACCAATGCACATAAAATAAAAAAATTAAAGATATATTTGTTTATGTTGTGGAATATTAGTTTAGCCATGTAAAGATATGTTGGACTTGCTTACCTTGCCTGCCTAAGACATCTAAGTTGAAGGCCAATAGCAAAGGAGGAGGTATTGGTAGGATTTCCAGTCCGGGAGAATGAGTAAGAGGAAGAATCTAGGCTTGACAGAGTCCAAGGGAGACAGAAGGAGAGAGGAAGATGCCAGGGAGATGCTAGGGTCTGGCCAGCTAGCCAGACAAAAAGGAAGCAGTTTAAGTAGGACTTATAGAATGAAAGAAAGGCATAAAACCCCAAGAGAAAATGTGGATGAATAGAAATAGGTTAAACTAAGTTAAAAGACCTAGCAGGACAAGCCTAAGCTATGGCTGAGCACCCCTAAATAATAATACATTTCCATGTCTTTATCTGGGAGCTGGTTGGCAGCCCAAAGAAAATCCCAACTACATATGGTGTCCAGTGTGGGGCCTGAAAAAGCTAAAAACAAACAACAACAACAAAAATGGATGTATCTCCTTTAAGAGGCGTTGTATAGCAGAGCACCTGAACAGCTGCACACTAAGGAGAAACAAAGAGCTAAGTAAAAATACCCGCCACAGTGCAGGCACCAACTTCCTAGAGCTGGGGCAGTTAAATGCAGCTCCCAGCTAAACACAGCCCCTAGGCCAGGCCCACAGGCTTAATGCTTAGCTCTCATAGACCTGAGAAGGGGATGAGCCAAATGCCAGAACTGCACAGCGGAGGGCGTAGTTGCTGCTTAGCAGTGTAAGGTTTGGCTTACATGGTCAGAGAACACTAGAGATGCACAATAAAACAGGTCCAAATTTAAGAAAAAAAAAAACCTTTAAACAGGTTGTAGTATACAAGTTTAAGAAAGAGAAGAAAATGGGTACAGACAGTCATAGGGAAAAATAAATAGTTTAAAAATAAGTAAAGTCTTTAAAGAAAGAGTAAACTAATATGAAAAGAATAAGTCGCATTAGGATGGAAAATACATAGGGAATCTGGATCCTCTATGGTGCTTTGTAGACTCTGGAGGTTTTTTTTTTTTTTGGTTTTTTCGAGACAGGGTTTCTCTGTGGCTTTGGAGCCTGTCCTGGAACTAGCTCTTGTAGACCAGGCTGGCCTCGAACTCACAGAGATCCGCCTGCCTCTGCCTCCCGAGTGCTGGGATTAAAGGCGTGCACCACCACCGCCTGGCCTGACTCTGGAGTTTTTGAATGCTGATGAGTGAATGGCAGCTGCGGACAGGCACGGGATTGTAAAAGGACTGCTGAATCAAACCAGCCTAGACACTTTAAGGATGTCTTAACTTTAAAATGGAATTCATAAAATGTATTGCTTTGGGAGAGAGGTTATGCTTTTGTCTCCACAGGAAGTGAAAGGCTCTGGATTCCTTCAAAATTAATAGAGACCAGATTTGATTGGCAGAGACCCCCTGAAAATCTTGGCTACAGACATAAAGAAATAAACCTAGAAAAACTACAAGACAGGTGAAATATATGTTGATCCCTTGACATGGGAACAGCTCTGAGAATGGATGACACATGGTAAATCTTGTTGGTTACAGAATCCTCATGACTTATTATCACACGTCATTCTTTCATATAACATGGATAGAGGTTTGGTTATAGAGTCCAAACAAACTTATAAAGTTAACAGATGTCTTTTACCTGCCCAAATATAAAACAAAAAGTCATCTTTGGTAGGCTTGTGTATAATGCACTTGTGTATAAATAACTTGTGTTAACGCACATATGTGTATTATCTTTGAAAGCTTGTGTTTTCAGAGCAAGAGAACCAGACACGAATAAAAATCAAGTGATCCAGGCTCTCAGACGCCTCTGTTGCAGTTTCCTCAGAGTTCTGCATCCAGAACAGCTTCAAGGCTGCGAGCTGAGGTGGTCCAGCCTCACAGACTACTCCAGCCAGGACTTCAGATAATTTCCCAGTACATAGAGACTGAACAACAAATGTTATAGCTAGTATTCTTCGGACTTGACCATTATCTCAATTTTCTCAGGGTCCCCTGGGGATTCCATCATCCCCAGACAATGGGAAGCAGTCTAGAGAACACAATGCCCACATTCCCAAGAGGTGGGGTGGGTGGTTTTTAGTCATTCCATGGATCAAGGATGATTGTTAGTGGGGATGTAAGAAAATAGGATAAAAAGACAACTCTTCATCTCAAATATTTTACACCGTTATGGATTTTTTGTATATTGATACAAATTTATGTTATTTTGTTATTTTGTATATATGTTTATATTCTTGTTTAAGGTATTGTACCTGTGCAGCTCATTTAAAAATATAACATAAAGTTCTAGTTCTTGAAAGCTATTATTACAAACTGTTTAAGATAATTTAAAAAATGCAGGTTAGTAGTTAGTCTTCTATAGCAATCAAACTTGTAGTCATATTAGGTATGTTTTAAAGGTCAAACATATGAATGATAGGTGGTCTTCAAATGGTTCAGAAACCTACAGAATATGGCATTTAAGATGTTTAATAACATAAGGCTTTTCGTGACAGACATTTCTGCTCCTGGTAGCACTAATTTACTTCAAAAAAGGATGATGGGCACCTCCATATGGAGTTTACTTTCTTTGTGGCAAAGCTAGCTATTTGGACAAGAAACTGCTTTTGTCTTGACTGCTGACAGTATGCTGTCCAAACTGGACCAGCAGAACACAAAGAAAAGTGACTGCCAAAATTTGTTCAGACAGGGTAGGACAGTCCTTCAAAATTCCTGCTTCACAGAAAAGTCTGTCAGCTATTCTAGCCTGTAGGCTGAAAAAGGATGCTCCAATGTTGCAGAGGAACCTTGGGATGACTATCCAGGCAGTTAGATGTCTCTGTCATTTCTTAGTCTTGAAAGTTGCTTGCTCTGCATTTTCTGCTTATTCAAGTACTATTTTATCCTTCTTGGATCTTATTTATTTATTTATTTATTCATTCGTTCATTTATTTATTTATTTATTTATTTTGTATGCAACATTCTGTGTGTATGCCTGCAGGCCAGAAGAGAGCACCAGACCTCATTACAGATGGTTGTGAGCCACCATGTGGTGCTGGGAATTGAACTCAGGACCTTTGGAAGAGCAGGCAATGCTCTTAACCTCTGAGCCATCTCTCTAGCCCCTCCTTCTTGGATCTTTAATGGGGTTGAAGAACAGGGAGTAACAGTTGTAGTTTTCCTTAGTTATGATGGAAGGTAAATTAGGTACAGAGCTTTGGACTCATCAAGATAGAATAAATAATGGAGTATTTTTCCAAATATGCCAAATACAAATGGACTAGACATTGTAAATGTAATTCTTACCTGATAATTGTTCTTATTGTTTATAGTTTTATTGTGTTAGAGTTAAAACCTTTCCTTTTTATTTAGACAAAAGGGAGAAATGTTGTGTATACATATTTCACTGTTTGGTTTAATAAAATGCTAAATGATCAATAGCTAGGCACAACTTTTAGAACAGAAAGAATATTGTGAAGGAGAAGAAGGGCAGAGACACAGGAAGATGCCAGAATTGAGAGGAAGCAGCATGGGCAGTACAGAGCAAAGGTGATAAAGTCATGAGGTAGAAAGAAAATTAACAGAAATGGGTTAATTTAAGCTATAAGAGCTAGTTAGAAGCAAGCCTAAGCTATTGGCCAAGCTTTCATAATTAATAAGTCTCCATGTGGCTATTTGGGAACTGGCTGGCGGTTCTAGGCTCAATCCCATTACCAAATACACACATACATGAATGAACAAACACATAAATGAGAAGCCATACAGGCAGATTAAACTTCAAAACTAAGCTAGAAAGAGGGTAAATATAAGATGTTTTAAGTAAAACAGCTTATTGTGGTAGATAAGAATAGGTGGGCATGATGACACAACCTTTAATCCTACCACTTGAGGTAGAGACAGGTGGATTGCCAGGTTTAAGGCTGGCTTGGTCTATATACCAAGTTCCAGCCCAGCCAGGGCTACATAGTAAGGCCCTATCTGGAAAAAGAACAAACAAATAAATACACTCTCTGGAGACAAAGTATCAGGTTCAAATCAAGGTCCCATCTAACTACATCTGCCTGCCTTAATTATCCATTTGTAAAATAGGGAAAACAGTACCTTTCTCAGGGGTTGTGAGGATTCAATTCAATTAATTAACATCTGCAAAACAGTTAAAGCAACGCACAACAATACTTGATAGCTAAGTTAAAAGGATGTTTTATGGGCACTATTTTATGACTTTCATGGAGAAGCTGCCAAACGGTGTGCTGAGGGTCAGATCTGCCCCACCTCCTGCTCCAGTATGGCCTATGAGCAAAGAACAGATTTTACACTTTTACATGGCAAGGTATCAAAGCTAAAAGAAGACTAACATTTCCAGATGCTAAGGTCTGGTCAGGACGCATCGCCCACGGCTCACGTGCTGAAGGCTTGGTCTCAAGCTGATGGTGCTCTCTGAGGAGGTTCTGGAAGTTGAGTGAGGCCTAACTGGAGGAAGTGTGTGCAGGAGTTTGTTCCTAGGGATGTCTTAGCTGCCCCTTCCTCCTCCATTTTCTGCTTCCTGTGTACCCTGAGGTGAGCAGCTCTGCTCTGCCAGTTGTTTCCTCAAACACTGGACGCTGAAGTGGAAAGTCACTCAGATTTCAGCATCATACATTGCCATACTATGCTCATACTTTGTTCTTTTCCGTGTGGGGCTGTGTGTGCTGTGTCCTGTGGGGCTGTGTGCTGTGTACTGTGTCCTGTGTGTTGTGTCCTGTGTCCTGTGTGCTGTGTCCTATGTGTGCGGTGTCCTGTGTGCTGTGTCCTGTATGTCTTGAGTGTGCTGTGGCCTGTGTGCTGTGTGTCCTGTGTACTGTGTGTCCTGTGTGTGCTGTGTGTGCTGTGTACTGTGCGCTGTGGTCTCGCATGCACTAAGCTGGCACCCTGCGCACGGGCAAAGTTCAGTAGCTGTGAGTGACCAATGGCCTACAAAGCCAAAAATAGTTACTATCCGCCCTTCTACAGAAAGCATTTGCTCTAGAGTCCCGAGAAGGAAGTGAACACATCCTCCAGAAAGGAGGAAGTGGTGATTCTTATTTAAGATCCCACACACACCCTGGGAATTCCTCCCCTAGGACCTCTCCAAGCTGCTGTTTTCCTCACTTTCCCTTAGTAAATCTGTAGGTGCTCCACTAAAAACAAATATCCCTAACCTCATCACTCCTGATTTCCTGCTGGTGTTCATGGGCTCTCTTAGCTAAATCAGCAAAAATGATCTGTAGCCTGTAGAATTCAACACCGATTCTATGCAAAATGCCTGCTTCTTTGTAGATGCAAATAAGCCGAGCCTGAAATAAAAGCTTTTATACTGGGGCCTGCGCCCTTTTGTTAAACAGTCTCGGGTGGTCCCAGTTGACCTTGAACTCGCTGTGTAACTAAGGCCAACCACAGACTTCTGAGTTTCCTGTTTCCGTCTCCCAAGTGCTAGGATTATATGTTTTACCACCATGCCTTTGCCTTTTGAGACAGGGTCTTGCTATAGCCCTAGCTGATCCTACAATTCACCAAGTAGCTCAGGCTGCCTTCAGCTCACAGTAATTCTCCTGACTCAGTCTCCCAAGTGCTAGGATTATAGGTATACGTCACCATACTCAGTTCAATATTACATCCTTTTTTTGAAAAAAACAACTCTAATTATACTTTATGTATGAGTGTTCTGCATGTACACCTGCATGCCAGAAGAGGGCACCAGATTTCATTATAGATGGGAATCGAACTCAGGACCTCTGGAAGAGCAGCCAGTGTTCTTAAGTGCCAAGTCATATCTCCAGGCCCCTACAGTTTTTTTAGATATGTGTGTGTGTGTGTGTGTGTGTGTGTGTGTGTGCGCGCGCGCGCGCATGCACATAAATACAGATGCCCACAAAGGCTAGAGGTATCGTGTTTCCTTGGAGCTGGAGTTACGGGTGTATGTAAGCCACCTCATGAGGATGTGGGAACTGAACTGGGCACTCTGCAAGAATAGTACCCATTCAACCTCTGAGCCACCTCTCTAGTGCTATTACAGTGCTTTTTTTTTTTTTTTTTTTTTGGTTTTTCGAGACAGGGTTTCCCTGTAGTTTCTAGAGCCTGTCCTGGAACTAGCTCTTGTAGACCAGGCTGGCCTCGAACTCAGAGATCCGCCTGCCTCTGCCTCCCGAGTGCTGGGATTAAAGGCGTGCGCCACCACCGCCCGGCAACAGTGCTTCTTTTTCTTGAGTCTGAATATGTGGGGCGGGCAAGCAGGTAAGACATTCAGACCCATTCTATCTTGTAATTTCTGCCCCTATCCCTGCAGTGCTGAGGACTGAACCCAGGAAAATGAAATCTACTCTTTTTCTTCTTCTTCTTGTGTTGTACTGGGAATTGAACCTATGGACTTGCACACACTAAGAAGACACTCTCTATAACTGAGCTACCTCTCCGGCCCTCTTGCAATCTTGAAGCAGCACAGTTTCTTGGGGAAGCCTAAAGTTTTGCTCTTAAAACTTCAAAATGGAAGTTGGAGAGGTGGTTTAGTGGTTAAGAGCACATACTGCTCTTACAAAGGACCTGATTTTGGTTCCCGATATGCACATCAGGTGAATTCACAACTATCTGTATTCCAGTTTCTAGGGATCTGAGGATCTCTTCCAGCCTCTCTGAGTCCTGCACTGATGACTTAAAAAAAAATCTAAAAAACAAAACTTTAAACTGATCTGATGAGGCCACCTACACTATTGAAAGGTCAGCCATTGTATGTAGTCTATTGGTTAAAACGGTAATTACACTAAAAGGATTTTCACAGCAGTGGTGTACGGCCAAACAACTGGGCACTATAGTCTACTGACACATAAACTGATACATCAAAGTACTCATCAACACACATGTCAATGCTCATCTAAGTACAGCCACTTTGGAAAAGAAGTTGGCAATTTCTTCTACACAGTTACCATATAACACAGCTATTGTACTCTTGGACATGTACAGAAAGAGAAGAGAGAAAGAGAGCAAACTAAACTCATGCATACTCTTTTATATAAGGTCCACGGCTTTATTTGGAATAGTCAAAAATGAAAACATCCTTAAGTAAGTAAATGATAAAACAAATTATCGTATGCTACTCAGAAATATGAAGAAAGAAAGTCAGCACAATCACCTTGGGTGGACTTCTAAGGCGTTGTGCCGTGTGATCTTAAAGTGCCACACCTGCTGTGACTCCACTCGCAATGCAGTTCAGTGAAAGATGAAGAGTAAACGTGATGGAGGAGGGTCATCTGTCCATGTGTTACTTTCATTGGTTAATAAAGAAACTGCCTTGCCCCTTTAATAGGACAGAAAATTAGGTAGGCGGAGTAGACAGAACAGAATTGTGGGAGAGAGAAAGCAAGAGTCAGGCAGACGCCATAACTCTCCTCTCCGAGATGGAAAGGCTAAGATCCTTCCCGGTAAGACACCACCTCGTGGTGCTACACAGATTACTAAATATGGGTTAAAGCAAGATATGAGAATTAGCCAATAAGAGGCTGAAACTAATGGGCCAGGCAGCGTTTAAATGAATACAGTTTCCATGTAATTATTTTGGGTAAAGTGAGCCGGGTGACGGGAAGCGGCCCTCCGCTGTTCCATCTACATAAATGGAGCTCGCTATGGTGGGCACCACCTGTAGTTCCAGACACACGCGAGGATGAGGCAGGAGAATTACCTGGGCCCAACAGGTAAAGACCAACCTTAGCAACAACAAAACAAAAAGAAGGGCATCTGGAGAGACAGCCAAGTGGCTAAGGGCACTTGCTGCTCTCTGGAGGACCCAAGCTTGGTTGCCAGCACCCATGTTAGGTGGCTCACAGCCACCTGTAACTAGCTCCCAGGGATCATCTCCACTAAGGGGATCCCAGCCATCAGACTCGGGCGGCCAGGCTTCTCACCCTCTGAGCCAACGAGGCAATCTAGAAGTTTCTGGATGAGTACACTCAATGTATAATTGTGTCTGCTCATATCAATTCCCATCATTTGGAGCATAAACCTAACCTACCCTATCTGCTTTACTCAATTCTACCCACTTCCATAACTCTCCTTTAAGCTGCTGGAAATTCCCCAAAATGTCTCTGTCTCCTAGGCCTGGATCTTTACCTCACAGTTTTCTCCCTAGTGAATTACTCTGCAGCTTTAGACTCAGCTAAAATGCCCTGAGGCCACCCATGATCTCTAGGCAGTCAGTGCTCTTCTTTGCATGGCAGTGGTACGAGCCTCCGGCACATGCTGTATTATCCCTCATGAATATCCCTCCACCTCCACCCGGCTCAATGTTCTTCCCACATAGGAAGGGTTGTATCTAGCCCACAATGTGCGGTTCATATATAAGTGTACCTAATAAATCCTAAAGCTTGTTTCACAAAAAGCCCTACATCTGAGACAGGTAATAGAACTGTCAATAAATCATCTTTTTAACTGCCCCACTCTGACTCCAGAATGGTGGGATCTCACTGAAGTGGGAGGTAAAGGTGGCACAGTTTAGAGAATGCCACTCTCCATTGTCATCTGAAACCAGCTGGCATGGCAAGGGTCAGGCTGGGGCAGCTTGACTTCAAGGCTACAATGCATGCACTCAGTCCCGAGGAAATAAATGAGCTACACTAGCTACTTTGTTCAGAGGGGCTTCTTACAGGCTAGTATGTAAGAAACTATCAAGGAAGAAGGGACGGTCCTTTCTCTTCAATGCTGGTGACCTGCTCACCAGCCCAGAACACTGACAGAGGAACAATGCCCAGCTCACCATAAAGAAAAATGAGACCAGTCCTCAGAAACCCACAGGGTTGGGAAACTAATGGCAAGTGTTTTCAAATACACTAGGTTCAGCCTGAGGTTTTAGCAGTGTTTCAAAGTACATTCCACCAAAGTGGGGAGGGTCATGGAGGCACACACCTTTAATCCCAGCAGGTGGACCTCTGAGTTTGAGGCCAGTCTGGACTACAGACTGAGGTCCAAGATAGCCAGAGCAACACAAAGAAAAGAAACTCTGTTTTGAAAAATAAAAAATAAAAGAAAGCAGGAACATTCTGGACTATTGATGAAGCTTTAGTCTTTCTCTCTCTTTTTTTTTTTTTTTTTTTTTTTTTTTTTTTTTTTTTCGAGACAGGGTTTCCCTGTAGTTTCTAGAGCCTGTCCTGGAACTAGCTCTTGTAGACCAGGCTGGCCTCGAACTCAGAGATCCGCCTGCCTCTGCCTCCCGAGTGCTGGGATTAAAGGCGTGCGCCACCACCGCCCGGCTTTAGTCTTTCTCTTTATGGACCCCACTGTGTAGAAACTCGGGAAGGCAGGGAGAGAGGCTGGCCAGTTGACCATGACATGTGGGACTATACTCCCACATAAAGAATTGGTTAAAACATTTAAGCATAGCTCCAGCCCTTCTGAAGCCTCCCATAAGATCTCACCACCCATATTGAACAGGATAGAATGAGAGGAGAGGGAGGGAGAGGAGGGCAGAATCCTTAGAAATCACTACATCTGACCAGACCAAGATCATGTGATCAGAAGCTAATTTCTTACCACCTCAGAGTCCCATCATGAGAATTCAAGTTCCCATTCTATGTCCCTCTCACCTTGTACCTTGATCCACTAAAACCTGATGTTACTACCATGTCTAGGCCTTTGCACAGCCTCTCTCTCCCTCAGCCCAGAACACCTCTTCCCATCTTACCTAAGGTCTACTGATCCTTCAATGTACCAATCACATACCATTCTTTTCCATGAAACAGGCACAAATGTCCATATTCTAAGTGCCACCCTTGTGCTTTCTCTCGGCTGCTGGTTACACCTCCCCAGTCATGTATTCATCACTGTAAGGTGGCCTCATTCGGTGCACGCTGCCCCTTGCACAGCTAGCCAAGCATCACGCACAAGCGAGTATACTTAGACAGTATGCTGACTGAAAGCACATCACAAACAGAACACCTTGGCCCTGTGGGGTAATCCAGCAAAGACTTCTGAGCATAGCAAACATTCAAAGAAAGACAGGAGGTAAGGGAGGTTCAGATGCTTGCAGAGCTCACCCTCTAGAGGAAAAGAGCAAACACACCTACACACCTACAGTTAAGAGAACAGGAGCAAGCCAGACGGTGGTGGGGCACGCCTTTAACCCCAGCACTCAGGAGGCAGAGGCAGGTGGATCTCTGTGAGTTCAAGGCCAGCCTGGTCTACAAGAGCAAGTTCCAGGACAGGCTCTGAAGCTACAGAGAAACCCTGTCTTGAAAAACAAAAAACCAAATAACAACAACAACAACAACAAAAAGGACAGCAGGAGCAGAGTGCCAGGGCTCCCTGTGCACAGCATGAGAGCATCACTAGATCCAGTTCAGGAGGCTTGAGCTGGCCTGAAAATTCTGCATTTCAAACAGGCTTCTAAGCAATGCTGATGTTACTGGTCTAATGACAACAGTCGAAAGTTGCTTTCTATTGAAGGGACACTAGAAGAGGAAGTGATTAGCTACACCAGCTTTACTAACCACCCAGTATGTTAGGACAGGGCAAAAGGAAAAAGAAAACATGGGTCATTTTCAAACTGAAACACACGGTTGGCAGGGAGAGGGGCGTGTGAACCTGTGACCACAAGAGAACATTAAACACAAATGCAGAGTGCTCTAGGACCCCATGGCTGCACACACACAACACCTGAGAGATGGTGGCAGGATCCTGAGTTCAAGGTCGTCTGTGACACAGACAGTTTGAGACCTTGCTCAGCAGAGTGAGGAAGGCTTGGTGCTTTTTTTTTTTTCTGCTGGAGAAAAGACGAAAGGGGCCCTGAGGCGTGGACATGACCCTGCCCAACAGATGTGTCTGGAAAATTCAGAGCAGGAAGCACAGACCACAGACAGCCAATTACTGCAGGAGACTGTGGGCCACTAGGGAAGAGGAGCAGAGGGGCGAGTGGAGAGCCTCTGAGGACTGAAAACACAGCTGGCAGCTCTAGAAGCCTTGGCTGGGGCTGCCTGCCAGTACCACAAGTCCATAAGCGCCTTCTGCCTGCTGGAGTCAGCAGGGGCAGAGGAGGATTTCTGTGAGCTGCTTAGAGTAGTCAGTCATTTCTACCAGCAGCCCTCTCCTAAACCCTCCTGAACACTAGCCACCACCTGCTCCTTCTGCATTTCCCACTACCTCTTCCCAGTGTGGAAACTTACAAGTTCGTCTAGAGAGTAAACAAAACAACACTGCAGCCAGGCAGGATTCACCCAAATGAGGCAGCGGTGCCTTGGAAGTGCTAAGTGCCGTGCCCCAGAGTTCTGCTCCACCCCTGCTCCCCAGACAAGCATGCAGGAGAGAAGACTTCCCTGGGGGTATGGGGATAACTCAGGGGTGAAGAGCTTGTGGCACAGCACAAGGACCTGAGTTCAGATCCCCAGAACCACAGAAAACTCAGGGTGAAGTGGCACATGTCTGGAATCTCAACCCTGGGGAGGCAGGACCGGAGGAACCCTGGAGCCCACTCAGCTGCCAGCTCCAGTTCAGTGAGGGTGAGCGCAGAACAACTGCAAAAGATGCTTACTGTTGATTTCTGACCTCCGTATGTATGCACACACGCAGGGACACACACAAATACAACCATACACACACACGCACACACAATTAAAAACATAAAAGATTGCCTTCAAGAATTAGCTGTTCTTTCTCTGGTTATTACCGCCATCTCCCTGAACAAAAGGAAGGAAAGTGCTGTTACAATTCTTGTTCATGCCGGAAAGGTGGTGGCACACACCAGCACTTGGGAGGCAGAGACAGGCGGATCTCTGTGAGTTTAAGGCCAGCCTAGTCTACAGAGTGAGTTCCAGGACAGGCTCCAAAGCTACAGAGAAACTTTATCTCAAAAAAACAAATGAATAAATAAATAAATAATAAAAAAAATTCTGTTTTCTCTTCAGGAACTGGGGAAGACAAATTCTATCTTTTATGTTACAGGTTTACCCCCTAACACTCTGCCCTGGCTTCCAGATTAGTGAATAATTACTGCTTGGCTTCATTCATTTATTCATAAACATGCTGGGATTGAAGCTAGGACCTGAGGCATGCTGGATACATGCTCTACCCTAAGCCACGTCTCTAGCCATGCAAAAGGTATTTAAAGAGTCATAGTTTTAAGCAAAGAATTAGGCCAAGTGGGAAAGAGAGGAACCTTGGCTGACTTCATGTACTTCCTCTTTCTTTTTGGTTATTCTATTTTTATCATGCCGGTTCCCTGTAGGGTCCACAAAATCATGAACACGTGCCTGCCTCTGCCTGTGTTTATTCATCCTTCTACTACATACACCCCTCTGCTCTGTGATGAATTACCTCCAGCTTGTAGATCTCTATCCAGAGAGGCTGCTCTGGCCTCTCGGACAAAAGCAGCATTCTCAGGCTCCGCACTCTGTTTTAACTTCTTCAGGTACTCAACACTATGGGACACTCAAAGCAGTCTCTTGCTGTAGTGTTCGCTGTCCTACTGTGAGCACAAGCTCACATTCACAAAGACCTTCCGTGAACAAGGAAGACAGAGACCAATCTGCTGAGTAAAATGGAAAGCCACCCAGAAAGCAGAACATGATCAGAGAGCTGAACATGTGTGTGTGTGCGCCCTCACACGGGAGTGTGTATGCATACATGTCAATCTGTTGGATACACGATCATTTCTTAAATTCTACAAGAATTCTCTGGGAAGGCCAGCAAGACAACATAGCAAATATTTATCAAGCGCATGCTGTATAAGACTGACAGCCTAAGTTCAACACCTAGAACCCATGTAAAAGCCAGAGGTATAGGGGCTGGAGAGATGGCTCAGAGGTTAAGAGCATTGCCTGCTCTTCCAAAGGTCCTGAGTTCAATTCCCAGCAACCACATGGTGGCTCACAACCATCTGTAATGGGGTTTGATGCCCTCTTCTGGCCTGCAGGCATACATAGAGACAGAATATTGTATACATAATAAATAAATAAATATTTTTAAAAAAAGCCAGAGGTATAACATGAGCATCTGTAATCCTAGCACTGCCACAGGGAGATGGGTGGCCTGGACAGGAGAATCCCCTAGAAGTTAGTGGTCAGTGAGCATGGAACACACAGTGCTATAGCAGACACAAGAGAAACTTGCTTCAAAACAAGTTGGAAGGAGAGAACCAACTCCCAGAAAATAGACTTCAGACCTCTATACACTCTGAACACCTATTATATAGATATATTGGTAAAAAATAGACTACAGACCTCTACAAACTATGAACACTTATTATATAGATATGTTAGTAAAAAATACACCAGCGCTCTACAAACTATGAACATCTATTATATAGATATGTTGGTAAAAACAATTCAGTTTCAAACCCTGCTTCCATGGACTATAAATATTCACAAAACTATAAATAATCACATAACTACTATTGTAAAGAAAAAAGTACCACAAATACATATAAAAGAGAGAGGCTAAAGCTGTGGTTGGTGGTGTCTGCCTCTAATAGTGGTAACCTGAGACACAGTGAAATCCCGTCTGAAGAAACAAAAAAGAGGGGACGGGAAAAACCGCTCAGTTGTTAAAGAGTGTTTGCTGTTCTTAGAGAAGACAGGAGTTCAGTTCCTAGAACCCACATCCAGTGGCTCACAAATGCCTGTAATCCCAGCTCCAGGGATCTTACTGGCTCCCACAAGTACCTACATACACATGTGTATACACAGACGCACAAATAAAAAATGAATCTTAAAACATGCCAAGCAGTGGTGGCGCATACCTTACTTAAATCTCAGCACTACAGAGACAGAGGCAGGAGAATCTCTTGAGTTCAAGGCCAGAGTGAGTTCCAGGATGGCCAAAGCTACACAGAGAAACCCTGTCTTGAAAAACCAAACCAAACAAAGGCGGCAAGGAATAATGAATGAATATAAGCTAAAGCCAATGCCAGAGTTTTAACTGGGCACAATTAGATGGATGATTTGTCACCCCTGAACAAAGGAAACTACAGGAGGGGAGAAGGGCGAGAGGCTAGCACTGGGGAGGTAGCTCAGTGGTACAGCATTTGTGGAGAAGGGCGACAGGGTTCATTCAGACATAATGAGTAGGAGGTGGCACAGGACAAACGGAAAGAAAGAGATACAAATCCGGAGATGAATGTTCAATGGATAACTTATTCCAATGCACTGTTACATGGAAGACTTGCTACCACGGCACACTTTGGTGATCACTAGATAGCTCTACCATGGTAACAGGACACTTAGATTGTATAAATCGGTCACAAAGAATAAGCTCACAGCATGCATCATTTAAATATGCCATCTCTTTGAAGTTAATGTTTTACTAGGTGGGTGAGGTGGGGAAGGCCCTTTAATCTTTAACTAGGAGTAGTAGGAAGCAGAGGCAGATGGATCACTGTGAGTTCAAGGCTAGGTTAGGACTACAGAGTGAGACCATGTTAAATTAATTAATCTGTGTGTACAGTATATGCATGTGTGTAGAGGTGTGTATCCAGGTGCATTTGCCCGTGCTGGTATGAGTGGAGGCCAAAGGTTAATGCCAGGATGTCTTTCCTTGATTGCTTTTGCACTGTTTTTTAAAGACAGGGTCTTTTAAAAAAATTATTAGTATTATATCATCATCATCATCATTGAGACAGAGTCTCACTATGTAGCTGGCCTGGAACTCTTTATTTTTATTTTATGTGTTTATGAGTATTTTGTCTGCATGCATGCCTGTGTATTGTGTGCATGCTTGGTGCCCAAAGATGTCAGAAGAGAATGTCGGATCCCATGGAACTAGAATTACAGATGATTGTGAGTCACTATGTG
The DNA here is from genome assembly GCF_903992535.2 of Arvicola amphibius. Taxonomy (NCBI): domain Eukaryota; kingdom Metazoa; phylum Chordata; class Mammalia; order Rodentia; family Cricetidae; genus Arvicola; species Arvicola amphibius. Next base: position 176,189,237 of record NC_052049.1, read on the forward strand.
GGTGCTGGGAACCGAATCCAAGCCTTCTATAAATGCAACAAGTGTTCTTAACTCCTGAGTTGTCTCTCCAGCCCCCAAGACAAGGTCTTGGTGAAAATGAAGCTGTTACTTCAGTGACAACAGATGGCCAGGTCCCTCTAGCGCCATCTCTATCTCTGGAGTCACAGGGTACAATGTGCCCAGGTTTTACGTGGGTTCTGTGGCTCCAGACTCAGGTCCTCACGCTTGCGCAGCAAGTATTTTATCCGCTGAGCCGTCTCCACATCCCAGAAAGCAATTCTTTTAAAGTGACCTTTAGAGCTGAGCTAATATAATTTGTGTTTCAATTTTTGGTTTGTTTTTTGAGAAAGGGTCTCACATAGTCCAGGGTAGCCTCTCAAATTGGCTATGGAGTATGAATTTCTTATCCTCCTGCCTCTATCACCCAAGTGCTAGAATTACAGGTGTGCGCCACCATTTCTGGTTTATAACTCAGCTCTTAACAGCTGAGTTAGCAGACTACCTAAGTTAATTACTTTTGCATTGCTGTGGCAAAATATCTGCCAGAAACAAGTAAGGGAAAGTTATTGTGGCTCATGGTCTGAGGAGATACAGTCCCTCGTGGTGGGGGCATGTCAGCGGAAGCCCAGAGCCGCTGACCACACTGTGTATTAGTTACTCAACAACCCCTTTCGGTTTTGTTTTCTGTAGTTGATTTTCTATTGCTCTGATAAAACACCATAACCAAGACTACTTATAGAAGGATATTTATTTGGGCTTACAGTCAATGATGACAGCATGAAGGCATGGCAGCAGGAGGCTGAGAGCTCACATCTTGAATCACAAGCAGCAAGCACAGAGAGTGAATTCAGAGTGACTCTCAAAGCCCATCCCAGTGACACACTGCCTCCAGCACGACCACACCTCCTAAATCTCCCAAGCACTACCACTAAGAAGCATCAAAGCCCATCCCAGTGACACACTGCCTCCAGCACGACCACACCTCCTAAATCTCCCAAGCACTACCACTAAGAAGCAAGTATTTAAATGCTGGAGACTATGGGGATGTTTCTCTCTCAAAACACCATACTATGTCTACAATCAAAAAGCAAAGAGTTAATGCTGGCTTCCTCCTTTCCCCCTTTTCATTCAGTCCAAATCCCAGCCTAGGACACAGCACCACTCACAGTGAGAATGGGGCTTCCTTCCTCAGGTAAACCTCGCTGGAAATTCCCTGAGAAGCACACCCAAGAGGTGTATGTCTTGGGTGATTCCAAATCTAGTCAAGTTGACAATGAAGGATAACAAGCCCATCACAAGTTCACAAAGAGCGGGCAAGATTACTTCTCAGTATGAAATGTTTTTGATCGTTGTATTTGGATCCAAGGCAAATTTTGCTTTGGTGTCACAAAGCACTATAAATATTGATCCTGAGTTTGAACTCAGCTCAGTCTCCATAGTGAGGTTATATTGAGAGAGAAAAGAAAAAGACTCATGAAATAGTGAGTAAAGGCATCTGCTGTCAAATCTGAAATCTTGAATTCTGTTTCCGGTACTCAATAAGATAGACTGGAGAAATGATTGCCACGTCATCCTCTGACCGTGTACTCTGAGACATGTTCTTGTCCCTTCTACAATAATAAATGAATGTATTTTAAATTCTTAAATGAAAAGTATCTTTAATTCCAGCACTCAGGAGGGTTTAATCCCAGCACTTGAGAGGCAGAGGTAGGTGGATCTTAGTGAGTTCGAGGCCAGCCTGGTCTACAGAGCGAGTTCCAAGACAGCTAGGGCCACACAGAGAAATTCTGTCTCAAAAAAAAAAAAAAAAAAAAAAAAAAAGGAAAGGAAAGGAAAGAAAGGAAGAAAGAAAGAAAAAAAGAAAGAAAGAAAGAAAGAGTATGTCTCAAAATACATATGTCTCAAAAAACTTTTTGAGCTGAGGATGTGGTTAATGCTGATAACCTCAGAACAGAAAGAAAAAAGGAAAGAAAGAAAGAAAAAAGAAAGAAAGAAAGAGAGAGTATGTCTCAAAATATATATGTCTCAAAAAACTTTTTGAGCTGAGGATGTGGCTAATGCTGATAACCTCAGAACTCATGAAACTGAAGAAAAGAACTGTCAAGGCCAACCTGGGCTACATAGTGAGTTCTAGATCAGCCTGAACTACAGAATCAGACCCTATCTTAAAACAAACAAAAACAAAAACTAAAAGCACTTCATTTGGTGTGTATGTGCATGTGTATGAATGTGTGTACACGGGTGTGGAGGTATGTGCATGTGTATGAATGGGGTGTGCATGTGTGTGCACAGGCATATAAGAGGACAACCTTTGGGGTCACTCCTCAGGTACTGCCCACCTCTTTTTTGGAGACCGTCTTTTACTGGCCTGGAACTTGCCAATTAGGGTAGGATAATAGCCAGTGAGCCCCAGATATCCATTTGTCTCTGCTTCCTCAGTGTTTGGATTACAGCATGCACCACCATGTACAGCATGTAACCATGCACAACATGTAACCATGTACAGCATGTAACACATATAACATGTTACAGCATGTAACCATGTACAGCATGTAACACATATAACATGTTACAGCATGTAACACATATAGCATGTTACAGCATGTAACCATGTACAGCATGTAACATGTATATCATGTTACAGCATGTAACAAGCCTTTGGTTCTGGAAACCAAACTTGTCCTCAGACTTACAAGCCAAGCACTTAACCAACTAAGCTATCTCCCTAGCCCCACTTTAACCACTTTGCCAATAATGACCTATTATTCTGCAAGTAGCTTGGCCTCCCCAGCTTCAAGTAAGACAGAAAAGGAGTTTGGAGCCTTTCATTAACAATTTAAAAATACTCAGCCGCATGCTCCAGTAGAGATATAAGACTTTACTAGCAAAATTCAAGTTTTAATAGTAACTTCTCCTAGATGGGTTATTCATTCACCAACCAGAACAACAGATTCGGGTTCACCTGCAGCAGCCTGGAAATGGAGAAGTTCATGAAGTCATCTTTACTGTTTTTCCTTCTCTGGCACTAGAGATGGAAACCAGCCCCCCCTTAAGCTAAGAGAGTGTTCCAGAGCTGAACACCATCCCTAGTCCTCAGCCACACACTTTAGTAAGAGAAATTTTTCATCCCTAGACACTGTACGTGGAGTCACAAAGCAACTGTGACCATAACCTACTCCAGAAACTTCAGCTCTACATTAGACATACCCAGGCCGATAAGCTTGAGCTAATTGTGTTTGTTTCACACTTGCCTTTGTCAACAGTTTTATCCAAACACAGCCACGCCAGTTCTTACGTGTACTGTGCATAGCTGCTTGAGTAGTCACAATGAAACTATCACCTGCACATCCTAGTACTGACTAGATTGCTAACATGCGGCTCACACACATTTTGGTTCATTCATTTTGTTCCCAACTGGAATAGGTGATGATGCAGCCAGCTGTTTGGGTATTCGCCCTATGGTTCTGCTGGCACATAAACTAACCGCAGAGAAGCTGGATAGTTTCATGCCAAAGAGACAACGAGAATGCTAAGAGTCGGCAGGTTCAAAGTAGGGAAGGTGGGGGCCATGCTTGTAAATTAAGAAAGTCTGGGAATACATCGTTAAAAAAACAATATGGTTTCATTCTCTCTTCATCAAGCTAAACCAGGTGTGGCTAAGGAGCAAACAAAGAAGTCTCATGCACAAAATATTAAAGGAACTATCTACAATTAAAAGTATCCCCAAACATGGGCTTCTGACATTCACCCAGACATGGTCCAGAAGCGCCAGGATGAGCACCATGGAATTCACTCTGCAGGTAACAGGTTTTCCAGACTGCAGCTCCTCCAACGTTCCACAATCCTGGATCTCAGGCTGCATTATGTGTATGCTCTCTGTCTATCTGTCTCCATCTCTATCTCATCTGCTTAGTCAGTGTCCAAATTAACAGCAGTATCCACAATGCAATTCAAATGAGAAAGAGACCAAAACCCTTCTCCCCTTCCTCTCTCTTTCCCTATTGCTTTGAAACAGTTATCATGTTGCAGTCCAGAGTAGCCTGGAATTTACTAAGTAGTCCAGGCTGGCCTTGAATTTGTGTCCATCCCCTAGTGCTGGGGTTGCAGGCAAGAGCCATGACATCCAGGCAAAGTAAACCTGTGATGCGTATCAAATTCTTACCACAAGTGCCCTGCTCCTCTACCTACTTTAAAACGACGGAGAGGTCGGAGAGAGTCTCGCGAAACAACTATTCGGTGAGTATTCAGAAGTTTAAATTTCTGTACACGATAAGGAATCCAACACATATGTCTATAACTGGTCACGACAGCTCTCATCCACAATTTCAGTACTTGGAGGCTGAGGCTGGAAGATCAAGTCTGAGGTTGTCCCGGCGACACAGTGAGTTCCAGGGCAGCCCGAATACAGAGTGGGACTGTCTCAACGCCTCCCCACCCCTATCCCCAAAAAAGAATTTATATTTATAAAACAGAAAAGGTCTTCATTTTCCTTTGTACTGCAACAGATGTGGGGTGTAGAATTCAGACACATTCACACCACTCTGGGGTGTGGAGTTCAGAACACATTACTCTGGGGTGTTAATTCAGACACACATCACTCTGGGGTGTGAATTCAAACACACTCACACCACTCTGGGGTGTGGAATTCAGACACACACACACACCACTCTGGGGTGTGAATTCAGACACACTCACACCACTCTGGGGTGTGAATTCAGACACACTCACACCACTCTGGGGTGTGAATTCAGACACACTCACACCACTCTGGGGTGTGGAATTCAGACACACTCACACCACTCTGGGGTATGGATTCAGACACACACCACTCTAGGGTGTGAATTCAGACACACTCACAGCACTCTGGGGTGTGAATTCAGACACACCACTCTGGGGTGTGAATTCAGACACACTCACACCACTCTGGGGTATGAATTCAGACACACATCACTGCCATCTGCACTCACAGGCGACACTAACAATGGGTTGGTCGGATGTATCCTGCTCTGCTTCATGCCATCTGAAGCGCAGGTGAGTAAGCCAACAGAGGACGTAAAAGCATTGCTTCCACCCATACAAAAATAGCTATGCTGGATCTCAGCTAATAGTTTTGTGCCTCAGACAAATCCCTTAATGGCTCTAAGCTTCAGGGTTTTTCAATCTACAAAACAAATGGCTTTAATAGAGACATCTATGGATTCTTTCTAACATGGTTACTCTAGCTCTGTAATTATCCCTGTGTAATACACTATAGTATACATAACAGAAATGGCATGCACCAACAAGTTCTGACTTCATTTCCTTCCCCACCTACTCTCCTATTACAAACAGGGCACGATTCCAGGCTTGCATGTGCGACACTTAAAGCCAGTTTTAGCCAAGGTTCTGTACCTGGATTTAGTGGATCAAAAAAAAAATATTCTAATACTGTGTCCTTCGCATTTCTTTCTGGAGGCTACATTCTCAGACCCTAGTTCAAAACTTTAGCAGGAACAGGAGAGATGGCTGTCAGGTCAAATGTCTGCCATATAAGACCCTCTGATTTGAGTTCAACCCTCAGAATTTTTTTTTAAATATTTATTTATTATGTACACAGTGTTCTGCCTCCATACATGCCCACGAGCCAGAAGAGGGCACCAGATATCGTTACAGATGGTTGTGAGCCACCATGTGGTTGCTGGGAATTGAACTCAGGACCTCTGGAAGAGTAGTCAATGCTCTTAACCTCTGAGCTATCTCTCCAGCCCCAACCCTCAGAATTTATATAAAGATGGGAGAATCAGTTCTACAAAGTTGTATTCTGACCTCCCCACATACCCCACACCCACTCACACATACACACACACACCACACACACACCACTCACACATATCCCACACCCACCCACACCACACACACTACACCCACACCACACCCACACCACACTCACACATATCCCACACCCACCCACACCACACACACACACACAACACACAGTCTTCCTCTCTCTCCTTTAAGCTTATAGGTCTGAATACTAAATAAGCAGGGTTGGTGATATTCTTCCCCTTCTGTTTTCACAAACACAGAAGAAGGGGTATGTGAGTTGAGGGGAAACAGAAACAAACCACTTTCTGACTTGAGATCTCGTGAGGGAGAATACTCCCTGAATCTGGGAGTTGGGGCTTCTGCCTAGCTGGCTGGACCCAGATGAACCTGATGCACACTGCCAGAACCTTGGGTTTCTGCTGGAGGAACAGAGAGGAAATGGGACGAGGAGAACCTCCATGGATACAAACGGCTATCCAGACCTCAGTCACATCCTATAGGATGTCAAGAAGCCCCGTACTAACTTCTAACCATTAAGGGGAGAGGACATGCCAAAGAGAAGAAACATGGATTTTTTTTCTAATAAGAAGTTCAAATTATTACAAATAGAAAGAGGGCTTTACTCTATTTTTAAATCATTAATTAATTAGTTTAGAGACAGGGTCTCACTGTGTAGCTCTAGCCTGGAACTCACAGAGATCTGCCTGCTTCTGCCCTCACAGTGCTGGGATTAAAGGTGTGTTACCTCCACATATTTAATATATTACTCTTTTCTGCCATACTCCTACCTAACTATCCAAATGGTTACCAAGGAATTTAAATTTAAATATTTCCAAAGGCAAAGTGAATCTATGTCCGAGCACCAGCAGTGAGCTTTGAGGGTGTTAAGAGCCTTGGATGCTCACTCTCACTCTGCCTTGGGGAGAGAGGGAAGGAGAGGACTGTAGGTTAAGAGTGGCTGCACATGAACTGATGTGGCTTAATTCAAAGTCACAAACGTGTGACTGAAATCAGTGCAGCCTGTGTCTGTCACCGAAGACAACACAAGAGCATGGAGATTACATCTAACCCTACTTTCACCTAATCCAGCCTGTGACCTTCTTGCACAAGCCCTTTCTGGACTTGGTCTCAACTGTTAAAAGCAAGCTATTCAACTAGAGCAGTGGATTGATTGCAAATTCTTTGCAGGCAAGGAACATAAATAAACTCAGATAAATTCGAAACTGCACCCTGAGACCAAGTGTGGTGAGGCATTCTTTAATCTGAATACCTGAGAGAAACAAGAGGATCACAGATTCAAGGTCATTCTCAGTTACTTAGCGAATTCTGGCTCAGGACACTTGAGACCGTGTCTCAAAAAACAAACACAAATAGCCAGGGTACTGGTGCATGCCTTTAATCCCAACACTTGGGATGCAGAGGTAGGCAGATCTCTGTGAGTTCGAAGTCAGTCAGGTCTACATAGTGAGTTCCAAGACAGCCAGAGCTACACAGTGAGACCCTATCTTGAAAACAAACAAACAAACAAACAAAACAAACAACAAAATACAAAGAAAACAAAAGAAAACCCTGCAAATGGAACACATACATTTATTTATACTTTCTCTGGAAACATCATTAAATTATTATTAATGAGTCAGATGCAATGGCATGAGGGGGAGCTAACCAATCCGAGGGGCGTGTCCCCTGGGGGGGAGCAAATACCTTTAAAACATCCGTGTGTGTTTGTTTTCTCTCTCTTTGTTTCCTGTGCTTCGCTGGAACTCTGGCTTTGTAAGTTTTTTCCCTTTTCCTCCTTTTATTAAAGCTGAGTATTTTATAATAAAGCTAGTTTGGTTAATTCCAATTGCTGACCGACCACGCCCCTTCAATGGCATGTGCCTATAGTTCCAGTTACTAGGAAAACAAGGCAAGAAGACAACTTGAGCACAAGAGTTTTGGGCCAGCCTGCTCAACACATTAAGATCTAATCTCTTGAAATATCATTGTTAATGGCTGGAGAGACGGCTCTGTGGTAAGAGCACTGGCTGCTCTTCTAAAGGACTCAGGTTTGATTCCCAACACCCACATAGCAATTCACAACCATCTGTTATTGTAGTTCCGTGGGGATCCAATGTCCTCTCTGGCCACTAAGGGCACCAGGCACACACATACACACATACAATAAACAAACAAACAATAAAACACAAATACCTACTATTCACTAAGCATTTATTACATGAAGTTTGAAGCTCATTAAGTAATTGAATCTAGTAGTACTCAGGTAGGTGATGACATCCATTTACAGAGAAATAAACTGACTCACTAGCACTTAAAGAATTTAAGTCCTGTCAGCTATGGAGTGGCAGAGCCAGGATGCAGATCCGTGCAGAGTCTGTGCCACAACTGCCTCTCAGGTCATCAGAACAGCAAAGTTCCCAAATACAGCACAGCAAGAGATTAGAAACATCAACAAATGATTATAAGATGAGAACCAGACAAGCCAGTGCCTGACTTGATGGAGAATTCTGAGCAATGCGGAGGTCAAGCCTCCAACTCCAAGCACTAGGAACACCAGTCTCCTCTGAAGGCATGTCATGAGGAGAGGCCCAAAACTGGCAGTACTGGTCCCTCGACCAGGCAGGCAGCTGCTCTGTCATTGCCCTAATAAAAAACAGATGGATTACACTCTGATTAGGATGAACTCATGACTCCAGACTTGGGTAACTGGGGCATCCCTGAATACAAAGAAGATTCAATGAATATACTCTGAAAGGACAGGTCTTCTATTCTATAGCTTGGTTCTCGGAATGTAGTTCTAGATGACAGCATCGCTGGTCAACTTGACAGGGCCCATGCAATACCTATGAGTCAGAAAGTCTCAGGTGAGCTCTAAAGAACAAGGCCACCAGGTGACTCTAATACCTGCTTAAATTTGAGAACCATAACCTAATGGGGGCAACTAGTTACTAAATCATCACATGCCAAAAAGCCTCTCACCAGTTCTTCAGTGCCAGCTTACCTGGAAAAACAGCCAGGACTCATCAAAAGTTTGAGGAAAGACTTGACTATGAGAACTGCTCTTGTTGTGAGCAGTAAGATGTAGGCTTTGCCTTTCTGTGGCTCTCAGCACCACTGAGCTCTCTGAGGCTGTATAGAAGTCTACAGCCATGTCTAGTTCTAACCTAGGCTTTTTGTTTATAGAAGAATCTACAGCCATGTCTAGTTCTAACCTAGGCTTTTTGTTTATAGAAGAGTCTACAGCCATGTCTAGTTCTAACCTAGGCTTTTTGTTTGTTTGTTTCGAGATAGGGTTTCTCTGTGTATACCTGGCTGTCCTGGAACTCATGCTGTAGACCAGGCTGGTCTCAAACCCATCTGCCTGGCTCTGCCTCCTGAGTACTGGGACTAAAGGCATGTACTACCACTACCAGGCACAGCCTACATCTTTTAAACATTTTTATTCATCGTGTGTGTGTGTGTGTGTGTGTGTGTCACAGCATACCTGTGGCGGGCAGAGGACCATTTCCAGGAGTCAGTTCTTTCCTTCCACTATGTGGGTCCCAGGGATTGAACTCAGGTCGTCAGGCTTGGCAGCAAGACCTTTACCCAATCAACCTACTGACAGTCCACAGCCTAAATCTTACCCCAAAACTTCTTTCTTATTACTGTTTTTCACTGGTCCCTACTCATCTCAAATATTACTGCCACAATTAAGTCATTCTTCAGTGTCTAAATCCCTAGTGGCCTTGCCATCTTCTGCACCCTTTAGTCCAGCTTAATTTTCTTAACCTTCTAGGTTTCCGACTTTTACCTGGGAAGATCCTGTAGACCATTTCAGTACTCTAATAGAAAACCATTTCTTTCAGGATTGATGAAAAGGTTATGACAGGTGTCATACAAAGAATACCAAATATCCCATTTAATACTCACTAATAGTGAGATTTAAGAATCATCTTTATCTTAACATAAAAGGTAAGCTTAGAGAGATTAAGTAACTTGCCCAAGCTTACAGCCAGTATTTTAATGCAAATTCTCTTGTCTCCAAAGCCAGACTTTTAGACTCTTTTGTTTTTTAAAGTGCCAAACTGTTAGCCATCCTATCCTACTTAGCAGTCTGACTCGAATATGTGGAGAAGCAAAGTTTCCTTAACTAAGTAGAAAATAAAAGCTAAAAGGTGTCTGTGTTTTTCTGCTGTTTTGAAATAGGAAGAGGGAGCGCCAGGCACGGACACTCAGAGCCTTGCAGGCCAAGTCAGGCAGGAAAACCCACAGGCAAGCAGCAGCTCCCCACCTGGAGGGGATCCACCTGGCTCAGCAATGTAATCAAGGAGCAGCCCAGCATGGTTCAAAACACAGAACACCAGACCAGAATGCTGGTAGGGAACAGGTGGCGGATAGATCCTCTCCCCAAGCAGTCCACTAGCCTGCCCTCCAGGACCTTTTGGTGGTGAATGTAGGTTGTTTTCTAGTGTGGAGCAGAGCAGTCCACATCAAAAGATCTCTAGATCCGATTGTAAAAGCGCCAAGGGCAGGCAATGATTCCCGAAGAGAAGGCTTAGCCTCTACAATAGCACAGCCAACTTCAAGGAGCACACACACACACACACACACACACACACACACACAAATGACTTTATGACAAGACAAGACGTTTTAGTGGTGTCCATCGGAATGTGGAGTCAGCCACCGCCCCTTCCTTCATAGACCAGCCATAAGAACATTTTCTCTTGTCTGTGTGACAGAAAAGGAGGCGGATACCCCAATGTCTCCTTTTCTTAGGGCGTCAGCGGCACAACTCTCAGTCTTTCCTTCCAATGGCTGAACGGCTGCTCCTTTTCCTCTCCCAACTTGGCCTCAATCCCCTGCTCTGCGCTTGGCACCGCTGTCTCTCCTCTCTATTCCCCCCTAACCTCTCTCCACCCTCAATCCGCTGGACCTCTCTTCCCCTGTCCACCACCCCTTTTTTCTTCCAGCTCGGTCGCTTTCCCCTCAGCCAGACACCGCCTAGACCACGGTACCTTGAGAGTCACATCGCACAGCTTGCCCTGCCGCCTGATCTCCTCCATGACGCCGTAGCCACGACTAGGCAACTCCGAAACGGAGAAATGCACCAAGTCCTCCAGCTCCTCCGCGCCGTCCTCCACCATCTTCCCCGGCCGCCGCAACTGCGCAGGCCTGGCCGGTAGGCTTCACATTAACCAGGGCGGGGCAAGGGAGCACGCCGACGGCAGCTCGGAGAGCGAAGGAGAAAGCTCACGAGCCTGCGCGGCCACCGTATGGCAAACTCCTCTGCACCGGAAGTCTCGCTACCCCGCTTCCTGGTTCATACCTTCGTAGCCTTCTTTTCCCCCCAACAACCTAAATCCCAGTTTCGCGTATACAGCTGCTCTGAGCCTTTCAAGTTAATTGAATCCATCTCCATATTCTTTGTTCAGCCCTGACTTTGCCTGTGTCTTCAACGGAGGAATGTGGACTTCGATTCGCCACCACCTTACAGTACTTCCGGAGTCTCTGGAAGCGTCCCGTTGCCATGGCGACTGTGTACGCAGCCGGTCGGCTGGCTGTCCAGATTGTGAACAGAATTCCCTCAAGTCGCTGCAGTTATAGCGGTCGCTCTACTCGAGTGCCGCTGCCTCGCGAGGTGAGCAGTGGTCACGCGCCGGTGGGGCTAGGTAAAAGGGAAACCTGGTGAGGATATCCTGGCTGCTGGCAGGAGCTGGGTTCCGAACCCCTCTTGGCGCCTTTATTTGTAAAAACCGAGGAACCTCTAAAGATCGTGTTATCGTTGTGCCCCTTTCAGCCTGATCGCGGCTTAGGGGAGCGTGGAGTTTCAGAACTAATGTTCTCTAGTCCCACGAGTCTCCATCGGGGTCTCGCGATTCGCCCTAGACAAAGAGGGCGTGAGGTTGAGTGGTAGAGGTCGTTCAGATACTTCACTCCTCAGTTTTCGAACTGGAGAGACCTTCGGCATCATCACTTCGAGCCACTCGGGCCGCAGAGGAGGAAAACAATCCAGAGGGGCACGGGAATGGGGCCGATGGTCCCTGCTACACACACTTCAGAAAAGGATTCCGCTCACTGGGTGAGAAATAAGAGAAAGGCCGGTTTTGCCTGGATGCCAATTTTGGGTGATAATAGGTGTTGTGGGTTTAGATGCTCTTGTTTCTTGGGCAGTCTTTGTCCCTGATCTAAGTAAGAACCTGGCAGATGGGGACCTCTAGTGCCTATCAGTCATCCCGTCAAATGGTCTTTCACCTCCAATCCTTCATGGGTTATGGATATTCTGCTCATTCCCAGGCCCAAAACAAAAGAAGAACTCAGCGCATAGGTCTCCTAGTGGCTACTCAAATTCACTTTATCATACCAGAAGTATCTAAGGATTGCGTCCAATGACTGGGGTTATTCTGTGCAAAGTCCTGAGGGAAAGGTACACGACCTAATGGGGAGGGTGTGTCGAGACTAAACATGGCTTCTTGTACCTGGAAATCAGTGTTCCCTCAAGAAGCCTGCAGATCCAGGGGTTAGAGGTCGCGTGGGAGACGAGTGACACTGTGTGCCTTGGAACTTTCTCAGTAGTGACTGAAGATGGACCCACCTAAGGAGCTTCAGTCACCCTCTGGTTTCCAGCCATGAGTATCACCACCAACCACCATTTCCTGAGCAGCTGCTGTGTGCTGAGCACTGTTCTGGACCCTGTGGGGGGAATCACAAGAGATACAAGGCACAGTCCTTGTCCTCAAGCAGCTTGTAATTTGCTTTGGGAGCTGAAGCCCACATAAATGAAGCGACATAAGAACGGTAACAAGCAGTATTTCAGTAAGTGCAAAATGGCATGTGGCTTTGATGTGCTGTTGAGTAGTAGTCTCACAGGAGGAGCATAGATCATCAGAAAGACCCGTTGCAGGTTGCGTGTGACTCCAGGAATGTTTGGTGGCATGAGCATCAAGAGAGCCTTAGGGACAACAGATGGTTGATTACTGCATGTGCATGCGGGACATTTCAGGGCAGAAAAGGAGGAAAGCTGGGGGAAAGTCCTTGAGCTGACCTGGAACTTGCTTCCAGAGCTCCCTGGATTCTTTACGATCCCTTCCAGAGGTTATACTCCATGGCACTGGAATCTTCCTGGGCAGGAAGATGGGCTCTTGTGGTTTGTGCTGGGGAGGGTTTCCCAGAACTGTAGATAATTGAGTAGAAAGTGCACCCCTCACCTGGAGGTGCTGTCCCAACCCTTGGGAAGCTAAAGCAAGAGGACTGTGTTTCAAGGCCAGCCTGGGCTACACTGTGACACACTATCTCAAGGAAAGCAGTTTATAAAACTGTGACCAACAAACCACTTCTCTCTACTCTTCAGTTTCTCGGTAATATAAGTCAAAGGGGAGCTGGAAATGAAACCTTCCCTTCTGTTTCCTTAGTCTGGGCCTCACATTAGAGCTATGTGGTAATTTTTCTTTTTTCCGTAGAGCTCAGTTTTGCAGACAAAAATGTTCAACCAAGCCACATCCTGTTCTTTTCTTTTTCTTTCTTTTTTATTGTTTGTTTGTTTGTATTTTGAGACAGGGTTTCTCTGTGTAACAGCTCTAACTGTCCTGGAACTTGCTCTGTAGACCAGGCTGGCCTTGAACTCACAGAGATCCACCTGCCTCTGCCTCCCGAGTGCTGGGGTTAAAGGCGTGCCCCACCACCGTCCAGCTTGCTCCTGTTCTCTTAACTGTAGGTGTGTAGGTATGTTTGCTCTTCTCCTCTAGAGGGTGAGCTCTGCAAGCATCTGAACCTCCCTTACCTCCTGTCTTTCTTTGAATGTTTGCCATGCTCAGAAGTCTTTGCTGGATTACCCCACAGGGCCGAGGTGCATGTTTTTTTCTTACCCCAATATTTTTTGGAATAATTTTCTAGCAACCAAAAGATTCTAAAAGTTCCAAGAGTGCTAGGAAAAGGCTCCCATGAAGTAGTAATTGAAGGATGTAGAAAATGCTCACATCGGAATAGGCAAATCTGGGAGTGCTGTGCTCGCTTACCTGGTTTACCTGCTTTCATTGTATCCACATTGTCAAAACTGGCAGCTGGCAGAGCAGCACCTTCGAGTTAATTTGTTTCTATAGGATACATAACACCATGGGATGATGTAATTGTAAGAGGAAATGATCCCGAGCTGTGTTTAGAAATGTGAACGCCACTAATATAAAATCTAGAATAATTTTTGTTAGGTAGCACCTTTGCACATCTATTAGAAAAGTACATGTAAAATATTACTATTAATTATTTAATATGCTTTTAATATTTTTATAGTTTACTAAATGTGTGTGTGCATGCATGTGTGTGCCTGCACGAGTGCCCATTTGTGCCAAAGAACATGTGTGAAAGTCAGAGGATAGCTTGGAGTAATTGGGTCTCTTTTTTTTTTTTTTAAATATTTATTTATTTATTATGTATACAATATTCTGTCTGTGTATATGCCTGCAGGCCAGAAGAGGGCACCAGACCCCATTACAGATGGTTGTGAGCCACCATGTGGTTGCTGGGAATTGAACTCAGGACCTTTGGAAGAGCAGGCAGTGCTCTTAACCACTGAGCCATCTCTCCAGCCCCCTGGGTCTCTTCTTCTACCATGAAAGCCCTGGGGGTCAAACTCAGATCGTCAAGCTTGGTAGCAGGTGCCTTTACCCATGCCATTTTGTTGGCTCTTTTATTTCTTTTTCATGTGTTTATTTGTTTGACCCAGAGTCTTACTATGTAGCTTTGGCTGGCTTGAAACTCGGTATGTAGAAGCTGGTCTCAAACTCATAGAACCTCCTGCCTCTGCCTTCAGAGTGCTGGGATTAAAGGCGTGAGCCACAACATTTGGTGCCTTATATGATTTCTATGAGTATTAGAAAAGATTCTGTTTCACATGAGAATGTTTTTCTGTAAAGGTTTTTTTTAAAAATCATTACACATCCATCCAGTTTGTTAGGAGACTGAATCAACTTCCTTTGTCTGACATTTCCCTAGCTTTTCATAAATTCAGCCAATTCTTTTGCTGATAAATGCTTGTTTTACCTTTTCCCCTATCATCTTCTTCCCTGTCTCCTCCCTCAGTAAAAGTGCAGGTTACTTCGGGGAAAATGTTTTATTCCTTCTTGAACCGGGTCCAACCCTGATGGGGCAATTAGAGGGGAAGTGTACAGTGCAGCTTACATCCTGCTGTGTGGACCTTTTCTGTATTTAAATTTCGTTTTGTACATTGTACAATAATAGTTACAAATGGTGTTGGGGTTTTTTGTTTGTTTGAGACAGGGTGTTGTTTACCCCAGACTAGCCCCGAACTTTCTATGTAACTGAGAATGACCTTGAACTTCTGATCTTCAGGCCCCCACTTCCCAAGTGCTGCGATTTTAGGCAGACACCACAGACCACCTTAGTGGTCTGCCCCCACCCCTGACTTACGAAGGGTCTGTCTTAGAGCTCTGAGATGTCTCACTGGATAAAGTCCTTGCCGCTTCAAGCATGAAGACCTGAGATTGCATCCATAACTCACACATAAAAGCTGCTCACTGGAGCTGAGAAACATGTGCATCTTTTGGGCTTCCTGGCCAACAAGCATAGCCAAAATGGTGAGCTCTAGGTACAGCGACACCCTGCTTCAGAATATAAGGTGTAGATCAATAGCGCCAGACTGGGATACATGAGTCTTGGTCTCAAGACAAAACAAAATTAGTTGAATATCAATTCCATTCAGTCACTTCTTTGCTTCTTCACTGTGGGACTTCAGTGCAGCAGTCCCATTGGTGACATCTCTTCTAACTGGCATTTGGATTTCATTTGACCTTTAGTTTCTGTGACCAGAAGGTCTTGTCTGTTTTGAGACAACTCTTCATAGTTAGAGAAGTCTTTTAACTAAGCTTGCCTCCTATCACTGCTATCCCAATCTTTTACAGTGTCCATCCACAAAGCTGCAGCAAACATTTATATATATATATATATATATATATATATATATATATATATATATAGAGAGAGAGAGAGAGAGAGAGAGAGAGAGAGAGTTATGCTATAATGAATAAAGAGAAATATATGTGTGACTCCTTGTTTTGAGGGGGCTGGAGAAATGGCTCCACAGTTAAAAGCACTGGCTGCTCTTCCAGAGGACCTGTGTTCAGTTCCCAGCAACCACATGGTGGCTCCCAACTGTCTGTAACTCTGGTTCCAGAGGAATTTAATACCCTCTTCTGGCCACCACAGGCACGGCGCATATGTTGCATGCAGACATTTATACAGAAATAATACCCACAGACATAAAATAAAAACAAATAAACCTTCTTTAAGGTGTTAGGAGAGCAAGAGGGGGGACAAAAGACTTTTTTTCATCAACGTGAGAGGAAAAAGACTATTTGATTATGGACTAGATCAAGAACACTTAATGCGGGGCTTGAGAGATGATTCAGCGGTTAAGGTGCTTATTGCTCTTCCCAGCACCCATGTCAGGCAGCTCATTTCTGCCTGTAACTCCAGCTCCAGATCATTAGACACACTCTCTGGCCTCCAAGGGTCCTTGCACACATGTGACATATACTCACATAGACACACATGAATAAAAACAAAAAGAATATTTATTCTAGGGCTAGCAAGATGGCTCAGCAAGTAAAGTGCTTGCCTTGGAATCCTGAGGACACAGGTCTGATCTGGAACCCCACATGGTGGAAGGGAGAACTGACTGCATTGTCCTTGGACCACTGCCGCATGTCTCATCCCTAATATTGTGTGTGTGTGTGTGTGTGTGTGTGTGTGTGTATACATACATATAAAGATACTTTATTTAAAAGTTAGTCTGATGGAGACAGAGACATGAAAGAAAACCTCTTAATAAAGAGAAGGCAACTGACTTTAATGTGTTCCAAGCAAGTATGTCAGGAGAAAATAGAGTAAATGAAGCAAAGCATGAGTGGGTTCATCTTAGATATAGGGCATTTCTAGAAAAAGCGGCTACAACCAGGCCACTAAGGAAGCATTCTTTTTGTTGGATTTCAGTCTCTTTGGAGTCGAGGTGGAAAGTAGCGAAGCAGCCTATAAGACGGGAGTGGGGGGGGCATGTACTTCCATGGTGGATGGCGATGGTGGATTGCAGCTGGTCTCTTGTAGCCCAAGCTGTCCACCAGCTCACAATGGAGCTGAGGCTGGCCTTGAACTCAGATCCACCAGCCTTCACTTCCCAAGTATTAGGGTTACATGTGTGCACCACCATGCCGGGCGTTCATTACAATCTTGACAAATGACTTCTCCCTTCTAGTTGGTATTTGATGATGGCTGCTAAATCCGTTGTTGTTCTCTTCTCTCTAGCTAGAATGGGTACTAGGAAAAAGGTTCAAGCGTTTGTCCGTGTCAAGCCTACTGATGACTTTGCTCACGAAATGATCAAATACGGAGATGACAACAAAGTAAGTGTGATGTGTTTGCTTTCACCTGTCTGGTCCTTCCTTCCCCAGCTCAGTGTGACCTGTTTCCCAGCAGCCATTTCAGGATCAAACAGAGTGACTGGAGAGATGGCTTTGTGGGGAGAAATGCCTACATGCCTGCCACCAAGTATGAGGACCTGAGTTCTCCTCCCTGGACCCACAAGTGGAAAGAGAATCAACTCAAAGTTGTCCTCCAGATTCCATACGGATGCTGTTGTATGCACATTCACACACACACACACACGTGTGCTGCAGCACAAATGTGGATGTCAAAGAGCAGCTTGCAGGCTTGTAGAGTAGATTCTTTCCTTCCACCACATGGGTCCTGGGGAACCAAACTTGGGTTGTCAGACTTGGTGGCAGGCATCTTTCCTCACTGAGTCATCTTGCCAGCCTACAAGTAGACCCTTTTTAAACGAATAGTTCAAGAACGAATTGCTCAGGTCTTGAAAGTGCTGGTAGTCAGAAAAGACCTCAAAGACCCTGGATAGCATGCTCCATGGGCATGATTTCAACACACAGAGAAGCACAGAGCAGGGCACTTGGGAGGCAACGTTTAATATGTGGTGTTGTTTGTTTGTTTTGATTTTTTTCTGGAGACAGGGTCTCATGTAACCCAGCTGGCTGTTTAACAGAGAATGACTTGGAACTCTTGATCCTTTTGCTTCTCCTCCCCAGGTTCTGGGATGATAGGTGCACATCACCACACCTGGTGACCCCTTCTGCCTTGGCCGTGGTTTTCTTCTCTAGATGGTTAGGTCTTGGAGCTTGGGTTCTAGCAACCAGTAGAAGATTGCAATGAGAGTCCCCATCAAGAGCTTGGAATTAGCTGGCATGGTGCTATACTGTGAACAACTGAGAGAGCTGAAAGGAAAAGTCCAAATGCCTAAATTCAAAGCGAGTCTTTGTATCGCAAAAAATGTCTTTAAAAATGCTTGGGAACTTACTGGGAATTGGTTGAAGGTACATCTGAAGATCTGCTGATTAGTTGTTTTAACTTCTGCATGTTGGCTACACCTTAACATGCTGCTATTTCAGCCAACATTGCAACCCCTCAGTTGCCAGTCTGCTTCTCTAGTAGCGGCCTGGCTGCACCTGCTCTGTCTCAGCTGCTAAAGGTAGCTAAATCTCTGTCATTCTATTTATAAATAAGACTCAAAATTCAAAGACTGGGGTAAAAACCTGCTGCAGCAGAGAGGCTGGGTCACAATTAGCTAACCTTCCCTCTTTGCTGGTGTCTCCAAACCAGAAAAGGCCTCGCCACTCTGAACCCCTCCCTGCTACTTCCAGTGCCTCTTGCTTGCTCCCGGGTGCCCTCAGGTGCTCTATGATTACTTTCTGTCAATAGGTTGCAAATACAGCCTCCTGACCCAAGGTTAATTTTATTTAATTAACACAAATGCAAACTTTGGGGTTCACAGTGTGATCAAATATCCCCCAACATGCGATTTACTTTAACACAAGTGACTATGTTGGAAAAGTTCAGATTCTTATGTGCCCATTCCATCATACTCCCAGTGACTCACAACTGTTTGTGAAGTAAACCCTGAACACAGAACAGAGGATAGAGGGGCGTCACCACCTGTGGCCACACAGATGGAGGATAGAGAGGAGGATAGAGGGGCGTCACCACCTGTGGCCACACAGACAGAGGATAGAGGGCGTCACCACCTGTGGCCACACAGACAGAGCCTGAGCCAGGACCATTGTCTCCAATTTCGCCGCTACTCTTGCCTAATTCAAAGCTTCTATACTTATGGGATGTAGCTAAATTGATTTAATTAGAACCTGATAAACTGGGACTGGAGAGATGGCTCTGTAGTTAAGAGCACTGGCTGCTCTCACAGAGGACCTGGACTTCATTCTCAGTACCCACATGAGAGTTCACAGCTGTATGTAACTCTGGTTCAGTGGATCTGACACCTTTTCCTAAACTCTGCAGGTACCAGGCACACGTGGTACACACACATACATTTACATGAAATAGTCACACATGTAAAATAAGTCTTAAAAACTTTTTTAAAATTTCATATCCTTTGTTTTCTCTGTTATTCCTCAGTTATCAGTGATTATGTATTTATTTATTTGATACAATCTCCCTATGTAGCCCTGGCTGTCCTGGAACTCTCTGTAGACCAGGCCAACTTTGAACTCGCAGAGATCTGCCTGCCTGTTTCCTGAGTGCTATCAGAGATCTTTTTACAAAGATTTCCTAAAAATAACTCCAACTCCCTCTTCTTTGACATTCCTTCCTATGTAGAACTGAAACTCCAGCCCTTCCTGACTCAGCCTTCCAGCAGCTGGGGTTTCAGGTGTGTGTCATCCACACCCAACTTCTCTCTCTCTATCTCTCTTTCCCTAGAGCATTGATATTCACTTGAAAAAGGATAGTCGGAGGGGAGTTGTCAATAACCAGCAGACAGACTGGTCATTCAAGCTGGATGGAGTTCTTCATGATGCCTCCCAGGACTTGGTTTATGAGACAGTCGCCAGAGATGCAGTTTCTCAAGCCCTTGATGGATACAATGGTAATTCAATAGTTGTCATTTTATCTAGGACTCTGCGGAGACCCTCCTGGAGGAAAAGGTACAAGAGATACTTTATTCTGAATAAAATAAGACCTAAGACCTTTGCCTACTAACATTATAAGCTTGTCAGTCTGTGCTCAAGTGGTATAACATCTACTGTAGGCATCTCTTACCTTTGTTGGATTGTTAGAAGACCCTGACTTTTCATGGTTCTTAGGTTACCAACTATATATAGTCTTGTTTCAAATCTCTCAAACATTGGGGTTTTGGGAGGCGGACCTAATCTCAGTCTCAATCTCACTATGTAGCCCTGTCTGGCCTAGAACTCACTGTGTAGACCAGGCTGGCCTCAAACTCACAGAGAACTACTTACCTCTGCCTCCTAAGTGCTGGGATTAAAGGTATGGGCAACCATGCCTAGCCTAAAAATAACTTTATTGGGAATTTTTTAAATTACATTTATTTATTTTACATCTCAACCAGTTTCCCCTCCCTCCTCTCCTCTCCTCTGTGCCTCCCTCCCTGCCTCCCTCCCCCCATCCACTCCTCTGTTTCTGTTCAGAAAGGGGCAGGCTTTCCATGGGCTGAACCAAACATGGCATATCAAGTTTTGTTAGGACTAAGCGCCTCCCCTTGTATTCAGGCTGAGCAAGACAGTCCAGTATGAGGAACAGGTTCCCCAGAGCCAGTCAAATAGTTAGGGACCCCTACTCCCACTGTTAGGAGTCCCACGAGTAGACCAATCTACACAATTGTTACATATATGTAGGTCAGTCCCGTGCAGGCTCCCTGATTGTTGGTTCAGACTCTGTGAACTCCTGTGAGCCCAGATTAGTTGTTATTATGGGTTTTATTGTGGTGTCCATGACCCCTCCGGCTCCTACAGTCCATCCTCCGTCTTTTCAGCAGGATTCCCCAAGCTTAGCCTAATGTTTGTGGATCTGTGCATCTGCTTCCATCAGTTACTGGGTGAAGGCTCACTGATAACAATTGGGGGTATACTCATAAATCTATGAGTATAGCAGAATATTGTTCGGCATCATTAGATTGACATTTTTCCCCCTCCAGTCACGTTTGGTTCTGTTCCAAGTTTCTGGGCCATCCAGCCTCTGGGTCCTGGCACTCCATGCAGTGACAGGGGTCGGGTCACTTTCATGGCATGGGTCTAAGGCTGAACCAGTCATTGGTTGGCCACTGCCACATCTCTCTGCAACCCTCACACCCTTCCTTGCCCCGTATATCCCATAGACAGGTCATAGGTTGTGTGGCTGGGTTGGTGTCCAAGTCCCTCCACTGGCAGTCTCCCCTGGTCACAGGAGACGGCCAGTTCAGTCTACATATCCACTACTGCTAGGAGTCCTAGCTGGGGCCATCCTTGTAGATTCCTGGGAGTTTCCCTTGCACCAGGTTTCTACCTGACCCTGAAATGTCCCTTCCTTTCCAGTCATCTCTAGTTTTTTATGAACTTTTTTGGTCAAAGACTATTTTAAAGTTTTTATTTTCAAACTCAGATATCTGCCTGCTTCTGCCTCCCATATGCTGGGACTAAAGGTGTGTGACATCACCACCTAGTTTGGGTTTTGTTGTTGTTGTTTGGTTTTTGTTTTTTGAGACAAGATCTCATTGTGTAGCCTTAGGCTATCCTAGAACTCGCTGTCTACACCAGGCTGACCTCATACTCACATATCTGAATGCTCAGCCTCCTGAGTGCTGGAATAAAGTAGGTTTTTAAACAGGGTTTTGCTCTCTATCCCAGTCTGGCCTTGACCTTGTACCAGTTTTCCTGCTTCTGCTTCCCCAGTCCTATGATTACAGTACAAGCCTCTGCCATTACATATGCCTTGTTTTGTTTGTTTTTTTAATCTTTATAAAAGTTAATGGGGCTAGAGAAATGGCTCCTCAGTTAGGAGCACTGACTGTTTGCTCTTGACCCAGCTCCCACAAGGCAGCTCACAACCTTCTATAACTCCAGTTCCAAGGGGGTCCAACACCTTCTTCTGGCCTCTTTGGGACCAGGAACTCACATGATCTACAGACAGACATGCAGGCAAAACACCCCATACATTTAAAAATAAATCAGAACAAACCAAAAAATCCAGCACCTTGAGAGCATGATGTAATAGCAAATTTATGTAATTCCAGCACTTGGAAGTAGAGGCAGTAGGATCAGGACTTCAAAGTCATCCTCAGCTACTACCAGTGAGATGCCAGCCTCAGCTACATGTGGCCCTATCTAAAAATTTAAAAAAAAACTTAATAAAAATGAAGTTGCAGTTTACAGACTTTGCCATCTGGTGGCCACTGATTATAGAGTGTTCTCCATTTTGCAAGGGTTTATTGCTGATTGGTTTCTTGGTAGGAAGCATAAAAACCAAATAGTAAGCACATGTTCCATTGCTATACACAGCTCCAAAAGTTTTATATTTTCTATAGGAATGTCCATGAAGAGAGCCAGGAATGGTTGTGCATGCTTATTAATTCTAGCACTTGGGAGGTAGAGGCAGGGTGATTAGGAATTTGAGAACAGTTTGAATTATATAGCCAGACTCAGTTTTGTGATGAAAATCCAGTGAATCTTGAGGTGCCAGTATTGCAATATGTTATTCATGTGAAAAATATGCGTGGTCCTCTCTGACCAATGATATTTTCATGATTCCCCGAGAGGCCTGGAGGTAAAGATAGGGGGAGTAAGAACTAAGAAGCTTAATAGTCAGGTACTTGGTGCTACAGAACTACAGATGGGCTCTGACTGCCAGCTGAATGACTTCTGGTTCATTAGCAGTGGGCTCACTGCTGTTTCTGGCTCCAACTCAGATGCTGAATTGGGGCCCCTCATTTAAAACCTCCAATCCCAGCACCCAAGGTGACAATGGTTTGCGTCCCACAGCCTAGTATAATGATAATGTAAAAGGTGCAAATGGAAGTCTTGCCAGGGTAGGCAGTTGGACACAGGTCATGGCCCAGTCATGGTGACCCATTTCTGGAAGTGACATGGTACTAACTAGTAGCCTTGTAGTCTATTAAAATTTTTTTTAGCAAGGAGTAGGATCACAGGCTGGCTATCCCAGTACTTGGGCAGTAGAAGCAGGCAGATTAGGAGTTCAAGTCATTCTTGGCTACATAGCTTGATGCCAACGTGGGCTACGTGAGACCATGTCTCAAACAGATCAACAAAAAAGCTCACCCCTCTTACTCTGTCTCTTTCTGCAAACTTGTCCCTGTGGGGTGTCTCCTGCTAGCTCTCGTTCATGGCCTTGAGAAGGAATAGAGTCTAATGTTCTGGCTCCCTCCTATTCTCTTCAAGAAAAGCTGCAGCCACAGTGACCCCTAACCCTAGGACCAGGTCATCTGGGAAGAGAAGAGTGTAGAGCTCTATGGAGATCACAGGTTGAGGGCACATGTTCATGTTCTGACTGTTTATGTCCCTGTTCTCTGTATACTTGCCCTCTGATGTCTTTGGATGTTTCTACTAGCTACCTTCGCTTCAAGTGTCCCGGATGGCACCAAGCATGTTGAGAATACAAGAGTTGTCCCTGAAGTGACTTTTTCTGAATGTTACTCAGACATATCTTGAAATGTTTGCAGGTACCATCATGTGTTATGGGCAGACAGGAGCCGGCAAGACATACACCATGACGGGGGCAACTGAGAATTACAAGCACCGGGGTATTCTCCCTCGTGCCCTGCAGCAGGTAGAGAATGGGCCTCTGGTTGGGATGCCACACAGCTACCCTCTTCTCTCCAGGTTGGCTACTAGAGACAGTGGGCTCAGCCTTCAAGTGAACTATAACTAGCACTGTCTCTGGAGACAGAATGCTATGACTGCGCTTTGGTACAGGCAGAGTCCCGAGAAAACCAGGGCTTTGATTTCAGACAGACTCTCACTGACTTATTAAGCCTGCTTCCTTATTTGTGAAGGAGAGAGCAGGCACACTAATCAGGCTCCCGCTGCTCCCATGTCTGTGACCCTGTAATTAAGGATTTGGAGGGCCTAATCATGCTTGTTGCTGGTTTTAATGAAGGGGAGCAGCTCTTTTCGAGCTTATGTATTATCTTGCTGTGGCTTCTTCCATTCAGTAGCTCCTGAAAGAAGGACAAGAAGCAGGGCATGCCTCAGCCTTTAGGACTGTGGCAGCCATGGTTCTGGGATTAAAGCAGAAGCTTGGGCAGAAGGGCCTTCCCATGGGACCTGCTAGCCCAGGTGTTGTAAGGATGCAAAGCCCTTCCTCCTGCTGGGTTGTCCATGCCTTTAATCTCAGCACTCGGGAGGAGGCAGAAGCAGTTGGATCTCTGAGTTCAAAGCCAGACAGATCTACAGAGTAAGTTCCAGGATATCCAGGGCTACACAGAGAAACCCTGTCTCTGGGGTGGGGGAGCCTTTCTTATAAACCCCACATGCTCATTTTTCTGAAATAATATTCTTACTATCCCACTGTCGAAGTCTCAATATCTAAAGGCTGATGTACATGTAGCTCACTTGCCTAACATGCACAAAGCCCTAGATTTGAGCCCCAACACTGAAGGACCAAAAAGGCACAGTGGCATGTGTTTGTAATCAGGAAATGGAGGCAAGAGGATCAGAAGTCCGAGGTCATCTTTAGTTACACTGAGAATTCCTGAGCAATTTGGGTTCCATGAGACCCTATCTCAAAACAAACAGCACTCTTGAACATCTCTAGCTGGGCACGATGGCTCATACTTGTAATTCCAGTACTTGGGAAGACTGAAGCAGGGAGCTGGTGAGTTGGATAATTAACTGGGCTACATTTTGAATTCCAGTCGGCCTGGGACATAGTGTGGAAGCCCGCCTCAAAAAGCAACCGAAACAATAAAACTGGAAGTTGATAGTCTTATACGGTAGGATGACAACACTGGGTGCTGATGGCGACTGTCATCTTGACATCAGCCAGACTGTGAACCTCTTCAGGACAAGAATGGTGCTACAGTCCTAATGCTCTCTCCTAGGAAAGATGTGGGCTGACATTAACTAGCTGGCTTTTGGAGTTCTACTCTTAGTGACTGTGGTCAAATTTCCATCTAGGTTTTTAAGATGATCGAAGAGCGCCCCACACATGCCATCACTGTGCGTGTTTCCTACCTGGAAATCTATAACGAGAATCTGTTTGACCTCCTGTCGACGTTACCCTATGTTGGACCCTCAGTCACACCAATGACCATTGTGGAAAACCCTCAAGGGGTCTTCATTAAGGGCTTGTCGGTCCATCTCACAAGTCAAGAGGAGGATGCATTCAGCCTTCTCTTTGAGGTGAGGTAATCAGAGAGTCCCTTCTCTCTTTTGCTCCCTCCTCTCCCTTCTCCCTTCCTTATATTACACTTCCCTACTTCCTTCATATTTTTATTTACTTTGATAATCAGAATGAAAATTCATATGTGTTTATTAAGAAATCTTAGTGTTGAGTAAGAACCAAATTCATAAAATGTTTTTCATTTAAAGCAACAAAAACATATATTTTAGATTATGTCCTTCTGGTTCTTTCTTTCTTTGAGGTTGTTTGTGGTGCTGGAGGCTAAGCTAAAGGTTTCATACATGCTAGAAAAGTCCTCTGTTACTGCACTATATTTCTAACCCCCTTTTACTTTTGAAAACATTTTAATTTTTAATTATATGTATGCGTGTGTGTGTGTGTGTGTGTGTGTGTGTGTGTGTGCGCGCGCGTGCGCGCGCGTGCGCGCGCAAAGACCAGGAAACTGCATCGGGTTCTCTGAAGCTGACTTACAGGTGGTTATGAGCTTCCTCATGTGAATGCTGAGAACTGAATTTGGGCCCTCCTACAAGAATAATGCTCACTCTTAACTGCTGAGCCATCTCTCCAGCTTCTCCTGTGTACTTCTTTATTTTAAGACAGATTCTTAAATTGCCCAGGCTGAGCCAATTGTAATGTTACATTCCTGTAATGCCAGCACTTGGGAGGCTAAGGCAGGAAGATGGCTGAATTTAAGGCCAGCCTGGGCTACATAGTAAGACTTCATCTAAAACAAAACAAAACAAAAACAAACAAAACAATGAAAAACAAAGATGCCGCCAGGCAGTGGTGGCGCACGCCTTTAATCCCAGCACTCGGGAGGCAGAGGCAGAGGCAGGTGGATCTCTGTGAGTTCGAGACCAGCCTGGCCTACAAGAGCTAGTTCCAGGACAGGCTCCAAAGCTACAGATAAACCCTGTCTTGAAAAAAAAAAAAAAACAACCCCCCAAAAAACAAACAAAAACCCAAAGATGTTAAGGCTGGCTATGATGTCACTTTGCAACCCAGGTAGGCTTTGAACTTGTGACCCTCCTACTTTCACCTCTTGAGTAGCTGGTGTTATAGATCTGCACCATTATGCCTGGCCTTACATAGATGAACTAATTGTGTTCTTTTTCTCTCGCCCTCTTAGCAGTGCTGAGGACCAAACTTGTTAGGCAAGTTTAGTGGTCTGGAAGTCCAGCTCCCAAGCCACTATCCAGGGTAACTCAGAAGACTTCTCAGGAGCAAGGATTGAAAGATTTCTGTAATAACTTTACATATGGTCTGAGGGTCATATGGATTTGGGAAACAGAGGCAGATGTATCTTCATGAATTCAAAGCTATCCTGGGCTACACAAGATCAATATAGAAACAGATCCAGGTGGTGGTGGCTCACACCTTTAATCCCAGTACTTAAGACAGAGGAAGGCGGATCTCTATGAGTTTGAGGCCAGCCTGGTCTACAAGAGTTAGTTCAATGACAGGCCCCAAAGCTACAGAGAAACCCTGTCTCAGAAAAAAAAAAAATCCCAGCACTAAAGGGGAATATAAAATGGGAGGAGACAGAGGTTCAAGGCTCAGTCTGCAATTGCCCAGTCTTGGTAGGGGTAAGACTTTTCTAGTGGCTTGGGCTTGGCTGTTTTGCTTTTCTATCTTTAGCTTGAACCGCAATATCTGTCTCTGGGCTTTTATTATTCATGTTCCACATAACCATCATGCCTCTATTGTACCAGGAGGCCTGGCAGGTTAGTATTGTAGCATTCAGGGTTCAGCCTGGTTAAGACCATTGATGACGCCCACCCCCCAGCAACTTGCACAACACCTTCTTGAACAGGGCACTTCCTTTATACCTGTGAGTATTTTGCCTGCATGAATGCATGTGTACTGTAACTGGAGGTTCATCTCTCACCTGCCAGTTCCTGAATAACCACTCCGAGACAAACTATTTGGCTTAGCAGCTCAGGCTTATTATTAACTAGCTTTCATAACTTAAATTAACCCATTTCTATTAGTCTATATTTTACCATGAGGCTCGTGGCTTATTACTTCACATCTTGCTTCTCCAGTAGCTGCTGGCATCTCCCTGACTCTGCCGTCTTTCTCCCTGTATCTGTTTGGATTTCCTGCCTAGCTTTATTCTGCCCTGCCATAGGCCAAAGCAGTTTTTTTATTAACCAATGGTAATAAAACATATTCACAGCATACAGAAGGGCATCCCACTTTCTTGCAAGACCCACTGAAGTCAGAAGAGGGCACTGGATCCCTGGAACTGTAGTTAGAGACAGTCTGCTATATGGGTCTGGGGATCGAACCTGTGACCTCTGGAAGAGCAGCCAGTGCTCTTAACTACTGAGCCATCTCTCCAGCTCCTATCTTGCTTCTCACTGTGTCTCACTTTTTAGAAAACACCAGTTTGTGAAAGTACAGGACCAAATTCCAGTTTGTTTCCCTTTTATTAGCTTTCAAGACATTTTCCCAGAAGGCCCAGCTGATCATAGTGATATGAGTGTTAGAAATTTACCCAGACATCTCGGTTTTCAACTCGCTGCATATAATTTCCTCTTCAGGGAGAGACCAACAGGATCATCGCTTCCCACACAATGAACAAAAATTCATCCAGGTCACACTGCATTTTCACCATCTACATGGAGGTAGGTTGCACGCTCCTTGTTCAGCATGGGGACTGATGACTCCTGGGACTGCTGACTGGATGCTGCCCAGTCAGAAACTCCTCCCACTGCATTCTGAATTCTGTTTGGATGTTTCTGTAGGCCCACTCTCGGACCTTGTCAGATGAAAAGTATATCACTTCCAAAATCAACTTGGTAGATCTGGCTGGCTCAGAGAGGCTGGGGAAGACAGGGGTAAGTGAGGGTTGTGGGGTAGCCTGTCAGCAAGCCATGGACCTTGTGGTATAAAGCCTGTGTATGCACCTCTCAGGCCTGTGGCATAGAGCCCATGTATGCATCTCCCACACTGAATGCTTGGGAACAGTCAGGTGAAGTGGAGTGCAGTAAGGGTCACTGGAGGGAGAGTAGCAGCTACCGGGCACAGTTCGTACTCTACAGGGCTTTTATAAACGGTTATGACACGACTCCCCTTAATCTAGTGCCTGTGTTGGAAATAAACCCGGGTTCAGGACCTCACCATCATCACACAAAATGGAAGTAATCTGGCAAGTAAGCTTTTACTTTCACCAAAGAGTACACTGCTTCCTTCAGGTAACAAGTATACCCAGCAAAAAATATGATAGGTCTTTTTCCTAACACAGAGTGCTGTGTCATTTCTCCATTGGCTGGGGTCTGACCTCACAGACTTCGGTGACTGGCTAGTTTTGAAAAGTGGTGCAAAGGAATTGGGGAAAAGTGTGACCTCTCTGGGTCATCAGATTTTGGAAATACAGCGGGGTTTTGCATAAACAAACAGTTTTTACACAGTAGGGAGATGCAGGAGCACCACAAAGGTTTCGTTCCTGTGAACATTCTTTGGATGGGAACGATTTGGATTCCTTGTAATTATCCTTCCCCTACTTTCAGTATTGCTCAGCAAATGCTCCACACTGGTATGATGTTTCTCTGTGTTTAGAGAGGAATATTCACAAGCATGTTTAATTTTAAGCATATTTTTACAAAAGTATTATAACAAAATTTCATGAGTATTTTGAGGAGCAATTGCATGTGTGTGTATTACTATATTTCTATAAATATTATACTTGCTCAGGTATTCTGTGTACTTTTGAATTTGCATCAGGGTGCACCTTGGAATGAGTATCATATGAATAGTCACATATATATTCTTTTGGTCTGTTTTCTTGTTTTTCAAGACAGGGTTTCTCTGTGTAGCCCTGGCTGTCCTAGAACTCCCTATGTAGACTAGGCTGGCCTCGAACTCAGAGATCTGTCTGCCTCTTCCTCTTCAGTGATGGGATTAAAGGCGCGCACTATCACTGCCCGACTTGAGTGTGCGTTTTCTTGTTTGCATCAACCTTCATGTGAATGTTCCTGTGAGTTTCTTGTTTGGTTGTTTGATTGATTTTTTTAAGACAGGGTTTCTCTGTGTAGTCCTGGCTGTCCTGGAACTAACTCTGTAGACCAGGCTGACCTCAAACTCACAGGGATTATCCTGTCTCTACCTCCCGAGTGCTGGGATTAAAGGCGTGCGTCACTACTGCACGGCTCCCGGCGAGTTTTACTATTACAGTTATCAGTAGCCCAAGATGGAAAACACTCCCAACTTGGAGGAAAAGGTCCTGGCTCTGGGAAGGAGGCTTCAGCCTGACTGTAGACTTTTGTATCACTGTAAACTAGGAAGGGTAGATAATTTTAATAGGGTAGCCTCCCTCCTCTGTCTAGAGTGACCCAGACATTTTGTTTGCAGTCAGAAGGTAGAGTCCTAAAGGAAGCCACCTACATCAACAAGTCGCTGTCGTTCCTGGAGCAGGCCATCATTGCCCTTGGGGACCAGAAGCGGGACCACATTCCTTTCCGGCAGTGCAAGCTCACCCATGCCCTGAAAGACTCATTAGGTAAGGGTATGGTCAGAAAGGAGGGTCTTGTCCTGGGGAAGACTAGACTGGCCTTATCTGCCCTTAGGGATCAGAGAATCACTTTGCCCCATTTGAAGTTAGTTGCCGCTCTTGAGGAATGATGCCAATCAGACACACAGGCGAGCCTTCTTGCACTCTTGCTGCTCGCGCCTTAGAATCTCTACTCAAACTTTTGCCTCTGTGTTGGCGAGCGGTCGATAGAATTAACCAGACTAGCTCTAAAATAAAATATTCAGCTTTAATAAAGGAAAGAAAGGGGGACTTACAAAGCCTGGGTTCCAGCAAGGGGCGCAGGAAAAACAAAGAGGAAGCGGGAAGCACACCCGCAAGTTTTATAAGTAAATCTTAGCCTAAGGGGAACACACCCCACAAACAAGGTTATTGGCTGAGGTTCCCCTTCACCTCTGTGTTCCCCCTTGTCCCTGAACTGTTTGGCAGCGACTTGTGTGGTCTTGGAGACTCAGGAAAAGAGCCTCTCCCATCATTTCCCTCTTTTCCTTTATTTCTTCCTAGACACAACATTGGGAGCCATCTTTTCACCCCCACTTGTCCAGGGCTTTGCTTGGCCCTAATGAAACAGTCCCTGGATTCTGGTTATGACTCCTGTGATGTCAGGAGAAAGGCCCTAACCTGTACCTTCCCTCCTGAGCTCTCTCCAGTTTCCTGAGTTGTTCTCTCCTGTTTCCTTCTGTGTACATCTTACGGTCTCTCTCCATTCCTACCTCTGTCTCTTGCCTCCTAGCCTCAGGCAGACTAGGGTTGTCTCCTCTGCCTCTGAGTCAGCATGGACTGTTAAAACAAAGTACTGTAGGGCTGGAGAGATGGC
This sequence comes from Arvicola amphibius, assembly GCF_903992535.2. Taxonomy (NCBI): domain Eukaryota; kingdom Metazoa; phylum Chordata; class Mammalia; order Rodentia; family Cricetidae; genus Arvicola; species Arvicola amphibius. The sequence continues at coordinate 176,219,599 of NC_052049.1, forward strand.
TCAGAGGTTAAGAGCATTGCCTGCTCTTCCAAAGGTCCTGAGTTCAAGTCCCAGCAACCACATGGTGGCTCACAACCATCTGTAATGGGGGTCTGGTGCCCTCTTCTGGCCTGCAGGCATACACACATACAGAATATTGTATACATACTAAAATAAATATTTAAAAAAAAAACAAAGTATCATAGATTGGAAGGCTTAGATGACAGACTTTTTCTTATAGTTATGTAGACTGGCCAGGCCAAGATCAAGGTGCCAATAGATTCCATCCTTGGCTTACAGCTGGCCACTTCTTGTAGAAAGAATGATGGTTGGTTTTTTTGTTTTGTTTTGTTTTTTTTAATGATTTATTTATTTAGCATGCATAGTGTTCTGCCTGCATGTGTGCCTATACGCCAGAAGAGGGCACTAGATCTCATTTTAGGTGGTTGTGAGCCACCATGTGGTTGCTGGGAATTGAACTCATGATCTTTGGAAGAGCAGCCAGTGCTCTTAACCTCTGAGCCATCTCTCCAGCCCTGGTTGTTTTTTTTTTTTTTAATCTTACAAAGACAGTAGCCCCATCATAGGAGCTGCACACGAAAGCCCTCACTTCATCTAAATGTAATTACCTCTCAATGGCCCCTCCAGATATATCAGACTGGGTGTTTGCAGTTGGAATTTCAGAGGTTATGAGTATTGTAGGGATACAAACATTGAGTCTATAACAGAACCCTAAGTGGGTCTTGTGTCAGAAGGCATACATGATTGTAGACTTTCCTGTGTTTTGCTTTCTGCAGGGGGAAACTGCAATATGGTCCTTGTGACAAACATCTATGGAGAAGCTGCCCAGTTAGAAGAAACGGTATGTAGAGACAGCCAATGCAACCAGGTTGCAGTTTCCTCTCACAGGTGCTAGGCGTGTGGGGTGCACTATCCATGGCTTTGTCAGGGACCCCAGGGATAAATCCCGAGCCACAGTTGCTGAGGGTGACAGAGGCCAGGATCCAAATACCAAGCAAAAATCCATATTAAGGAAAAAGCTAGCCAGGTGGTGGTGGTGCTTGCCTTTAGTCCCAGCACTTGGGAGGCAGAAGCAGGCAGATCTCTGTGAGTTCGAGGCCAGCCTGGTCTATAGAGCTAGTTCCAGGACAGACTCCAAAGCTACAGAGAAACCCTGTCTCAAAAAACCAAATAAATAAAATAAAAAAAAAAAACAAAAAAGAAGAGGAAGAGGAAGAGAAGGAGGAGGAGGAGGAGGAGGAGGAGGAGGAAGCAGCAGCAGCAGCTAAGGTGTGAGTCAGGCCTTAACTGCGGAGCTCATACAAGGAAAGCATAGCGAGTTTTGTAGGATAAAGAACATGTTTCCAGGGGTGCCGCTCTCACAAGGTAAACAGTAGACACCTGTCAGAGCCGCATGCACAAAGGGAAGCCCCAGCTCTAGGTCATGGTGGGATCCTGGGTGGGAGAAACCTTCAGAAAAGGCCAGGGAGGGCAGAGGATTTTTTTCCCTGAGGCTAAGGTGGGCACTGAGGTGGGTGGCAGTAGAAGATTGGCAGCAGGCTGCACAAGTTCCTGGTAGAGGTGCTGACAGGACTTGAGATGAGACTCATGCTGGGAACGCCGTGCCACCCAGCAGGAGGGCGAAAGAAGGAAAGAAAGAAAAGCTGCAGGGCCTGATGGGTCTGCCAGGCTGAGCCCTTGGCTCTTCTGCACATGGCTGGAGCCACGACAGTTTGAAGAGGGGAGAGTTGTGGACACACGTGATTCAGAGAGAGATCCAGGAACAGGACACAGGTGATCTGAGGAGGGACATTCATGAAAATACCAGACAAGAGTAAGTGTCCGATATAGTAACATAGCTGAATCCACTCCAGGCTGGGCTTCCCTCTCTCCTGTAAAGTACCCTTGTCACAAGACAGGTTTGGAAAATGGTCCCTAGCCATTTTACTGTTGTGAATGTTGAGGCAAGCTTCAGCTACCTGGAGGATTCACTTAGCTGAAATGGGTCATTTCCAGGGATGCTGTGAGGCAAGACATGCCTGTAGGGCCTGCTGTCTGTATGCTTTGGGGATTGTCCCAGCACAGGGAGAGTGTTCTTGCTGCACATCCAGTGCCCTGGGACTTGGGAAGCCAAGCCAAAGAGCTCTCGCTGACGTGAAGTAGCATCCCCAGGGAAAGGCTTTAGGAGCCTCTTGGTCTCATCTCGCACCAAAGCACAACGGAGCCCCAGAGGAGCTGTAACAGCTTTGATCTCCTGGATGCCTATTAAGATGGACACCCTTGAGAAATCTACCCATGCAGCTTTAGGGAGGTCATCACACATGCTAGGACTTTTTAGTCATGGACCCATTTTGGGGTCACCCTATGCCTTTCTGTGATAGGAAGATATGATATCAGATACAGGTGTCAAGACAGGTGACTTTGTAGTAACCATTCCTATTGTAGTGTTGCTTTAAGAATGTGCCTTGGGAGCTGGGCAGTGGTGGCACACACTTTTAATCCCAGCACTTGGGAGGCAAAGGCAGTCAGATCTCTGATTTTGAGGCCAGCCTGGTCTACAGAGCTAGTTCTAGGATAGCTAAGGCTATACAAAGAAACCCCATCTTGAAAAAAAAACCCTCCAACAACAAAAACAAAGAATGTGCCTTGGGGTCGAGTGGTAGAGGTGCGTGCCTTTAATCCCAGAATTAGGATTAGGGAGGCAGAGGCAGGCAGATCTCAGTGAGTTCAAGACCAGCCTTGTCTACAGAGAGAGTTCCAGGACAGCCAGAGCTACACAGAGAAACCCTGTCTTGAAAAAAACAAAACAAACAACAACAACAAAAAGAATGAGCCACAGGGCTGGGTGGAGGCAGAGGCAGGAGGATCACTTGAGTTTGAGGGCAACCTGGTACACAGAGTGATTTCCAGGCTGGCCAAGACTACATAGTAAGACCCTGTCTCAAACAAAACAAAACAGATGAGCCTTGGGGTTAGTCAGTTGACTGTTCCTCTGGACATAATTCAAATGAAACTAAAAGGCACGCGAAGGAAAGGGAGAAGTGTCTTTAATAACGTGAAAGGCAGTTCTTGCTACTAACTAGGCCCTGATTACTCTAATATTCTGGAGATTCAGCGACCATCACTGTTTTCTCCTGAGTTGTTAGTACTGCGAGCCAATGACTATATTTTGAATAAGTCTTCATTTCTGAATACCTTTCTTTCTCTTAATCTTTGTGCTTAAAAATCTATTTAACAAAATCTTTAGTAAACTCCAACTCCACTTCCTAACAAGGAAAAAAAAAGGAAAGAAGAAAGATACCTTCCAGCAAGGCCTCCCTCTCTTGTCTCCATCCTTGAAGTAGTCAGAGCACAGGAAGCAACTCTCCTGGCCCCTGAGACCTCCAGGGTCTTGTTCCCTCACTGCTCAGCAGCTCTGCCCCAGGCCTGAACTCACAGATGGGGAGAAAGATCTTACGGGTTTAGAACAAAGATATATGAGGGGTGTGGATGCTAATGAGTCTCCAATTCTCTAAATCTTCTTTTTTTTTTTTTTAAGAAATTTTATCTATTATGTATACAACATTCTGTCTCCATGTATGGCTGCAGGGCAGAAGAGGGCGCCAGATCTCATTACAGATGGTTGTGAGCCACCATGTGCTTGCTGGGAATTGAACTCAGGTCCTCTGGAACTCAGGTCCTCTGGAAGAACAGTCAATGCTCTTAACCACTGAGCCATCTCTGCAGCCCTCCCCGAGTTCTCTAAATCTTAAAAAACAAAAACAACTCTCTGGGCAGTGGTGGCGCACGCCTTTAATCCCAGCACCTGGGAGGCAGAGGCAGGCGGATCTCTGTGAGTTTGTGGCCAGCCTGGCCTACAAGAGCTAGTTCCAGGACAGGCTCCAAAAGCTACAGAGAAACCCTGTCTCGAAAAACCAACCAAACAACAACAACAACAACAATAATTTAAAAACTCAAAACATGTTTCTATCATGAATTGTGTTACTTTATGTACTAACAGTAGTGTGTTGGGGGCACCAGTGCCCCGAAGCAAAAGCAACAATTGCTTGGAGCAGGAGTCTGAATTGGATCTCCACAAAACTAGTGCCTTTGACAACAATTAGGCTTCCTTCTGAGAGCTCTCTCTAAGAGCACATCAGGAACCACACCACTGCGTCTCCCAGGGACTCACGGGGGGGGGGGGGGGGGGGGAGTCACCCATCCTATTACGAGGATGTGGTGAGAATTATGGGAGGTCACTCAAATGACCACGGCAGAGCCCTTAACCACCAAACTACACCACCACTGAGGAAGAACCTTACCAGTCCTTCCTTGAGGCCACTGCAGGGTGACCCATCCCCCTTCCAAGCCTGTTGTTCCTCATAGCAGGGCCTCTTCATTGACACTCAACCAGCATGATGTGAGGCTCCATTCTCAGGGCCTGCCTTGTGCTCCATTCCTCATCTAACACCTGTGCATTGATGCTATTTCCAGGGTGCCTACTCATGTGGCTGCTCATGGCCTCTGGCCGTAATTGCCCCAGAAGGGTCCCCAGATGTCACTAAGAGACAGCAAGTTTGCTTTGGAAATTTCTGCTTCTCTTCTTCTTCCTCCTTTCTTCCTCCTCTTCCTCTTCTCCTTCTTTTTCTTGGGAGGTATTTCTTGAGAGAGTCTCATATACTAATGTATAATAGCTGTTTTTGAGCGTTGTATATAGCCGTAAATAATCATGATCCTCCTGCCTCCACCTCCCAGATTTTTGAATCACAGGCATGTGTCTCCATGCCTGACCTGTTTTTGTTTTTGGCACTGCAGGGGTTGATCCCAGGGCGTCACACGTGCTAGGCAGGTGCCTTAGCACTGGGCTATGTGTCTAGCGTGTTTTTCACTTTTAAAATGTATCCTTATTACCGTTGGGGAGGGTGCACATGGTCGGGGACAACTTTCAGGAGCTAGTTCTCTTTCTCCACTGAGTGTTTCAGGGATTGAACTCAGGTCAACAGGATTGTGTGGTGCCCTACGTTTCTTTCTATTGCAGTGATAAAAGATTGGGCATGTGGCGGCCAAAGGAGGATGTTAAATGGCTTCCTCTATTGCTATCAACCTTATTTCTCGAGGCAGATTCTTTCAATGAACTTAAATCTCACTGTTTTGGCTAGGCTGGCTGGCCAGAGAGCTCCTTGATTCCTGTCTCTGTGCCCCAAATACTGGGGTTACAGGCACACAGAGCCAATGCCTGGCTTTTATGTGGATGCAGGGGATGTGAACTGAGGTCCTTTGCATTTACAAGTGCTCTCAGCCACTGGGCCATCTCTCCAGTCCCCACCTTGTCCTTTAGGACAGGATGCTTCATTAACCTGGAAGTATCCCATTAAGTCTAAGATGGCTGCCTGTGAATCAGAGAATCTACCTGTCCGTTCCTCACTAGCTCTGAGGTCACACAGGCTTCTTCTTTTTTTAACTTTATCTTCTTTTAAAAAAACATTTTTTTATTTTACATAGCAATCCCAGTTCCCTCCCCTTCCCCTCACCATCATTCCCCCATCCCACCACCCATCCATTTCTCAGAGAGGGTGAGGCCTCCCATGAGGAGTCAACAAAGTCTGTCACATCACTTGAGGCAGGACCAAGACCCTCCTCCCTGTATCTAGACTGAGCAAGGTATCCCTTCATAGGGAATGGGCTCCAAAGAGCCATTTCATGCACTAGGGATAAATACTGGTTCCATGGCCAGTGGCCCCACCAACTGCCCAAGCCACACAACTGCCACCCACATTCAGAGGGCTCAGTTCGGTCCTGTGCAGTTTCCCCAGCTGTCAGTTCAGAGTTGGTGATCTCCACTAGCTCGGGTCGGTTGTTTCTGCCACACAGGCTTCTTTACATGCATTCGGAATCAAACTCAGGTTTGTACAGTCAACTATTCTACCCACTGAGCTCTTCTCCCCAGACCCACACATGGGTTTAAACATTTATATTTGCCATACATGGTGGCACACACCTTTAATCCCAGCACTCTGCAGCAGTGACAGGTGCAGCTCTATGAATCTGAGGACAGCCTAGTCTACATAGAGGGTTCCAGGATAGCCAGGGCTACAGATAAAGTCCCTGTCTCGTGAAAACATACAAAAAAGGAAACAAAAAAAAAATAATTATAAATAGGGTTTGTGTATTATTTCTTTTAGACCTCCTTCATATAGAGCCAGAGAAGAGGATAAAGAAGGGCGGGGGCACCCTCCTGAAGGAGGAACACCATGCCTGTGCCTTCCATGTGAAGAAGAACCAGAAAGGCTTCATGCTGGAAGCTGGTTTCTGGTCTGACCTTAAAGAGCAGAGAGCAAACCGGGCGGTGGTGGCGCATACCTTTAATCCCAGCACTCGGGAGGCAGAGGCAGGCGGATCTCTGTGAGTTCGAGACCAGCCTGGTCTACAAGAGCTAGCTCCAGGACAGGCTCTAAAGCTGCAGAGAAACCCTGTCTCGAAAAATCAAAAAAAAAAAAAAAAAGAGCAGAGAGCAGAAAGACAAGCAGGGTAGGAGAGGAAAGCGTTCCTTAGGCAGGCGGTGGCTCGAGCATAGGCATCTGGGTGGAAGATGGGTAGGTGTGGATTAGAACAGTGAGGGGTTGACGATGCTCATCAGTGTAGAAAGCTGAGCTCGTAGGCACAAGACCCTGGATGTGGTCACCAGCGCTGCAGAAAGAAGAAAAGAATAAGAAATAGATCGGCGTGCAGCTGTGTGGTGACACACGGCTTTAATCCTAGCATTGGGGAGGCAGGGCAAGGCATGTAGATCTCTGTGAGTTTGAGACCAACCTGGACTACGTATGGGATGAGGTCCTGGCTACAGCATATGCCTCTGTCAACTTCCTACTCCTACAGCTCCACTCTCCACCCTACTGAAGACCTCACTGCCAAGGTCTTGTTTGTTTAGTAAGACAGTATGTGTGCCTGTGAATATGTGTGTGTGCATGTGAGTACAGGTAACCAGAGGACAGAAGAGGGCATCAGATCCTCCCAAAGGTCGAGTAACAGGCAGTTGTGAGCCTTCTGACATGGGTGCTGGGAACTGAATTTGGGTACTTTGAAAGCATATCAAGCTCTCTTAACTGCTGAGCCCTCTCTCCAAGCCTTCTCTCCAGACCTATTTTTTGATAGTGAGGATGATAAACTCTTGATCCTTTTGCCTCCACTTCATTTTTTGTCTTTTTTTTTTCTGGTTTTTCAAGACAGGGTTTCTCTGTAGTTTTGGAGCCTGTCCTGAAACTAGCTCTTGTAGATCAGGCTGGCCTTGAGCTCACAGAGTTCCACCTGCTTCTGCCTCTCGAGGTCTGGGCCTCCACTTCGTAAGTGCACGTGTCACGATACCTGGTTTGCCCTTTAAATTTTATATTTTGTTGCTAAGGATTGAACCCTAGGGCCTTCCACGTGCTAGTCAGGTTTGATATCACTCATCCACACCCACAGAGTACCGAAATGTTCTTTTGATCAGCCTCCCCTTGAAGGCCCTTCAGGAAAGCCCCCTGAAGAGTCTGAAGAGGACATGCTATCTAAGAAGGCTGATCTTTGGGGTCTCGTGCATGGTGAGCTGCCTGACATCTGTCTGATCTGTTTTTCAGCTGTCTTCCCTGAGGTTCGCCAGCAGGATGAAATTGGTCACTACTGAGCCTGCCATCAATGAAAAGTATGATGCTGAGGTACGAAGGGGCTGGTGAGAAGCTTCCCAGCTCTGGGAATGATGTCTGTGTGTTCGCTGCCATCTGAGTATCTGGTGGAGGTCATACGGGAAGCCAGGCTTGTCTGGTTTCCTTCCTGCCTCTACTAATCTAATGTTACACATGGGCCCTGGGTCAGTCCTTTTCCTTTCAGGGATAAGCCAATGTCTTTAAGAATCCCTGGAGACCCTGCTAGACTGCCACAAAAGAGAAAGGGCTAGATGATCACATGTAGGGCTCCAGGGATTGGATCTCCTTGTGATTTCTTCAGAGCTAAATCAGCACGCACTGTCTTCTCAGCCTTGCCTGCCTATCACAACAGAACCCACCTCCTCCACATTCATTTATTTTGAGTGTATATATGTGTGCTTGTATATGTGCGGGCACATGAATGGAGGTCAAAGGACAACTTGCAGGAGTCTGATTTCAGGAAGATCATGAGTTCACATGAGACACAGTCTCCAAACCCAACCCACAGGCTAGAGAAATGATTCAGCGATAAAAGCATTAACTGCCCTTAAAAAAGATCTGGATTCCATTCCCAACACCCACATGGTGTTGTCTATAACTCCAGCTCTAAGGAATCTGATGCCCTCTTCTGTCCTCCCTGGAAAATAGGCACAAACATGGTAGGCACACACATGCGCGTGCACGCACACACATACATACATGCAGGCAAAACACTCATATGCGTAAGGTAAAAATAAATCATTTTTTAAAAATCAACCAAAGATGCTCATGAAATCATGGTGACTGGAGTGGGCATGTGCATGCAGAAGGGCTCGGCTGTCTAGGATCAACCCTGAAGGATGATGCCATCATGGAACTAACCATGCTTTAGCAAGAAAGAGATGAGTTCTGGTTCCTAAGCTCAGTGAGGGTTACAAATCCCTGGCTGGCTAAACCCCATCTATTCTGAGCTCCTGATTCTGCAGGTGATGGAGCCTGCGTGTTTGCTCCCTTCCTCCCTTTCCCTTCTAGTCCCCGCCCCCCCCTCCATTTTGTGACATGGTCTCATTATATAGCCAAATTTGACCTCCAGTTCCTGATCCTCCTGCCTCAGCTCCCTGTGTGCTGGCATTACAGACTTGTGCCACTACCACCAATAAGGATCTGTGCTTTGAGTTTCCAAGAGCTGCATGTGTTGTTTCTGGTTGACTGACTTGTTCCGTCCCTCATTACCTGCGAAGCCTCGGCAAAACTGTCTCTCACAGATTTTTCTTACGTGCAGTATGTATGTGGGTGGATACAGGAAGTGCTTTCAGGATCCTGAACTGTGGGGTCTGCTGCTCCAGTCCTGTCTCCCGGCAACTGCTCACCAGGCAATAAGAGAGGCTGCTACACCTGTCAATCATCTCAGGCAGACTTTCCGTATCTGGGGTGTAGTGGATTCTCACGAATGGGGAGGACGAGATGGCTGAGAACAGCCATCAGAGACAGTCCATACTAGAAAGAGACCTGCGTGGGGCTTCCTAAAAGGCTGAGCCAGGCAGGATTTGGATTCTGATAACATGCCTTAAGTCTCAGGCTTTGTGTCTAAATTGCCACAGAGCCACCATGATACCAGGGTCTGTCATAAAGCATGCACAGTAACAGGTAAGCCTTAGTACCCAGGCGATGTGACTGGATGAGGCTAGACTATAGCAGGCCTGTGGCCTGAGAAGACCTTTGGATCTGTGTGGTCACTAGTTTTGGAAGTAGCTTCCTCCAGTGGCCATTTTGTGACAAAGACAAGCCTGTCCAGGGTGAGAAGTCTCAGAGAAAAATTCCTTGAGCATCTTTTACAAAATATACTCAAATATCAAATGTAATTTGGCAAATTATGTTGGCCAAAATTTATCTTTTTTTTTTTTTTTTTTTTTTTTTTTTTGGTTTTTCGAGACAGGGTTTCTCTGTGGCTTTGGAGCCTGTCCTGGAACTAGCTCTTGTAGACCAGGCTGGTCTCGAACTCACAGAGATCCGCCTGCCTCTGCCTCCCGAGTGCTGGGATTAAAGGCGTGCGCCACCACCGCCCGGCTAAATTTTTATACTTACTTAAGTCTGTGAGGTGTTCACTATATGCTAGGCATACAGAGAACTTTCTCCTTCCTCCCTCCCCATTCCCTCTTTTTCCTCCATTTTAAAAAAAAATTGTGACAGTTACAATAGAGCCCAGGCTGGCCTCTTTGCTATGTAGCCAAGGCCGACCTGACACGGTTTATCATTGCAAAACAAGGAGGTAAAGACCTGGGGAGGTGGCTCAGCTGGTAGAGTGTAAACCAGGTGTGTTGGTGCAGACTGTAACGCCAGCATTTGGGAAGTAGGAGGATCAGAGATTTTTATCATCATCATTGCCAGTTCCATAGTGAAGTCTGAGGCCAGCCTGAGATACACGAAGGTTTGGTGAATTAAGCTGCTAGCCATCACCACTGGTGGCACCTTGGTTTGCTGCCTAGGATCCATATGGTAGAAGTCTCTTTGCTGAAAGAAGCCATCTTAGACCAAGCTTATTCAAGCTGGAGAAGGCTCACCAACAAGGATGGAATGTCCTAGAAACTGAGAACACTCTATGGATTACCTGGAATAACCAGGATATCTGGGTCCAAATTAAGAAATTGAACATTTGGCTGGGTGTGGTGGTACATGTCTTTAGTCCCAGCACTCTGGAGACAGAGGCAGGTGGATCTCTGTTAGTTTGAGGCCAGGTCGTCATACACAGTGAATCCAGGACAGCCAGAGCTACCCTGTCTCAAAAAACAAACAAGTAAAAAAGAAAAAAGAAGGAAAAGAAATTGAACATTTGTGTTGACAGAAATTTCTGTCCTACCCGGCCCCTCTGTTAGCCACACTACCCACAGCCGTTTAGTCCCAAATAAACACACAGAAGTCTACATTAATCATAAACTGGTTGGCCTAGTAGCTCAGGCTTCTTATTAATTAATTCATTAACCTATTATTCTTGTCTGTGTTAGCCATGTGGCTTGGTACCATTTTTCGGCAAGGCAGTCACATCTTGCTTGCTCTGTGTCTGGCTTCCTTCTGCAGACTGAATCTTTCCTCCTCCCAGAATTCTCCTGTTCTCATTGCCCTGCCTATACTTCCTGCCTGGCTACTAGCCAATCAGCATTTTATTAAAATACAATTGACATGGTACAGACCATTGTCCCACAGCACATTTGGTGTGAAGAAGTCAGGTATTTTTTCTGATGACCCTCTTCCTTACTATGTATATTTCCCTGGCAGAGAATGGTCAAGAACTTGGAGAAGGAGCTGGCATTGCTCAAGCAGGAACTGGCCATCCATGATAGCCTGGTAAGGGACTGGATATGGGGGAGGAGGGGAAGCTGCTGGGGACAGAGACTAGGGGCAAACAACATGGTGGGTTAAGGCCAGGGGCTGTAGGATGGGTTAGGTAGTAGGAAAGATCAGTGGTAGGCATGGTAGGGCAGGTGGAGTCCCCCAGTGGCCTACCTGGGCTTATGGTCCTGGTTCTGGTGGTCCTCAAGGCAGAGCCAGCATCTCCTACCTTGTGGTTTGCTGAGACTTCTGGTTTGAAAGAGCAACTCGGGAGGCAGAGGCAGGCGGATCTCTGAGTTCGAGGCCAGCCTGGTCTACAAGAGCTAGTTCCAGGACAGGCTCTAGAAACTACAGGGAAACCCTGACTCGAAAAAACCAAAAAAAAAAAAAAAAAAAAAAAAAAAAAGAGCAGGCTTCATGTACAGTGCCATTTATTCTCTCCCTTCCCCATTGCTCTCTGACCCATGCACCTGGCCTGTTTTCAGGCCTTCCCTGCCAGGACCAGACAGTAAAGCAAATGGCCAGCATAGGCATCAATACTGTACCCCAGGTCCATACTTTGGCTCTCAGAATGGCCCTTGCTGCTCTTGCTTGGGCTCAGGTTCTTATGTAGCACATGTTCTTCATCCTTCAAGTCCAACCGCACCCTCGTGAATTACGACCCCATGGATGAAATCCAGATTGCTGAAATCAACTCGCAAGTGCGGAGGTACCTGGAGGGGACACTGGATGAGATTGATGTAAGAAGCCCTGCTGTGGGACCACCATGCTCAACTAGCTCGGACTTCCTGTCCTGAGTACTGCCATATATGGAATGGGTGCAGTAGATGGGAAGTGGTATAGACCCCAGTCAAGGGCCTTCAGCCCACCATGGGCTTAGCTTCCATGTTTAGGCTACAAACAATGTTCAGTGGGCTGAAACTCACTCTTATATCAAATGTGGTCGACCTCAGGGACATGGACACAGGCGCAGGCCTTGAAGCAAAGCTGTCTGATGGAATGTCAGGTGCGCTAGCCGATGCCTCCTCTGTGTAGTAGAGAGAACACAGGGTTGGCTGTGCCTGGTGACATGAAGCTGATAAAGGGTGGTGGTCAGGTTGATTGCCATTGAAGGAAACCTGCCTCTCGGGGCCCACTGCTGGAGTATAAAAGGAGAGAACAGTGGGCACACAGGAAGAGCGCTAGAGGGGAATGAGTCTTGTTTTTTACAGTGCAGCCATAAACCTGTCACCAGGGAACTGCATGGGCTGCTGTCCCTCTCATGGCAGTTCCGGGAGATCTGGTGTCCTCTTCTGGTCTTTGAAAGCCAGGCAGGCAAAGCACTCACACACATAAAAATAAAAAAAAAAAAAAAAACTTGAAAAAACTTAAAAAATAGTTTTTAATAAAGGCTCAACAAGTACTTAAAGCTATAAATCAGGGACTAGGGATATAGCTCAGTTGGTGGAGTGCTTGCCTATTGTGCAAGAAGTCCTGGGTTTGCATCCCCAGCATACACAGGGCCTATTGGCACATGCCTGTACTTCCAGCACTTGGGAGGTGGAGGCAGGAGGATCAGAACTTCAGGGACATTCTCAGGTATACAGCAAGTTCCAGGATAGCCTTGAATATATACGACCCTGTTTCAAAACAGACAGATAACAACAACATTTTTTCTTTTTTCTTATTTTTTACATACCAATCCTAGTTCCCTCTTCTTTTCCTCCCATCTTCTCCTCACCCCGTCAGCTCCTCAGTGAGGGTAAGGCCTCCCCAACAACAAACTATTTACCAAGTGTATCTGTCTCTGCATAGTGATAATACTTTGCTGAGATGCTTTTTATTTTATTTTATTTTATTTTATTTTTGCTTTTTTTGAGACAGGGTTTCTCTGTAGCTTTGGAGCCTGTCCTGGAACTAGCTCTTGTAGACCAGGCTGGCCTCACAGAGATCCGCCTGCCTCTGCCTTCCAAGTGCTGGGATTAAAGGCGTGCGCCACCACTGCCCAGCTCTGAGAGGCTTTTTTTTTTTTAAAAAAAAAAAAAAGATAGTATTTTACTTTTCATTATTCTGTGTATGGATGGGTATCTGAGCGTGGGTTTGTATACGTGCATGCAGTACCTATGGAGGCTGAAAGAGGGCGTCCTGTCCCCTGGAACAAGAGCTACAAAGTTGTCACTGATGCTGGGACTGATGTCCTCCATAAGAGAAGTATATCTCTGAACTGCTGAGCCATCTCTCCAGTGCTACTGGGAGGCTTTTGCACATAAATCATTCTCAGAATGAGATGGTCCAGAGTCAGTCAAGGGCTTCTGACTTCTCTGCTTAGACCCAGCCTTGTTCCTAGGTTCCATTGTCTAAACTCAGTTTTGCTCTCTTCCTGCCAGATAATCAATTTAAGGCAGATCCAGGAGGTATTCAACCAGTTCAGGGTGGTGCTGAGGTAAGTCTCACTCTACTACTCCTGTCATTCTTTCTCGCAGTTCCATCTTCATTTGCTATGGTCTGGGCACTTGCCTTCAAGAAAACCCTTGGATGTAGAAAGTGTGGTGTGTGTGTGTGTGTGTGTGTGTGTGTGTGTGTGTGTGAAGAGCATTCTGCGCTATGCGAGGAACCAGATCTGAGTGTTTAGGGTGTGCCCAGGTCCCTTTAATTGGACAGGAACTCTCTGGAGTGCCAGCTATGGCTGTGCCCAGAGCCGGGCCTTGTGCATCTTCCATGTCCCTACCTCAAGGAGCACTTACAGTTTATCTGGGTGCAGATTTGTCCATTGCCTGAGCAACTGTGCTAGTTGGTATCAGACTCCTAGTGTCCTGTTAGAACCTGGCTGACAGCACAGTCCTCATGCAGGTTTACACACACTTTTAAACATGCGGGTTTACAGGCGTTATCATCTTAGAGCTGATATCATAGGCATGTGATATGACTCTATAGGTTCCGGGACTGGATGATGGGGAACGTGTACACTGTGAAAGGGGTGGGCCCTTTGGTCTGCATTGTCTTTTGGCTTATGATGAGGCTGTGACTCCATCACCAGGGCTTTACCTAACGAACTCTTAATCTAATACTTGGGTCTTAGCCCAGTGGCCTCAGCATGGCCCCCATTACAAACTGTTATTACTCTCTCTCCCAAGCCAACAAGAACAGGAAGTGGAGTCTGCCTTGCGCAGAAAGTATACCCTCATAGACAAGAATGACTTTGCAGCCATTTCTGCTGTCCAGAAGGTAAGCACAGTTGCCTCTGGCTAACAGCACTGCCTCAGACTTTCCATCTTTGGCCAGACTTTTGCAGAAACTTCAAGTGTTATGCATCAAACCAGAGCTAAGAATTCCCAGACCAAAAATAACACCAAGCTGAGCATGAATGACCTATGCAAGTACACCTTAGGGGCTGGAGAAAAAGCTCAATCAGTAGAGTGATTGTTGCACAAACATGAAGTCTTCAGTTCAATTCCCAGAACCCATGTAAAGCTGGGTGTGGTGCATCCTTGTAGTGCAAGCTCTGGGAAGGTGTAGACAGATAGACACTGGGGTCCACTGGCCTGCCAGCCTGGCATAGTTTGTGAGTTCCAGGCCAATGAGAGACCCAGAGTAAACTTCCCGAGGAATAACACTCAAGGCTGACCTCTGGTCTCCACACCCACATATACACATACACAGGAAAAAATAGTATACTACTTTTGCATTGAGAATTATGTCCATAAATCATAAATTGGACATATGGCTAATATATATATATATTTAACACCAATGCTTGGAACCAGGTTGTAACTAGGCTTTAAGATCCTTAGAGAATATTGGGAGGTGGTGGTACACACCTTTACTCAGGAGGTAAAGGCAGGCAGATTCCTGTAAGTTCAAGATCTGATCTACAGATCCGGTCTATAGCCTGGTCTACATAGCAAGTTCCAAGACAGCCAGAGCTGCAACACGGAAAAACTATGTCTCAAAAAAAAAAAAAAAAAAGGAAAGTAGACATTAATTTCCTAGGGTTCAAGGACAGCCTGAAGCTGGCAGCAGCTGCCAAATCTTGGGGGGGCGTGTTTGTGTGTGTGTGTGTGACATGCTCACCCCAAGTCTTAGATCATGAACACTTGCATTCCTAAAAGGCCCAAACCTCTAATATAACCCATGCGCCTTGTCCTGACCTTTCTTTCCAGGCAGGGCTCATGGATGCTGAAGGTCACCTAGTAGGTGAGCCTGATGGACAAAGCTTTGGACTTGGGGTTGCTCCTTTTTCTATCAAACCTGGGAAGAAACCCAGGTCCAAGAAGATACTGAAAGATCAGCTCAGGTGAGAGATCTTCTCTTTGCCTCCTAGCAAAGAGCCTAGCCTCGCACCTGGGCTCCCTGGTGGAGGAGGGCACAACATGACCTCCTGCTCTCCCATTGTGCCCCAGTTACCAGTGCTCACTACTGCCAATACCAGGAAGTCTGTGAGGTTCAGCTCAGGGTGATACCCTGAATGTTACCACTCATCCTCATGGCATCCCCAGTGGAACCAATGTTTCTGCTTCACTGAGTTACTTCCTGATGTTCTGTTGCTGTTGAGTAAGTAGCAGGGTTGCAGAGACAAGCAGTGCCCACACTAGGGGCACACTAACCATTTTGCTTGCTGGTACTTCTGTGATACACCCCCCACAAGTACCCCCATTGAGATTCCCCCAAGCCATCTAAATCCTTAACTACCTTTTAGGTGAGACTCAGTTTGTTGTTGTGCTTTTGGTGTGTGTGTGGGGGGGGGGGGTGTTGAGAAAGGGTCTCACAGTGTAGCTAAGGATGGCTGGGCTCAGAGCTTACATTATAGATAGGTGCCGTCCCACTCCCAGCTAAGACTCATTTTTAAGTAAAGTAGGAGAAAGCATTTTCCCCAGTCTGCTGCCCAGGCCACACTGGGTAGCAGTAGCTGACTGAGTATAGGTTTCAGAGTTGAGACCTGGGCTCATTTCCCTTCTCTGTGCTTCTTACCCCTAAGAGACTTCCTTGAGTGAGGTATGAGAACTGATATATACTTGTGTCTGTAGCCCTAAAATGGGAATATTGATATTAATAATGATATCATCAGAGCTACTGGCCTCGTGGGGAGGATAAGCTAGGAATGCAGTCCTTGCACATGAGCTAACTGGACTGTAGGGCAGTGCCACATGCAGGCCAGAAGTCATGGAGAGAGGATGCACTGACACTGGTAACCTCCTGTCTGCTGTGTCCCAAGCCCCTCTCTTCTGCTGCAGAGAATAGGTTAGTCCTCTCAACCTGTTGCTGAGTATTACCCATGCCTGCAATCTCAGCACGTAGGAGGCAGAAGGCATAAGATTGTGCATTCAGGGCTGGTGAGATGGCTCCACGTATAAAGGTGCTTGCTATACAAGTCTAAAGGACCCGAGTTGCATCTGTGGAATTAACATAGAAGGAGAAGAAAACAAATTATACAAAGTTATTCTCTGACATCTTCCCCAAATCATGGACTCTCTCACACACAGTAATAATAAAGTTTAAGAAAGAAGATTATGGCCGGGCGGTGGTGGCGCACGCCTTTAATCCTAGCAC
Source organism: Arvicola amphibius (assembly GCF_903992535.2). Lineage (NCBI taxonomy): Eukaryota > Metazoa > Chordata > Mammalia > Rodentia > Cricetidae > Arvicola > Arvicola amphibius. The sequence goes on from NC_052049.1 coordinate 176,236,068, forward strand.
TCGGGAGGCAGAGGCAGAGGCAGGTGGATCTCTGTGAGTTCGAGGCCAGCCTGTTCTACAAGAGCTAGTTCCAGGACAGGCTCCAAAGCCACAGAGAAACCCTGTCTCGAAAAACCAAAAAAAAAAAAAAAAGAAAGAAAAAAAGATTATGAGTTTGAGGTCACTTGGGGTGCATGGCACAACCACCCCCCCCAAAAAAAAGAAGGAAAGGAAGGGGGACACAGGAAGAAGGGGGAACAGACTAACGGAAGAATGAGATGGAGGTGTGGGGATGCAGCTCTGACAAAGGCCTGGCTTTGGTAGTCAGCACCACATAAACTGACATGGGATCATACCTGTGTTTTCCCATCAACACCACATAAACTGGACATGGGATCATACCTGTGTATTCCTGTAAGCACCACATAAACTGGACATGGGATCATACCCCTGTATTCCCATCAGGAAGAGGAAAAGGACAAAATCTCCTTTGTTACCTAGGGAGTTCTAAGCCAACCTGAGATACATGTGATCCTCTTACTCTAAATGAAGGAAGGAAAAAATTGCATATTGCTCATGGAGAGGATCTAAGCTCAGTACCCAGTACCCATCAGGTGGTTCACAACTGTCTATCTCTAGGGACATCTGACATCTGACCTCCTAGGGTACCACCCTCAGGTACATACCCACATACATATACATATTTTTTTAAAAGATAGGAGTGGCCAGATGCAAGGTATAATAGTGTACTCCTTTAATTTGAGCACTTAGAAGGTAGAAGCAGGCAGATCCCTGTGAGTTCTAGGCCAGCCAGGGCTACATATAAGACTTTATCTTAGATATAGATAGATAGATATATAGATAGATAGATAGATAGATAGATAATAAACAATACATAAATAAACAAACTGAATGTGGTAGGTTGCTTGGTTTAGTAGATGTGAACGAGCTCTCATCCTAGGTCTTAGTTCTCACTGCCCATGCCTGGGCCCTGGTGTTTCCCTGACTGTTTTTCAGCTCCTCAGCAAGAAAGGAAGGTGCCAGCAGCCCTGTGAGTGGCAAGGACTTAGATGTGATTTCCATCTCCAAGACCCAGCTGATCCCATCTTCCAAAGATGGGGATATCAAAGACATGTTTCCACGAGACAGGGAGACGTCCAGCATTGAGCCCCTTCCCTCGGACTCTCCCAAGGAAGAGTTGCGCCCACCCAGGTAACCATCTAAAGACGGGTAGGTCTTCCATCAGCTCAGATCACACCAAACCAGAGTGTGATCCTTACATGGGAGGTAAAAGGTGCCTTCAGCAGAAGAGAAATAAACAGGGGGACAGAGAGAGGCCAAAAGGAAGAAATGTGGTAACATATATGCATGCAAAATGGTCCAGCCTCAGTCTTCCAAGGTGCACAAAGAATCGTTTTAGGGGCTGGGGAAATAGGTGAGCCAGTAAAGGCACTTGCTACCAATTCTGATGATCTGAGTTCAATACCCAGGACACACATGGTGGAAGGAGAGAACCAACTCCTACAAGTTGTCTTCTAACCTCCATACATGTACTACTATGGTGTGCATGTGTGTGCACACACAAATAAATAAATCATGTTAGAACTTCAACACATCAATTGTTTTAAAGTGATGTGTCTTTTGCATAAGTAATGCATTCTGGAACCCTGGTTTGGGAGTATATACCTGTAATCCTAGCACTTGGGAGGTTGAGGCAGGAGGATTAGGAATTTAAGAGAGTTAGAGACCAGCCTGATATACATAAGACCTTGGCTTTTAAAATGAGCAACTGGGCCAGGTGGTAGTGGCACACACCTTTAATCCCAGCACTGGGGAGGCAGAGACAGGTGGATCTCTCTGAGTTCAAAGCCAGCCTGGTCTGCAGAATGAGTTCCAGGACAGGCTCCAAAGCTGCAGAGAAACTCTGTCTTGAAAAACAAAACAAAAGTTAGTATTAGATAAAGGACATTGAATGAATTATTATCCCTGCCCCTGGTTTGTACAAGCACATGCATGAATAACTTCTCTGAACCTATGTATATTTCAGAACATTAAACAGTTGCACAGTGAAAGTCAATACACTGAGAGCCCATTAGTTTCTGTTGGCAGGCTATTACATTTGTTCAGTCTTGTGTTGTCTTTTTAAAAATGCATTTCAAATAAGTTGCCAACATTAGTCCACATCCCTCTGTGCCAAGAGTTGTATCACATTAACTGTGGTTCTCAGAGAGTTTTGTACATGGGATTGTGTATGGTGCAGTGTATGGGTGCACACCCGTGTGTATGCATGCTAAGGCCTGAGCAGCACAGCACACCTAGTGTCTTCCCCTTGCACTCTCTGCTGTAAACCTTGAGACATAACCTCTCACTAAATTGGAAGCTAACCTAGCTGACAGGTACCCTTTCAAATCTGTTTTTGTAGCCTAGTGCTGGAGGTATAGACATGATGCTTGTCTTCTTATATGGGTTCTGGGGTGTTGTATGAGACTTTTCTTGAGGAGACATGAACCGATAATTGCTTACTCTATCTAAATAGGGAACAAATGAGAGGACAAACTAACAGTGCCACCAAGTTCAAGGTAGCAAACCAATGACTCTGTTGGGGTTTCTTACAGGAGCGTGGGTGACTGACTTAAAGGCACCTGCATCACCAAAACGCCTACCCCAGCCTTGGTGATGACTCATAAAAGCTACGTCCCTGGAACTGTGTGATATATAGGCAGCTGGACAAGTCCAGCAGTTACTGTTTCTATAACCTTGGAGAAGAGGGACTGGTAAATCTTTTAGTCTCAGGAACTTCCTGAGAGTTATGAGTTATTTACTTTCTAAGTCTCATGGACTTTTGTGCTAGTTTGACTAAGAATGGCTCCCATGTATCTGAATGCTTAGTACCAGGGAGTGAAACTCTTTGATAGGCTTAGAAGGATTAGAAGACCTTTGCCGGAAGAAGTTTGTCACTAGGAAACTTTGAGGTTTCTTTATTTTTTTATTTTTTGAGACAGGGTTTTTCTGTGTAGCTCTGGCTGTCCTGGAACTTGCTTTGTAGACCAGCTCTTGGGAGGCAGAGACAGGCAGATCTCTGTGAGTTCAAGACCATCCTGTTCTACAGAGTGAGTGCCAGGACAGGCTCAAAGCCACACAGAGAAGCCCTGAGTTGCTGTGGTCATGGTGTCTCTTCACAGCAGCAGAACAGTGACAGACAGCTTGCTTCCTTCCTCCTGTTGCTGTGTGACCTGAAGATAGGAGCTCAGGTCTTCATACTTACAAAGCAATGCTCTTACTCCCACAGCCAGGCCCTGAGGGCCTCTCAAATATTTTTTGGAGGTAGGTTTTTAAGACAGGGTTTTTCTGTGTAGCCCTGGCTGTCCTGAACTTTGTAGACCAGGCTGGCCTTGAACTCAGAGATCCGCCTGCCTCTGCCTCCTAAATGCTGAGATTAAAGGTGTATGCCACCACCGCCCGACTCAAAGAAATTTTAATACCATTAAATAATGCCTCTGTGAGAAAAAGAAAAGATCATATAGTCTGTGTGGCTTCACCCATTTAAAAATGTATTAAAGAGGGGCTGGAGAGATAGCTCAGAGGTTAAGAGCATTGCCTGCTCTTTCAAAGGTCTTGAGTTCAATTCCCAGTCAACCACATGGTGGCTCACAACCATCTGTAATGGGGTCTGGTGCCCTCTTCTGGCCTGCGGTCATACACACAGACAGAATATTGTATACATAATAAATAAATATTTTTTTAAAAATTGTATTAAAGAAATCTTAAGAGATTCAACAGATTCTGGATCCAGATAGGTGATGGTGATTTTGTTTTCCGTTTCTTTCCTTTCCTCAATTTCTGCAGTGGGCATGGTCCATAGAACAGAGATGAGGGACTGATTTCTACAGACTAACTTCCATCTGACACAAATAATGCCTAGGACCTCAGAAGTCATAGGGAAGAAAGAGGAAGTACCTTTGCTTCCAAGGCAGCTGTTCCACTTCTTGTTCCTCTTTGACCTCTCCCTCTGTCCCCAGACCCAGCACCCCACCCTCTAAACCTGTGGCCTTTGAAGATTTTAAGAATGAACGAGGTAGTGAGATCAACCGCATCTTCAAAGAAAACAAATCCATCTTGAATGAACGGAGGAAAAGGGCCAGCGAGACCACCCAGCGCATCAATGTCATCAAGCGGGAGATTGATGTGACCAAAGATGCACTGAATTTCCAGAAGTCACTACGGGAGAAGCAAGGTAGATGTGAGGGGAAGACGGCCAGGGCGATGTGGGGACTCAGAATCATCATAGGGTAAGTGTGTGGCAGCCTTAAGCACTAAAGGACCAAGATGGGAAGGGGCCAATAGAGGGCTGTAGGGTACAGACCTATGTCATCTACTAGGCTCTAGCAGCCCCTCCTGACAGCTAGCCTTTGCCAATATTCCTGCTTACTGCATCATTTCAGAACTAACTGCTGAGTCTTCCTCCTGAAATGTGCTGTTATTCTTGGAGAAACTGGCCCTTGGCCCTGCAGGAACAAAGTTCCACATACTCCTTCCTAATGAATGCTGGAGGCTCAATAGAGAAAGCAAGGCAGTTCATTTTATAACCTGCAAAGAGGACACTGACAGAGATAAAATGGCAAAGAAAGTTGGGGGGTTTTTTTGTTGGTTTTTTTGTTTTTGGTTTTGGTTTTGGTTTTTCGAGACAGGGTTTCTCTGTAGCTTTGCAGGTCTGTCCTGGAACTAGCTCTTGTAGACCAGGCTGGCCTCGAACTCACAGAGATCCACCTGCTTCTGCCTCCTGAGTGCTGGGATTAAAGAAAGGCGTGCACCACCACTGCCCGGCTTTTGTTTTTGTTTTTAGACAGGATTTCTCTGTGTGGCCCTGGCTGTCCTGGAATTTGCACGGTAGACCAGGTTTCCACCTGCCTCTGCCTATATCACACAAAGAAAGTTTTTAATAACCCTCAATGCAGGTCTCTCCTCACTTTCCTTCCTGGCTGAATAATCAGAAGGGTAGGTTTTTGTTTGTTTTGAGACAGGGTCTTTCTGTGTAGCTCTGGGCGTCCTGGAACTCTCTGACCTTGAATCCACAGTGCTCGTCTGAACTCTGCCCTGGAGGGTACAGTATGACAAATCATCAGACACTTATGTTTCTTAATTTCTTCACAAAGACATGCATGGGTTTATGTCTATATTTTACATTCTGTTTATTGTAAAGCTTTTCAGGAGCATAAAGCCATCATGTCTGCAGGTCATGAAGCAATTTTGGCAGTTAACACTTTAGTCAATGTGGGCAGGGACCCAGAGTCATCTTTTCACCTACAGTTGGATCTAAGCTGATTGAAGGCACCTTTGAAAATGGACCATTATGCTTTTATATTTTTGGGTTTTTTTTTTTGTTTGTTTTTTGTTTTTTGAGACAGGGTTACCCTGTAGTTTCTAGAGCCTGTCCTGGAACTAGCTCTTGTAGACCAGGCTGGACTCAAAACTCAGAGATCCGCCTGCCTCTGCCTCCCGAGTGCTGGGATTAAAGACGTGCGCCACCACCGCCCGGCCTGTTTTTATATTTTTATGACCTGGAAGCAGTCTCCTTGGGAGATGAGCAGTTAGTGACCCCTTCAAGTCGCATAGTTCTGGTCTGCTCTCTTTTTGCTGACGGTAGTTCAGTTGTGGTAGGCATACTGCTGGGGACCTCAAGAAATGAGAATGAGGGTGCCAGAAGGCCAATTGACCTGACATCAGTGAAACTCCTGACACTTGTGCTAGCCTGGCAGGCTTGTCCCCTAGAGCAGGAAGTATTTTTACCAGGTAGAGAGAGTGAGCAAGAATCCTCCATGGAGACAGCGCTAACATGGGTGGCCTGAACATGACCCTCAGTGTTGCACATAGTCTACACCTGTACTGTGGGCCAGGAACAGTCAAGTTGAATGTGCTGAGGACTGATCTGTGACAGCTAATCAAGGGCAGAGTCCAAGCCTGCATTTTTCTTTCTTTGTTTGATTTTTGAGACAGGGTTTCTCTGTGTAGCTTTGGAGCCTGTCCTGGAATTCTCTTTGTAGACCAGGCTGGCCTTGAACTCAGAGAGGTCAACCTGCCTACACCTCCAGAGTGCACCCCCACTTCCAGCTTGAGCCTGCATGTTACTGAGTGATAACCTGATCTGGAAAGGGGATTCAGTTAAGCATGGGATGCATTGTTATAATCCAAGCATTGAAGAGGAAGAAGTCAGAGGATTGACACACGCTGAGGCCAACCAGAGCTGTATGAGACCCTGGATAAAAAACTAAATTAAATTAAATTTTAAAAGCTGTTGATCACTGGGGGCGGGAAGATGGCTCAGAGTTAGGAGTTCTTTCTGTCCTCCCAGAGGACACAAATTTACTCCCAGCATACATACCAGGAAGCTCACAATTGCCTGCAATTCCAGCTCGGGGATCAGACATGTGACATTCACATACAGACATATACATAAATAAAAAGAAAAAAAGAAAGAAATGGCTCATTGGGTAAGGTTAGTAACCATCAATGGTGACAATATGCGTGTGAGCCTTGGAACTCATATAGTAAAGGACAAAAGGACAGAACTGACCCTACAAATTGTCCTCTGACCCCAACCTGTGCACTCTGTACACACATAGACACACACACACACACACACACATACACAGAGAGAGAGAGAGAGAGAGAGAGAGAGAGAGAGAGAGAGAGAGAGAGAGAATTTTTTAACTTAAAAGACAGGGTTTCTCTGTAGCTTTGGAGCCTGTCCTGGAACTAACTCTTATAGACCAGGCTGGCCTCGAACTCACAGAGATCTTCCTGCCTCTGCCTCCCAAGTGCTGGGATTAAAGGCGTGCGCCACCACCGCCTGACTCAAGGTTGTTTTTTTTAAAAAATAATTTAAATTTGTATTGGTTGTGAAGACGTCAGATCCCGTGGAACTGGAGTTACAGACAGTTGTAAGCTGCCATGTGGTTGCTAGGAATTGAACTTGGGTCCTCTGGAAAAGCAGCCAGTGCTCTTAACCATCTCTGCAGCCCCTCAAAAGTTAGTTTTAATAAAATAAAATAAAATAAAGGGAGTTCAGCAACCACATTGTTATTCATTTTCCTGGCAGTCAGGGCACATTACAGGGCCGCTCCTTGATAAACCACAGTCCTGTTCCAGGCCAGTTTTCATGGGGTGACTTCCACATGTCACTTGGTTTTTCCCTGCGGGTCAGCTGGGTCATTTCACTTTCAGAGGTAACAGTTTTTCCAGATTCCTAGACATAGTCTCTGCTCATGCCCTTCAGACCAGCTATGATCTGCTATTCCACAGGGAAAAGAGCCTGGGAAACTTGAGAAGGCCAGAGGTGGCAGCTCCAGACACACTCCTGCCCAGAACCCCCAGGGTGAGGACACAGCAGAAGGTCTCACAGGACCCACAAGCACTTTAAAAATACAGATACCTGCCAGGCGGTGAAGTGTAGAAGGAGCGGCGGGGCTGCGTCCCGCCACCCGGCCGCCAGCTAGCTTTACACCCAAAATAATTACACGGAAACTGTATTCCTTTAAATACTGCCTGGCCCCTGGCCCATTATCTGTAGCTTCTTATTGGTTGATTTTCATATTTTGCTTTAACCCATATTTAGTAATTTATATAGCACCACGAGGTGGATCGCTTACCAGGAGAGATCTTAACCTGCGTCCATCTCAGAGAGAAGGGAGCATGGTGACTGCTTATGGTGACTGCCTGAAGCATCTCTCCTCTCTTCCCCAGAATTCTGTTCTGTCTACTCCGCCTACCTAATTTTCTGTCTCTTAAAGGGCCAAGGCAGTTTCTTTATTAATAATGAAAGTAACACATAGACACTCCTCCATCAGTGAAGGTGTACACCTTTAATCTCAGCCCTCAGGAAGCAGAGGCAAGCAGACCTCTGTGAATTCCAGGCCAGCCTGGTCTACAGAGTGAGTTCCAGGATGGCCAGGGCTGCACAGTGAAACCCTGTCTTGAGAAAAAAAAAAGCCGGGTGGTGTTGGCGCAGGAGGCAGAGGCAGGCGATCTCTGTGAGTTCGAGGCCAGCCTGGTCTACAAGAGCTAGTTCCAGGACAGCTAGAGCTATTACACAGAGAAACCCTGCCTCGAAAAACAAAACAAAACCCAACAACAACAACAAAGTGGTAACACAGACCCTGATGATAAATTTACTTATTTAAAGGGATGCATGCACTGTGACGTAATTTATCTTTTAATTTTTTTTTTTTTTTTCGGTTTTTCGAGACAGGGTTTCTCTGTGGCTTTGGAGCCTGTCCTGGAACTAGCTCTTGTAGACCAGGCTGGTCTCGAACTCACAGAGATCCGCCTGCCTCTGCCTCCCGAGTGCTGGGATTAAAGGCGTGCGCCACCACCGCCCGGCTCTCTTTTAATTTTTTTAAAAGTATGTATATGTCTGTGTATAGGTATGTACACATGAGTGCAGGTGCCTGTAGAGCCAAGAGGTGTCACTTTCCCTGGAATTGGAATTATAGGCAGTTGTGAGCCATCTGGTGTGGGTGCTGGGAAACGTAACTGGGTCCTTTGTGACACCGTCTTGAACTTCAGGTCCCCACCTCTGCCTTCCACCTGACTCAGTGAAGTGGCAGTGAAGTAAGGATTTGCTGAGACAGGCTCCCAAGTGAGCCAGGCTGACTCGATATGTAGCCTCGGATGACGAATGCTTGTCTGCCTCAGCTAAAATTATAGGCACGTGCTCATCTGTGGAATAAAGAGTATTTCTAAAATACTTTAAAATTTGCCAGGATGGTGGCTTATGCCTATAATCCCAGCACTTGGTAGGCAGAAGAAGAAGAATCACTGAATGACTGAATGTTTGAGTCCAGCCTGCGTTACTTAGTGATTTCCAAGTCAGCATGGGCTGCAGAGTCGAGAGAGAGGGGGGGGGGGGGGGGGGGGGGGAGGAAACACACATACATGTCATGTCTTTCTCTGTTCTGCTAGCCAGCTACATGTAGACTTTATATTAATTATGAAAACTTGGCCTTTTAGCTTAGGCTTGCTCCCCAACTAGTTCTTATAACTTAAATCAATCTGCTTCTGTTAATCAATTTTTTTTAACTTCTTTTCCACTTCTGTATAACCAATTTGTTCCCTGTCTCCTGGCATGTCTCACGTAATCCACACATACAGATTTCTCCTCCTCTTCCTTTCTCTCTTCCTGGAAATCCTATCTTGCCTAGCGATTTGCCAGTCAGTGCTTTAGTAAACCAATCACAGCAATACCTCTTGCTATAGTGTACAAATATTCCACAGCACATACATGCATATATATTTGATTTTATCACTGTCAAAACATTTTTCTGCTGAATATTAGTTGTTTGTTTTTTTAGAGAAAAGGGGCCTAGAGAGAAGGTTCAGTGGTTAAGAGCACTCACTGGCTGCTCTTCCAGAGGACCCAGGCTCAATTCCCACCACCCACATGGCAACTCACAACTGTCTATAACTCCAGTTCCAGAGGCCCTGACACCCCCACACAGACATACACACAGGTGAAACACCAATGCACATAGAATAAAAATAAATATTTTTTAAAAGAAAAAAAGGAAATCATCTATCAGTTTGTCTTCCCCCTGAGGAGGCAACCAGAGAACCCCTGGGTAGTACTAAAGATGTCCAGTCAGGGCAGTGGTGGTGTACACCTTTAATCCCAGCACTGGGGAAGCAGAGGCAGGCGGATCTCTGAATTCGAGGCCAGCCTGGTCTACAAGAGCTAGTTCCAGGACAGGCTCCAAAGCTACTGAGAAACCCTGTCTTGAAAAACCAAAATAAATAAATAATAAATAATAATAATAAATACAAAATAAAATAAAATAGCAGCCTAAAGTTCTTGGGATGGAAAGATGGCTCAGAGGATAAGAGCACTAGCTGCTCTTCCAGAGGTCCTGAGTTCAATTCCCAGCAACCACATGGTGGCTCACATTCATCTATAATGAGGTTTGGTGCCCTCTTTTGGCTTGTAGGTACATATGCTAGGATACTGTATACATAATAAATAAATAAATCTTAAAAAAATATGTCCAGTCATTCCTCCATTTCAAAGGAGTACTGTGCATATCATGTCAGAGATGTCCCATAGCACAGAGCTCACAGCAGATCTCTGCAGTGAAGATGAGGGACCTGACTCCTACCCCAGATCCCAGATCCTCCAGTTGGGAGCCTTGCATCTCCATTAATGATGCAGGGTCATTTTCATGTCTGAGTCTTTCCCCTACCTCCTTATACACGTGTGTAGAAGTCAGAAGACTGCTCTGTAGGATCTGGGGACTGCTCTTGCACCCGAGACACACATCCCAGGCCATATGCAAACCACACATCTGGGACGGTACAGTTTGATATGACTCCTTTGTTAAGATTCCAGGTGCTATGGGCAGTGGCCAGCCAAGGGAGTAATTTTTCAGACAATATTATTTTATCTTAACCTAGCAACTCTCACCAAACTGACGAAGCCATGGCTAATAGCACAATTACTCACTGAAGCCAGAGTGGAGGAAAGCCAGACTCCCTGAAGCCAGAGTGGAGGAAAGCCAGCCAACATGCTCCAGAGTTCTAATCTTCCCAGGTTTGATAGAAAAAGGAGCAACCCCAAGTCCAAAGCTTTGTCCATCAGGCTCACCTACTAGGTGACCTTCAGCATCATGAGCCCTGCCAGGAAAGAAAGGTCAGGACAAGGCGAATGGGTTATATTAGATGTTTGGGCCTTTTAGGAATGCAAGTGTTCATGATTTAAGACTTGGGTTGAGCATGTTACATACACACACACACACACACACACACACACATACACCAAGATTTGGCAGCTGCTGCCAGCTTCAGGCTGTCCTTGAACCCTAGGAAATTAATGTCTACTTTCTATATTGGCCTTCTACTAATTCATCCCTGAGGATTAATTGATCTACATACCTATCTTCCTATCTGTCTATCTTATCTATCTTTATTTATTTTTATTTTGTGTTTTGTGTATATCTGTGTGAGGGTGCCAGATCCCCAGGGCCTGGAGTTAGATACAGTTGTAAGCTGCAATGTGGGTGCTGGTAATAGAACCCAGGTCCTCTGGAGGAGTATCCAGTGTTCTTAACCACTGAGCCATCTCTCCAGCCCCTATTTATTTATTTGACTCTAAAGAAAAAACGTCTTTAAAGAATGAATATCTTTGGTTGATGGGATAAGATCAAAATAAGCTTGATAAATGACCCCTCTCTGTCCTTTTCTCTGCCCACATGCCAGAAGAGGGCACCAGATCTCATTACAGATGGTTGTGAGCCATCACGTGGTTTCTGGGAATTGAACTCAGGACCTCTGGAAGAGCAGTCAGTGCTCTTAATGACTGAGCCATCGACTGAGCCATCTCTCCAACATTGTCTTCTTTTTGGAACAACTTCCTCCTCCTACCCTGAATGGCGACTGCCTCATTCCTGACCTCTCCCATCACCCGCAGGTGAGTACGAGAACAAAGGCCTGATGATCATCGACGAGGAGGAATTTCTGCTGATCCTGAAGCTCAAAGACCTGAAGAAGCAGTATCGAAATGAGTACCAAGAACTGCGAGACCTCAGAGCTGAGATCCAGTACTGCCAGCGCCTGGTGGATCAGTGTCGCCACCGCCTGCTCCTGGGTATTCCAACTGGGAAGGTTTGCGGGCTCCTTGAGGTTAAGAGAGGCCTCAGGGCAAGGCCAAGTATCAGTTCTGGAAGAGCTCTCTGACCTGCTCACTGAAGAGCCAGGGCTTAGTCAGGGGCTTCAGGAGTGTGGTTTCCAGGGCTATGAAGGCTGGGATGGGGATGAGAAGTGGGAGCTGCTGGAGCAGGAAGTAAATAAAGGTGAGCCTACGATAGCTTTTGCCTCCTTCCTCACAGGCTCCCTCATACCCACAGTGCTCTCTCTCTGACTCTTGCAGAATTTGACATCTGGTACAATGAGTCCTTTGTCATCCCAGAGGATGTTCAGGTAGCACTGAAGCAGGGCAGCAGTATCCGGCCAGGCATGGTACCTGTCAACAGGATTGTATCTCTGGTGAGCAGCACAAGGGTATGAAGGTGGTGAAGAGTTAAATACAGGGAAGTAGCAGTAATATGGGTAATTCTACCTCTTCCATGAATTGATGTCTAATGCTGCCAGTGCCCAGGTTGGGAGGCAAGTGTATGTTCCTCAGTTATTGAAAGGCAAAAAACAGAGCTAGAGAGATGGCCCAGCAGTTACGAGTACTTGCTAATCTTCCAGAGGACCTGACTTTGGTTCTCTGCACCCATGTCAGGCAGCTCACAACTATCTGTAACTCCAGCTCCAGTTCCAATACCCTCTTCTGGCCTTTGCAGGCAACAGCACACATGTGGCATATAACAGCACAGACATAAACATATATATTTAAAAAAATTCTATCTTAGTTAGGTTTTCAAAGCAACTGTGGGGAAAGAGAGGGTTTATTTCAGCTTATGGTTGTAGCTGTAAGCTAGATCATGAAAGGAAGTTAGGGCAGGAATCCAGAGATAGGAACTAAAGCAGAGACCATGGAAGAATGATAATAGCTTGCATAATTGCTTGCTCCCCATGGCTTGCTCAGCTTTTCTCCCCACCCCTTTGTCTTTTTTAAAAACACTGTATGTCTATGAGTGTATGCACTACCTGTGAGGCTGGTGCTCAGAGTTCAGAAGAAAGTGCTGGTTCCCATGGAACTGGAGTTCCTGCAGTTGTAAGCTGCTATGTGAGTGATGAGAGTGGAACCCACGTCTCTGGAAGAGCAGCCAGTGCTCCTAACCACTGAGACATCTCCCTAGCTCCTCAGTCTGCTTTTTAAAAAATTAATTTATTACGTATACAGTGTTCTGTCTGCATGCCAGAAGAGGGAACCAGATCAAATTACAGATGGTTGTGAGCCACCATGTGGTTGCTGGGAATTGAACTCAGGATCTCTAGAAGAGCAGCCAGTGCTCTTAACCTCTGAGCCATCTCTCCAGCCCCTAGTCTGCTTTCTTTATAACCCAGGATCACTTTCCCTTTATTAGTGAAGAAAATGTTCAGAGACTGGCCTAAAGGCCAGCGTGTGCAGGGAATTCCTTAAGTTGGAGTCTTTCTTCCCAGACATATCTAGGCTTGTGTCAAGAAGACAAAAAACAGCCAGAACAAACCTTAACGAGAGATATATAGGGGCTGGAGAGATGGCTCAGAGGTTCAGGGCACTGGCTGTTCTTCCAGGGGCTTTCAATTCAATTCCCACATCGACATGGTGACTGTCAAAAATCTACAATTATAGTCCCATGAATTCCAATTCTTTCTTCTGTTGTGCAGATGTACACGCAGACAAAAGCGCCTGCTTTTGTGTATGTATATTACGTATATACATACATAAATTTTGAGAGGGAGAGAGTCTTAGCATGTCTGCCGCTGTGAAAAGACACCAAGGCCAGTGTAACTGGAGGTTTCTCTCCCACCTGTCAGTTCCCCAATAACTATTTTGAGACTTAATATTAATTATAAACTTTTTTGGCCTATTAACTCAGGCTATTATTAACTAGCTCTTGTATCTTAAATTAACCCATTTCTATTCTGTATTTTGCCACAAGGCTTGTGGCTTGTTACCTCATATCTTGCTTCTCTGGCAGCTGCTGCATCTCCCAGACTCCATATTCTTTTTTCCTGTATTTAGTTTGGCTTTCCCACCTAGCTATATTCTGCCCTCCCATAGGCCAACACAGCTTTATTTATCAACCAATAAAAGCAACACATATTTGCAGCATACAGAATGGCTTTCCACATCACCATGGCAACTCTTATAAAGGAAAATGTTTAATTGCGGCTTGCTTAGAGTTTCAGAGGTTTAGTCCATTATCATCATGGCAGGACATGGTGGCATGTAGGCAGACATGGTGCTAGAGAAGGAGATGCTCTGTGTGGATTTGCAAACCCAGCGAGGGACTGTGCCAGTGCTCAGTACAGGCCCTGCCAGGGTTCATTTTGATGATGCCAGGTTGAGATACTATGCTGGGTTGGGTCTTTCCCAGGGAGAAGATGACCAGGATAGGTTCAGCCAGCTGCAACGGACTGTACTGCCTGAGGGTCCTGATTCCATCTCCTTCTACAATGCCAAAGTCAAGACAGAACAGAAGGTAACTTGGGACACTCATGTCTGTGAGGGTGGGGGCCCCAAAGACTTTGGAGGTGATGGTACCAGCCCAGGGAGATTGAGTGCCACCCTTAGTCGATAGGTGCCTATCTGCTGGCTCTAGACTGAAACAAGGCTTGACTGTGGAATCTGGGAAAGGGGGATCACATAGATCATGGTCAGGTCTGGACATGGCTGGTAAATAAATGCTAATTCAGCCATGTATGGTGGTTCACAGACCATTGACAGTCTAGGAAAGAAATCATCTGAGATCACTGCCTATGGGGAAGGGCCTGTCCAAGGGAGCCATCCTGCACAAATGGCAGAGGACAGAGGACCACATGTAGCCAAGGTGGAACTAGACTTGGTGAGCCACAAGTGGAGCCTGTGGTTCTCCTGAGTCTCCAGTCTACCAAGGTCCTGAATACTGTGCAACCCTCTGTGCTCTGGTGGGTATTCTTGTTATTTGGTTTGTTTGAGACAGGGAATCATGTTTCCCAGGCTGGTCTCAAACTTGCTAGGTAGCCAAGGATAACCTTGAACTCCTGATCCTCTTGCGTCTACTTTCCAAGAGATGAGACTACAGGTGTGTACCACCATACTCAGCACTGTTTGCTATTTTTCTTAGTCTCTTTCATTGTGTGTATATGTGTATCTAGTATGTATATATGTGTGTTTGCATACCTGGATTTTTTTAAAAAAGATTAATTTGCATATGGGTGTATTGTTGGCATGTATGTCTGTGCACCATTTGCATGTCTGGTACACGTGGAGGCCAAAAGAGGGTGTAGGATTCCCCAGAAATGATTATGAGTTACCATATGGGTGATAAGAATTAAACCTGGGGCCGGGCGGTGGTGGCGCACGCCTTTAATCCCAGCACTCGGGAGGCAGAGGCAGGCGGATCTCTGAGTTCAAGGCCAGCCTGGTCTACAAGAGCTAGTTCCAGGACAGGCTCTAGAAACTACAGGGAAACCCTGTCTCGAAAAACCAAAAAAAAAAAAAAAAAAAGAATTAAACCTGGGTCCTTTAGAAGAAGAGCCAGTGCTCTTAACCACTAAGCTATCTCTCTAGTCCAACACAGATAGATAGATAGATAGATAGATAGATAGATAGATAGATAGATAGATAGATAGATATTTAAGTTACAAGCTCATCATGGGGCCTGGAGAGATGGCTCAGTGGTTAAGAGCACAGGCTGCTCTTCCTGAGGTCCTGAGTTCAATTCCCAGCAACCACATGGTGGCTCACAACCATCTGTAATGAGATCTGGTGCCTTCTTCTGGTGGTGCGGGCATAAATGGAGGCAGAATGTTGTATATATAATAAATAAATAAATCTTAAAAAAAAGTTACAAGCTCATATTTAATTTGACTTCAGGACTGCGAAACAGAAAAATTGAACTTATTTTCTTCCTGGAAGAGTGCACACTTATTTTGGTTTGTGAGGGTGGCCTGGTAGGGGTTGTATTTTTGTTTTGATTTTTTTTTCTTTTTTCCTTTCTTCTTTTTTTTTGTTGTTTTTTTGTTTTTCGAGACAGGGTTTCTCTGTAGCTTTGGATCCTGTTCTGCAACTAGCTCTTGTAGACTAGGCTGGCCTTGAACTCACAGATATCCACCTACCTCTGCCTCCCGAGTGCTGGGATTAAAGGCGTGTGCTACCACCGCCAGGCTTTGTTTTGATTTCTTAAAACAGGGTCTCCTCTCCTTAGGAGACAGAGTCAGGAGAATATCTTTGAGGCCAGCCGTCTGGTCTACACAATGAGTTCCTGGCAAGAGCTACATAGTGAATCTTTAAGAGACACCATATCATTTAGCTTCAGCTGGCTTCAAATTCACAAGCTCAGGATGACCTTGACCTTGAACTCTTTTTGTTTTTGAGACAGGGTTTCTTTGTATCCCTGGCTGTCCTGGGATACTCAATCTTTAGAATCAGGCTGGCCTTGAATTTAGAGGTCCACTTGCCTCTGCCTCCTCAGTGCTGGGATTAAAGGCCTGAGCCATCTTGGAGGTTTTTTTTTTTTTTTTTTTTTTTTTTTTTTTTTTTTTTTTTTTTGTTCTTTGCAACAAAGTTTCAGGCCTGCCTTGAACTTTCTAGGTAGCAGAGGGTGGCCTTGAACACCTGCTCCTGTCTCCTAAGTGCTGGGATTTTAGGCTTTCACCACTACACTGTCTGCATTTGCTTTTTGTAGTTACCATAGCATATCATCAACCCAGGCCCATTTATATCCTTCAAGAATTCCAGCTTGAATGCTAGAGATGCAGCTTAGAAACAGAGCATTTGCCTAGCCTGTGTAGACCCTGGGTTCAATACCAAGAATCACAGAGAGGAAAAAATCCATCTTGAGTCAGGTATTATGTCAAATCCTGTGAGTTCAAGGCCATATTGGACTATATTCAGACCCTATGTCAAGAAAGAAAAGAGAATTCCAGCTTAGTGTTGGCACCGCAGGTTCAGCCTCTTACCTGGGGGATGCTAAATTCCTTTCCATAGTCCAAACTAGCTTTAACATTTGCTCCTTTCCTGCCCGCTGCTTTAATGACAGCCTTTTCTACCTGCCTCAAGGAGCCTAGCAGCATATTAAAAGGACAGAATTTAAATTTAAAAAGAAAGGTAAGAATTTGTGAGTACTGCAGCTATAGAGGGAGGGCTTGCAACAGTGTAGCCCAACCTTGGAGGTAGAATCCTGTTGCTGTGACAAATACTTGAGAGAAAGAGCTGAAAAGGATTAAGCAAAGCTGCAACGTGTGCCTCCTGAGTGGTGGAGGCACGAGGATCAGGAGTTCCAAGTCATCCTTATTTGCACAGGAGGGTCAAGGCAAGCCTGGGTTTTATGAGTCCCTGTCTAGAAACAACAGAAACAAAGGAAAAGTGAAGAAGAAAGGTTTATTTTGCCTCAATTTCAGATCGTGCTCAGTTCCATTTTTACAAGCTTGCAGATCAGAACAGGGTAGCAATGGAAGAGCACAGGGAGAGCTGCCTGCCTCAAGGTGCTTAAGCAGAGGAAAATAGGGCTGGACCTGGGACATGATATACCGTTCAGGTCACACCCCCATTGGCCTACATCCTCCTACCAGGTCCTACCTCTTGTGCTCTACCACCTTCCAATAATATCATCAGGTTATGATTCATTGGTGGATAAATCCATTTATTAGTTCAGAGCCCTCACTTTCCAATTACCTCTCAATGCTCAGATCTACCACTGCAGACTAAGCTTTCAAATACAAGAGCCTGTTGAGGGATACTTTAATATCCAAAACATGCATGCCTCCTGTCTCCCTCCCCCCCCCCCCCCCCCCCCCCCCCCCCCCCCCCCCCTCCCTCCTTTCTTTCCTTTCTTCCTTCCTTCCTTCCCTCCCTCCCTCCCTCCCCTCTCTCTTTCTTCCTTTCTTTCAACAGGGTCTTACTATGTAGCTCTGCTGTCCTGGAACTCACTATGTAGACCAGAGCTCAGAGATACACCTACCTCTGCCTCCTGAGTGCTGGGATTAAAGGCGTGCATTACTATGCCCAGAGTATATCTCCTTTTAAACATAACTGCCAGGCTATTTCAAAAACAGTTTTACACATTTTCCTAAGATTCAAAGAATGACAGTGTTCTAATGGAATGTTACTTCTTATAGAATTTGTGCTATGCAGAGAGTGTCTGTAGGAAGAATGATGAAGTAAATGTGAGTGACATAGCTTGTGAGTCCTTGCTAAGACCAGATCTCCTGATCAAGTTCCCTTTTCTTCCAGCACAATTATATGAAAACCATGGTGGGCCTCCAACAGTCACACAGAAAATAGTCTCATCAATAGCTTGAAGACCAGCGACTCTAGTCTGTTCTAAGGAAGCTGCTAAACCACGTGCGCTCAGAGCTCCAGCCACTCGCTCTGCTGCAAGCTGGGACCAAACCCAGAGAACACACAGTTGCCTGCCTGCTAGGATGAACATCCTCCAAAGGACACCCTTGCTTGTTTCCACAGAATACTTTAGATTTTAATTTGCTACCACATGTAAAAATCAAGATAAAATTACTTTCTTAACTACTGAGCCATCTCTCCAGCGATAAAATTACTTTCTAGTTTGGATTTGAAACTGTGTTTGGAATAGTACTTAATTTTCTGTCTGAAAGGGACATCTTCATTATGTATAGTTTGTGGCTAAATCCTTGTCCTAGTGTTTCCCTAGCAAGCATGACACCTGGGATTTGGTCCCTAGTGACTCTCTCTCTCTCTCTCTCTCTCTCTCTCTCTCTCACACACACACACACACACACACACACACACACACACAGGATGAGGAGGACTGGGAGTGTAGTTCAGTGGTACTATACTTGCCTAGCATTCAGGAAACTCTTCCAACTCCAACAGCACCAAAAGGAAAAAGAATAGCTACTATTGGAGCTAGGTGTGGCAGGACAGGCCTGTAATCCCAGCAGCTGAGTGGTGATGACAGGAAGATCAGTTCAGTGCCACTCTCAGCTACATATCTAGTTCAAAGTCAGTCTGGACTAAAAGAAACCTATCTCAAACAAAACATAAAAACTAAAAGCCACTTGAGCCTTGAGTAGGAAATCAAAATAGTAATTCAGGCTCTGCCTGTCAGCCTCTTTCCTCTTCAGTGGGCATCCTGAGATGAGCTTGGTCTGAGAATACTTCTTACAGCTCCCAAGAAGTCTAAATTCTCTCAACCCGTCCTTCTAGCTTGGCAACCAGAAGAGGATCAGGTGTAGTTAGTGACCTATGAGAGGGAGAGGCAGAACTGGGCCCCTGTGCCCAGGAGCATCTGACCTTTTCCAGCCAAGTACACACATGGTAAGTGCTGCGGCTTCTCTGACTTGCCTCCTCCCTTTGTCAGTGTGTGACTACAGACACACACAGGTGAAGGCGCCCAGGTTACCCTGGACAGGAACAGGGATCACAGCAGCAGGCCTGAGCAGGGAAGAGGAAACATTACTCCCCGGTCAAGTCCTCAGGGTCTGGAGCTTGTGTCCTTGGTGATGGCACCAAGGGAAAGAGCTCACTGCTTCACTCAAGACAAACACAGGCCTCTGGGAGCTTCCCAGCTGACCAGTGTACCTTGGGGCTGAGAAATGCAGCCTCTGCTGAGTGACCTGTTAGGAACTTCCATGCAGTCTTTCTTCCTGACTTGTGGGCCAAGGCTTTGACCCTGAACATGGTATGACAGCAATCCTCTGTCTGATACCCTTGAATGCCCAAGATGATAGAGGCCTACAGTGGAATTATGTGGAAGCCCTATCAAGGGAATCAGTGAGAAAATATTCCAGACCGCACTTCAGAGATCTTCAGGCCCTCAGATTACTTTATATGTGGCAGGTATGAGCTGGGACAGAGGGCATGGCTAAGTGAGTAAAAGTGCTTCTCTGCAGGCATGAGGACCCAAGTCGGAATCCCCTATATATGCATAAGAAACATGGCTGCATAATCTCTGCACTGGGGGGTCACCCAACACACTCTCAGCAGTGGCCTTCCTGTTGACGAGAGACAATCCTTACTTGGGATAAAGGATTAGGTAAAGAGGTAGGAAAGGAGTTAAGTGGGTGGGTAAGTAAGCAGCCTCCCACTCAATTCCAGTTCAACTGTGGACTCCACGGGGGAATGACCTTTTGTTTTTCCAAGCCTTAGTCAGGTTCCATTTGAGTCAAAACTCTGGCCTGGATGTGTAGAAAAAAAATGCCATTTGGGAAAAAAGGTAACACCCAGTACTATCTTAGAACACATTCAATTGCTTATGTGTTGTATCAGTCAATCTATATTCGTTTGTATATTAGTCAATATATTAGTTCAAAGTCTTTATATTGGTTGTGGATATGGTTCAGCAGCAGGGGCCACTTGCTTAGTGTTCTGTTTCATTCTGTTGCTGTGATAAAACACCTGGACCAAAAGCAGCTTAGGGGAGGAAATGGCTTACACTTCCGGGACACAGTCCATCACTTCATTTTTTTTTTTTTTTTTGGTTTTTCGAGACTGGGTTTCCCTGTAGTTTCTAGAGCCTGTCCTGGAGCTAGCTCTTGTAGACCAGGCTGGCCTCGAACTCAGAGATCCGCCTGCCTCTGCCTCCCGAGTGCTGGGATTAAAGGCGTGCGCCACCACCGCCCGGCACAGTCCATCACTTCAGAAGATCAGAGCAGAAATTATGCTAGTTTTCTTATGCAGCCCTGGACCGGCTACTTAGGTATGTGCTGCCTACAGTGGGCTAGGCCATCCTCCACTAATAACTACCCACACAAATGCCCACAGACTGATCTAAACAATTTCTCAGCTGAGGCTTTCCTCTCAGGTGACTCTAGGCTAAGTCAAGTTGACAAAGTTAACTAGGACACCTAACATATGCAAACCACTGGGTTAAATTTTCAGCACCAGAAGGGGGAAAATTTACAGTTTTGAAGAATGTGCTCAGGATCATCTGGTATTCCCCTGTTCTAAAGACGTTCTCCCATCCCTTTACCAAATCCTAGGACATACCTGTGGGGAATGACCACACTTGGGCTTACTTCCTTTTAGCCACCCTGAAGTGGTTATGATCTGGGTCCATGGGAGATACTACTAGGAGAAGCAATTCTCAAGGTTTTTATGGTATTCAGCACTCTAGGAGTGGGAATAGGTTTCATGTTGGTGATTTTGGACATTTTTTTTTTCCTTTAAATACATTGGAGGGCTTTTTGTACAAAAGCATGGGCTTGTAGGGCACGGTGGCTCACACCTTTAGTCCTAGCTCTCAGGAAGCAGAAGCAGCTGTATCTCTGAGTTTAAGTCCGGTCTGGTCTACAAAATGAGTTCTAAGCCACCTGCTACACAGTGAGACCCTATCTTTAAAAAAAGGGGAGCGGTATCCAATAAGCTAAAAAGTGTTTACTGCTTTGGTCAGGAAGCTGATCACAGTAAATACAGAGAATGAGGTAGGAGGATAGGGAACTGTAGGGAAAGTCTGTGCTGAAAAGAAAAGATATCCAAATCATGTTTTATATTGTGAGACAGAGTCTCCCATAGTACAGGCTGGCCCCAGTCTCACTGTGTAGCTGAGGATGACCTTGATGCCCCTGCTCCCTGCCAGGATGTGTTCCAAGGATGCCTGTCTTTGCTTTAATCTAGCCTGCATGTAGAGGACATATTTGCAGTACTATGTTGGAGGCTAAGGCCAACCTGGGACAGGCACAGCAAAGCAGACTCCAGAGGTTCCTGAATACTCTCCAAAATGCTGCCTGACTGAAAATTCTGAATCAAAGAGTTATGAGCCTTATGATTTCCACTGACCCCATGGTTTGACATGCTTACTCCAGTAGGTTCTGGCCAGACTAATGCTATTATCATCACCTGGCAAGTACTGTTCTGACCCCTGCTAAAGAATTGCTTACTTTTTAAAAATTATTTTACGTGCATTGGTGTTTTGCCTACACATCTGTGTGAAGGTGTCAGATCCTGTAGAACTGGAGTTACTGACAGTCATGAACTGCCATGTGGGTGCTAGGAATTGAACCCGGTTTCCCTGGAAGAAGAGCAGTGCTCTTAACCACTGAGCCATCTCTCCAGCTCCATTTACTTTGTTTTTAAGGAAATGGAAAACCTGCACACAAACGCTACCTTAGGTTCCTCTCAGCTTGTTGTTCCCACCTAAAATAGCTCTATTCTAGTGCCAAGTGGCTGCCAGTGGCTTATGGAGAATTTAAGGCAAAGTGCTCCAAACCTATTCAAAATGTAAGAGTTGGGCATGGTGGCCTACCAAAAGGACTTCAAGTTCAAGGCAAACCTGGGCTACAAATTGAAACTATCTTTAAAAAAAAAAGCCTTAAATATACCTTATTGTTTAGTAAGAGGCATTGTTCAAACATGTTCACCAATATTATCTGTGTGGCAGATACACTTCTATTTTATAGGCAAGGCAGTATAAGACCAAGAAACAGTCATGCCCAGTATCATATGGCTAGAAACTGTCTGGTATTGGTTTACATAGTGCCAGATAGAACTTATCCATTGGACTATAATAACCGAAAATGTGTTGACATCTGTTAAGTTTAGGGTTTTATGTACTGGGAATGTTTCTCAGTTGATGGAGTGCTTGTCTAGTATTTCAGAAGCCGTGAGTTCAATTCCCAGCACCAAATAAACTGATGCATGCCTGTAATCTCAGCACTGAGTGGCGGCTGCAGGAGGATGAGAAGTTAAAGTCATCACTGGCTACAAACAGAGGTCAAGGCCAGCTGGAAGGCACAAAACCCTGCCCCCAAAACAAACAGACAGAAAAGTGAAGAAAAAGAGGAAGTTCAGGGTTTCACAAGTGTCTCATTTTATCCTCAGATCAGTGAGAGAATCTGCTTACATTTAAACTTTCATCTTCAGGAGGTTGTGGTGTCTGGCACCTGTAACTCCAGCATCAGGGAGGCTGGGGTAAATGGATTTTGAGTTTTTGGTCAAAATAAGGTACACAGAAAATTCTAGTGCCACAGATGAAAACTCATGCACAAAAAACAAAATGGCGGTGGGAGACTGACACCTAAGAGTTTGGTGCACCTTGAGCCTGGCTAAAGTTACCAGGAAAAAAATAAAGCCCGATTAGCCTCTATATAAAATGATAAAGAGAAAATAGATACTGCTTACATACAAGTAAAAAAAAAATTCAGGAGATGGCTCAGCCCATAAAAGCAGTGCCTGCCTGGCCTTATGATGAAAGTTACATCCCTGGGACCACATATTGGGAGGAGAGAAAGGACTAGCTAATGTTCTCTGGTCCCCACACGTGTGTCCTCAACACACACCATACAGATAGACACAATTTTTAAAATACACTTTAAAAGCGAGGGCGGGGCGATGGGGCACACGGCTTTAATCCCAGCACGTGGGAGGCAGAGGCAGGCGGGTCTCTGAGTTCAAGGCCAGCCTGGTCTACACAGGGAGTTCCAGAACAGCTAGAGATTACACAGAGAAACCCTGTCTCAAACCGAAAAACTTGTTAAAACCCAGAATGCCAGCACTCAAGAGGGTGTATGTTCAAGTGTTAAAGGAAAGTCTACAGATGATCCTGTCTAAACATCAACAACACGACGAAATTAGCTACTGAAGGACTTCTGTTAAATCACATTTCAATTTATTGGTAAATCCAATTAAAAATTAGTGGCTATTCTCCCCCCCAAAAAAACTCGACAAAGATTTGAACTCTCTACTGTCACTTTCATGATACGCAACTACTATACATTCGGCGTCGTGTAAGTTTACCTAACAGTTTCTCGCGCAGTCCCAACTTCTTCCAGAAACAAAAAGCTCGTAGTTTCACGTTATCTAACCTTTTTTTTTTCTTTTGCAAGAGAGCAATTAATAACCTTTTTCCCACTCATTGCCTCCGAGGCCTAAACAACAAACACTGCCTTTCAGCCTTTTGGGGTGAGGGTAGAATACCGGGCGGGGGGGGGGGTTGTAGGAGGAAGGCAGAAGGTGGTGGGGCCACCGGGGTGGGGGCGGCGGGAGGCTGGAGGGGGGCGTGTCCGAGAAGCCCGGCCCGAGAAGCATTCCCCCAGCTTAGCTGGCTTTCCGTTCGCGTGGAGAGCGGGATGAAGAAGCTAGAGAGAAGAAATAAAGGGGCGAGAGCGGCCGCTGCGCTACCTCACGGCCTGGAGGCCGGGCTCTCCGAGGGCTCCCGGGCTTCGGGCGGCGGGTGGTGGCGGGCTTCGAGGGAAGAAGGCCGGTGTCCTGAGGGGCTCGGGCTATCACCCGGGGAGGGGTAGCGGTGGCGCCCCTCCAGCTCCGGGACCCGCCTACAACACGCAGCCCTGGGACTTATTGTTCCGGGAAGCCGCAGGCGAGGCCCGGCCCGGCCCTCGGAGTGCACCCGCCCCTGCCAGGGTCGGCGGGCTCGGGCAGGCGCGCCGACTGGCGGCCGGTGGGCTGCCTGTGCGTGTCTCTTTAAGGGGCTGGGCCTGCAAGGCTGCAGGGCGGGCGGGGTGCGCGTTGCTCCGGGAGTGTGTGAGGGAGAGAGCGACGGGCGGTTGCCGGAGGGAGGGAGTGAGCGGGCAAGCCAGCCAGCCAGCGACGCGGGCCGCCCCTGCCCCGCCGCCGCGATCGGACCAGCGGCCTCCTCCCCTCCGGTCCCCTCCCCCGCATCGGCCTGCCGCGGGGAGGGGGCTAGCGTCGCCGCCTCCAGCTGCTCCTCATGAAGCAGCTGCCGTCGCAGCCGCCACCGAAGATGGGGGATTTCTACGATCCCGAGCACCCGACCCCTGAGTAAGTCTCAGGTCCGCGGCCTCCCGCTGCCGTCGGTCGCTTCAGCCGAGGGCGGCGCGTCCTGACCGGTGGCGGCGCGCGGAGTAACGGGCCCTTGGGCGGCTTCGCGGGGTCGCGGTGGGGAACAGGCCCGGCGCGGCCACCTCAGGCCGCCTCGCTTGGCCTCGGCCGGCCGGGCGGTTAGGCCTGGCGCGGATACCGCTGCTCGCGTCGCAGCGGCAGTTGGGGCGGCCCGGTGGGGGAGGGGCGGCCACGGCCTCCACTGCCGTTGCCGCGTCCTCAGTCGGCCGGCCCAGGGCTCGGCGCTCCCCACAGCTCCTCCAGGACGCTCGGCGGCGGCCTAGGCTTCGGTTGCAGACCACGGTGCATAGTCCGAGGCGCGGCTGAGGCCAAAGTCGGCTATAGGACGCCGGCGAGTCTAGGCCGAGAATCCCCGGGCTCGGGTGGAAGCTCGACCCGTCGCCCGGCCTACCGGTGACGGCAACTCCGACCGGAAGGGCCTAGCGCGCGTCTCTCCGCAGTGATCCGCGGAGGGGTCCCGCGTTGCAGTCTTGGTTTTGATTTCCCCCTCCCCCCATTGGGCACCCGACCCAGGCCCTGTAGTGCTGTGAGCTTCGCATTCTGTGCCTTTGGCACTTGGGTTTTGTAATGGTGGCGAGGTTTGTCTGGTTCCGTTGTTGAGGTGACACCAGTTTTGTTTTTTGTTTTTACCTGAAAGTGAAAACCCTACAAACGTTTCTATTCAAGATTATGAGGCTTGAACGCTTTGGCATACTATTTCTTAGGTAACAGAATCTTACCTACAAGGGTGACTTTTTGCTCCGTGTTAAGATTTTAAGAGACCTCAAAATCTCTGCATAGTCTCTAAAGAAAATAGCGAAACATAGTTTTGTCCAAAGTATAGTTTCTTTCCAGTCTAGGACATTTTTATATTTCTGTTGGGCAGTATCTGATAGTACAGCAAAGCTTCCAGTCAGGTTTGGAGGTGTACAGGGCCACTACCACCTGAGTTAGGACTGTAGGCAGCCTTGGCTGCTTACTGAAGACGCCTCAAAACACAGCAGTAGTAAACAGAAAGCTTCCACTTCAGAGTCTGGAGTCAGTTCCTTCCTAAATTTCTACAGGATCATTTTGTTTTTTAGCTAAGTGGTCTTCCCCCTTTGCTCAGACTGGCCTTGAACCTGGGACCCTCCCTCTTTAGCTTTCTTACCGCTGGGATTACAATACCGGTGCTGGCCACAAACCGACTTGAAAAACCATTGTTTAACTCGTTTTGCTCATATTGATACACTTCAGAGCACATAAAATTCGCTCCAAAGTAAACGTTTGTGGGGAGATCTAGTGTAGCTGTTAACTTTTATAACTAGAGTATGACACTTTACACAGTCTTTGGAACCTTTGACAAATTTTTAACCTTGGTTCAGGACTGTCTGAATCTTCCAAGATAGTTCTTTGATATTGTAACATAAAAGTTATTTTGTTGGAGTGTTGGTTGTATCCACACAAAAAGCAAAATCTTTTATGTTGCCTTAAGAAAAGTATAAAATTTTATTGGGACAATTTTGAAGGTCCTGTTTTCACCTAAGAGGAGGCTGAGTAGTTTCATCTCGCTGCCTTCTTTTAATCTTGCAGAGACCCTTAAGCGGTTCTCTGGCATTTTAGTTTGTTCTGTGCTTTGTAGAAAGCTTAATAACATAGGTCACCTCTATGCACAGTCTTTTATGTGGTCTTAATAAAACAAAATCCATCTTTCCCTTGCAATAGTAAGCATGGCTTTATCCTTCTCTGGGTTCTTGACTTTGGATTAACATTTTAATTAGGATGTTTGGATTTACTGTATAATTAGTTCAGTAGCAAAGTTCTGTTACAGGTTTTTGGTTTGAGAGGTGAAAAAACTCAGGAGGAATTTGTGTCATTCAGTAAATGTTGATTGCTTCCCTTGTACAAAGTAATATTCCAGCCCAGGAAAGGCCAGGAGCCTTTCAGTGACTTGTTCCAGGTTGCATGGTGAAGACATCATCCTTGCTGATAGGATTATATCCTTTTTTTTTAATTGAAGCAAAACATTTTTCATAATATGTGGAAAAATGGAGTCAGAAAAACTTAACTGTACAATGAGAAATCATGTTTATTGTTTTTCAGTCTCGGAGATTTTATTGCTTTTCTGGCTTTACTGCTTCAGAGTTCTTAATATGAAGAGTAAGTTCTAATACATGCCTTTTTTTCCCTGTTTATTTACCTGTATAGGTTATAAAATGTTTCTTAGTACTGGACTGATGTTGGCAGGCATCTTGAACAATATCCCCTCTTTTACATATGAAGAAAATGAGGCCTGGTCAAGAAATGAGAAGTAAAGTGATAGCAGACCACGTGAGGAAGTAGTGTTTAAAACTGGGAAGCACAATGCAAGGTTAAAGAACCATATTTTCGAGTCAGACAAACCTGCACTTGAACACTAATCTTGAACAAATGACTTATCTTTAAATTTGGGTTTTCCCGTTTTGGAAATGGTTATCCTAATAATAGCAACTTGTGGGGCTTTGGAGATTATAGGAGATGAGTGAGCAGCTCTTGGCAGAGTGTGGTGTGTTCAAGTACTTGTAGCAGGTTTTGTGTCTAAGTACTTTTAGCCAGGGTTAATATGGAAAATTGAGAGGTGTGATTTAATATAAAAGATGAAGTTGACTGTAGTTGAGGGGAAGCTTGGTTGTGAAGGGGCAAGTCATTCTCTTTCATCCTTGGGATGGTTTGAAATGGTTCTCTGAAGAAGTGCAATCAGTTGGAATGTAAATTTGCTTTGATTAGACTTTGAGTTGGGCCTGATGATCTGTATTTGTCTTCCGCTCATTCTTAGTCAGGTGCATGTGAGTAGGCCTTGGCTTTTCCTACAGTGTAAATGACATTGTGTTCAGGTGAAATGGCTATAATCATTTGATTAACTACATTGGATATCCGTGATAGTGTAGGGTAGATATTGAGGGCATAGCACGTCCAACAGAGTCCTCGGGAACTTGTCTAAGGAGGAGACAAACAAATGATGAAAGTGGCATTTAACTTTTTTTTTTGTAAACACAAGCCTGTCTTTACTAAAGTTTGGCACTGTAGGAACAAGAAAAATTTGTCCTTGTGAAGTTTACATTCCAGTGAGCTCAATAAACAATAAATTATGAGGAATGACCAAAGGTAAAATGCCTTAGAAATCCTATAGGATATGGGAAATTTCTTATTGTTGAAGGAGTCACAATCTAAAGTGAGGTAAACCGGTAAGCATCCTTGAGAGAGTAATATTTAGGCAGAAATATAAAATATGTGTGTGGCTGGGCGGTGGTGGTAGGCACCTTTAATCACAGCATTTGGGAGGCCAAGGCAGGTAGATCTCTGTGAGTTCAAGGCCACCTCTGGCCTACAGAGCCAATTCCAGGACAGAAACTCTGTCTCAGAAAAAAAAACAAAGAAAATGTGTCCGGTGGGGGAGGGCAGGAGTTGGTGGTTGGGCAGTAACCATTATAATTCAAGTAGGGGTAATAACTTGCTGAGGCAGTAGTATAAACTCTTCTCAGTAATGAGAAGGAAAGTGATAGTAAACAGGTCCACAGTAGGATGAGTGCAGATTCCACAAAGCTCTGTAAAGCCATTCTAAAGATTTGGCTGGGGTTTTTGTGTGATTTTTTTTTTTTTTTTTTTTTTTTTTTGAGAGTAACCCAGGCTGACTTTGAATTCTTGAGCTCAAATAATCTTCCTGCCTCAGCTTCCTGAGTATCTGTCACTGCATGTGCACCCCACTGAGTTTTAATCAGAGGAATGATATGATTTGCTTTCAGCTTCAGAAGGCTCATTTGTAGCATTGCAGAGGAACAGAGTGGAAACCTGAAGACTTGTAAAGAAGCTAGTAATCCAGAAGAAAGTTGCTGGTGGCTTATTCCAAGGTAGTATCTGAACTAGATGGGTGTTGATGTTTGTGGAGAGTAAATAGGATTTGTTGACACATGACATGCTAGAGAAGTTAATGGTGGTTCTAAGACTTTTGGTCTGTCAGAAATTTGCCCTCCACTGAGTTAGGGATGATGTAGAAAGAGCAAGTAGGGATTAGTAGGGTTTTTTGTTTGTTTGTTTGTTTGTTTTTTGCATAGTAAATTGGAGAAGCTTGCTAAGATGTTTAGGTTGGATTGTTACATAGTCTGGTGTTGTAGGGGAGGGGAGGTCTAAACTGGAGATAAATTTGTAGTAATCTATTTAGGCAGTGTACAAAGCCACCAGACTGGGTGAGATTACAAGACATCCACTGTTCCACTGTAGTAAAAATAAAGACCAAAAATTCATCTTGGTTGGGTTTAGATAAATCTTAGTGTGTAGTCAAGGCTAATGTGAACTCCATGGCTCTTGTGCCTCTGCATCCTCAGTGCTAAGAATATAGGTGTGACACCATGAGGCAAGAAATGCTCCTTTGAAAGCTCCACTGTGAAGATTTAGTGTGTGAGCCTCTTCTGTTGTTTGCTGTTGAGACAGGATCTCACTGGTATCTCCTGGTGACCTTCAGCTCCTGCCTTGGCCTTCTAAGAGCCAGAATTACAAACCTTGATAGCCCTGATAGTACAGACTAGTAATCCTCCTAGTGATTGGTAGTCTGAGGCAGGAGGATCAAATATTCAAAACATAGTTGGGTTACTGAGTTAATTCAAGGCCAGCCTTAGACCCAGTCTTAAAGAAATAACAATAATGCTGGTGATAGAGTTCATTGGTTGAACACTGGCATGGCATGCACGAGGCTCTAGGTTCAAGCCCCAGTATGTGTGTGTGTGGGGGGGGAAGTGTATGCCACTGTGCCCTTGGTTTTTTGTTTGTTTGTTTGTTTGTTTGTGTTTTTGGAGACTGGGTCTCACTCACTATGTAGTGCTGGCTGTCCTGGAACTTATTGTTTAGACCAGGCTGGGTTAAAACTCACAGAGATCTGCCTACTTCTCTCCCCCTAAATGCTTCTGGTCCCCTAAAGGTCACCATACCTGGCAGTTGATTATCATTGTTTTTGTTGTTGATTAAGATAGGGTTTCCCTGTGTAGCACTGGCTGTCTTTGGAACTCACTCTGTAGACCATGTTGGCCTCAAATTCACAGAGATCCTCCTGCCTCTGCTTCCTAGGTGCTGGGATTAAATCTGTACACTTGTAGCAAGTGGGGGCCTGCTTGTGGTTTCTGTCCTGCCCTGTACCCCACAGCTGGCAAGGTCCCAAAGGAAATCACACAGAGGACTCCATAAGATTATAAACGGATTGGCCCATTAGCTCAGGCTTCTTGCTAACCTTTTTCAATTAACCCATTATTCTGATCTATGTTAGCCATGTGGCTCAGTACCTTTTTCAGTGGGGCAGATCATATCCTGCTTCTTGGTGGTCTGGGCAGGAATGGGAGGAATGGGTTTCCTCCTTCCTAGCATTCTCCTGTTCTCATCGCCCCTCCTCTACTTTCTGTCTGGTTGACCCACCTATACTTCCTGCCTTGCCAGTCAGCCTTTTATTAAAATACATGATTGATAGAATACAGACAATTCTCCCGCACCACTTCCCTCTTTTTTTTTTTTTTTTTTTTTAAACAAAGGAAAATACCCATAGTCACGCTACCACTTTCCGGCATGATTTACTAATAGGTATTCTAATAACTTTTTAACCCTAGTGTGTTTTTCCATGAGTCTTGTCAGTTGTTCTGAGAAGATAGAATAGTCATGGTGAATGACAGCAAAAGATGAGCAAGTTGGGTTAGAGACTCACAGAACAAATTCATTCAGTATAAACTATAGAATAGTACCTTATTTCATAGTGCACTAAAACCTATTATAAGTCATAGTTTATATCTAGAATCACCAACAATCAGTTTTAGATTTCTTCTTGAGAAATCTGGCTTGTTTGTTTGATTTTGTTTTTGAGACAAGATTTTGCTATGAAGCCTAGCCTGTAAATTGTTGTCTTACTGTATTATGGGATTGTAGACATGTGCATAGAGAACCAGTGATGGAAAAACTCACTCTCTGCTCCACCATCTCAGGTTATAATAGTATAACATTTTTTGGAGACTCCCAATCCTGACTCAATGTAACAAATACTTGCATTATAGGCATTTTTGGGAATTAGTTCTTTCTTTCTTTCTTTCTTTCTTTCTTTCTTTCTTTCTTTCTTTCTTTCTTTTTTTCTCCTGTTTTTTGAGACAGGGTTTCTCTGTAGCTTTGGAGCCTGTCCTGGAGCTAGCTTTCGTAGACCAGGCTGCTCTCGAACTCACAAAGATCCATCTGTCTCTGCCTCCCAAGTGCTGGGATTAAAGGAGTGCGCCGCTCCCCCCCCCCCCCCCCCAGCGTAGTAGTTCTCTCTTTCTAACTTGAGTTCCAGGCATCGAACTGAGGCTGAGCCATGCTTTTTACCTGGTGGGCCATTTTACCAGCCTCTCTCTCTTTTTGTTTTGAAATTTACTTTTGGCTGAGATGTTAAAGACATCATGATATCAGGATCCTTCTTATTCCCCAGTGTTTTAATATATGACTTATAAGGCCTTCTCTTAGCACATTCAGGTAACCATACCATTTTTTCAATCTGAGTATATTTGTATTTAAATTTTGGAGGTAGTTTATGATTACCTGTATTTGTTAATCACAAATGAGGGAGGCATTTTAAAAAACAGTAAGGTCTGGTAGTCTTTTGTTTCATTTTGGTCAGGCCTAGGGGCTACTTAGTGGCTTTTCCAGCTGAATAAGTAAATTGGTTATTTAAATTCAGTTCTAAAGTTGGTGTGAGTCTAAAGCTGCCTTTTATTTTAGAATGCTTTTTCTGTCAAATGCTAACATCTTGCTAGTGAAAATAGCTTGGGTTGGTGTGGGTGTTGATAAGAATATAATCCTGCAAACGGGCCTGATAGAAGGGCTGCTTACTAGGAGCACTGCTGTGGGCTTGCAAGAATCTGGAGCAAGTGGTGGTTTCTGCCTAATAGCTCTTGCTACTGCCCACTTCCTTGCCAAGTATAGTTAGACCTCTTTAGGAAGGTTTTTTTTTTTTAAATTTTTTTAAAAAATTATTATGTATACAATGTTCTGTTTGCATGTATGCCTGCCCACCAAAAGAGGGCACCAGATCTCATAGGTGGTTGTGAGCCACCATGTGGTTGCTGGGAACTGAACTTAAGACCTCTGAAAGAGCAGCCTGTGCTCTTAACCTCTGAGCCATCTTTCCAGCTCCTAGGAAGGGTTTTTGTATGTGTGTGAGTACCTATATACCTGTGGAGGTTAGGGGCAACTTTTGGGAGTCATTCCCTTCTGTCTACCATGTGAATCCCAGGGATTGAAATCAGATAGTCAGACTTGGTGGCATGTGCATTTGCCTGCTGAGCTATCCCACTGTTGTCAGTTTTGTTTTGTTGTCCTGGCTTTTTGAGATAGGGTGTACTTCCTCTGTAGACCAGGCTGGCCTCAAACACAGATGTGCCTGCCTCTTCCACCATGCCTGGCTAGCCTTGATTTTCTGTTTCTGTTTTTCTTTTTTTTTTCCCTCTGGTTAAAAATATAACTGCCAATAATTTATCTATTCCCAGGGCAACTCTGCATTCTAAAACATAAACTACATATTTTATAATACTGCTTCTGTGCTGAAAGTAGAGTCGGGTTAGCCAAAGAGGTTAATTTTATTAACGTACAATAAAGTACCTAATTAGAAATTGGTAAAAATGTAGGGCTGGAGAGATGGCTCAGCAGTTGAGAGCACTGACTGCTTTTCCAGAGGACCAGGGTTCAATTCCAGTTCCCACATGAAGCTCATGACTGTCTATGACTCCAGTTCCAGGGGATCTGACACCCTGAATACATATGCATGACACTCGTTACACAGACATACATACAGGCAAAACACCAATGCACATAAAATAAAGCTGGGTATGGTGGCGCACGCCTTTAATCCTGGTGCTCGAGAGGCAGAGGCAGGCAGATCTCAAGAGTTCAAGGCCAGCCTGGTCTACAGAATGAGTTCCAGGACAGCCAGGGACAGAGGAACTCTGTCTTGGAAGAAAGAGGGAGAGAGAGAGGTAGAGGAAGGGGGAGGGAGAGAGAGAGGGAGGGAGGGAGAGAGAGAGAGAGAAATTGGTAAAAATGTATTTCAAATGTTCCATTAAAGTAACCAAAATAGGTATACTCTATGGTAACTTTACCAGGCCCATTAAAAAACAAACTTCTATTATGTAATAACATAGGAATCCAGTTGTGCAATTATCAGCAATATTGCCTATTATACATATAATATGTATTGCACATTAACAGTGGTTTGTGTAAGAAATTCTGTTATTAGTTGATATGAACACATTAAAATACTGTGAACTGAATAGAAAAGATTTTCCTTCATAACAACATTGGTCAGATGCTTTTATTTTCTTTTTTCTTTTTCTTTTTTTTTTTTTTTTTTTTTTAGACAGGGTTTCTCTAGCTTTGGAGCCTGTCCTCTGTCTTGGAACTAGACCAGGTTGCCTAATCTCTGCCTCCTGAGTGCTGGGATTAAAGGTGTGCGCCACCACTGCCCCGGCAAGTATTTTTTTTTCTTTATTATTTATTAAAGAAGATAATGGTGTGGTACTAGACAACAAGAAATGAGGGGCAGGGATTAAAATATGATAGCATATATTTCAGCTGGGCATATGCTTACTGGAAATATTTTTGTTAGCTGTATGTTTTTCTGACATGCATTCACTGCTTAAGCATTTTTGTTTTCACTTATTTTCTATATAAGTGAAGGTTTTATTTTTAGAATATATGTGTATATGTGTGTGGGTATGTGTACATGAATGCAGGGACCAGAGCTGGCATCCCAGACAATTGGGAGCCACTCTGTTTGGGTGTTGGGAACTGAACTCAGGCCCTCTGTGAGAGCAGGGAGGGTTCTTAACTGCTGAGCCATCTCTGCTGCCCTGTATAAGTGTTTAAAAGACACACACACATATATTTATATAACATATGATTTCATAAGTTTTTCTTTTTAAAAAAAGAGATTTATTTATTTATTAATTATGTGTACAGTGTTCTGTCTGTATGCTTGCTGGCCAGAAAAGGGCATCATATCTCATTACAGATGGCTGTGAGCCACCATGTGGTTGCTGGGAATTGAGCTCAGGACCATTTGAGCCATCTCTCCAGCCCAAGTTTTTTCTTTTTAAAATTTTATTTCATTATTGAGAACCAAGCTTGAGGTCTCATATCCATGTTCTTTATCTGTTAGCACTCTATCTGAGCTACAGCCCCAGTTTTTTGTTTTTGGTTTTTGAAGACAGGGTTTCTCTGTGTGGCCCTAACCATTCTGGAATTCATTCTGTAGACCAGGCTGGCCTCCAACTCCGAGATTCCGCCTGCCTCTGCTTCCTAGGTGCTGAGATTAAAGGCGTGTGTACCACCCACTGTCTGGCCATCCCCAGTTTTTTTTTCTTCTTCACTATTTTACACACACACACACACACACACACAAACAACTTGACTACACAGTTTCCCCTCTCCTCTCCTCCCAGTCTCTCTAATCCCCATTCCCTCCCTCAATCACTTCTCTTTCTCTTCAGAAAAAGTCAGGCTTCCATGGATATCAACCAAACGTGGCATGTCAAGTTGCAGTAGTTGTATTAAGGCTGGTCAAGGCCACCCAGTATGAGGAAACACATCCCCAGTTCTTGATTTTAAGAAGATTTTGATGGTTACTAATACTAGAGCCTTGCTAGCTTAGCATCATTT